>NC_061114.1:4132148-4243357 GCF_002878395.1 Capsicum annuum | reverse complement strand
AAGGAATGAGCAGACTTAGTCAACCTATCAACCACAACCCAAATGGAGTCATGATGGCATCGAAAAAGAGGTAAACCAATCACTAAATCCATATTTATCTCTTCCCACTTCCAGGTAGGAATACTAAACTCTTGCATCATACCACCAGGTCTTTGGTGTTTAACCTTAACCTGTTGGCATGTTGCACACTTAGCTACAAACGCTGCTATATCTTTCTTCATGCCACTCCACTAACAGATTTCCTGCAAGTCTCGGTAAATTTTATTGTGGCAGCAGGATGAATAAAAAATCGTGCCCCATGCGCTTCAGCCATAATCCACTATCTCAGATCATCAACATTCGGGACACACAATCTACCCTGCAATCTCAACACACCATCTTCCTCTTGAGACAAAACCTCTACTCTTTGGTCCTTGACTGACTCCTTCAGTCTGACCAAACTAGCATCTAAGTATTGCTTTTCCTTCACTTCTGAATCCAAGGAGGATTCGAAACTAGTCTGAACCCCTATACTACCTTCAGCAGAGTCAAACAACCTAACCCCCAATCTAGCCAAACGATGTAGATCAGCCTCAGGCTTACTCCTACTGGGGCACATAGTTCTAGGAAAGTAAGGTCGCTTTATACCTCCCACTCGGTGCTAAAGATTTCTCCTGGACTTAGCTCAGATCATTTCAAAGACAATCCACAATAAAATAATTTCAGTAATATATAAATATACATTGGGAGCCATCATGCTTCCCATCTATCAAAATCAACCACGTTGTGGATTTCTTTCACACTCGAGTTCAAAACAACCCCATTAAGACCAAAAGGTCAAATCATTCAAAATATCTAAAATATTCAACATCAATGTACTTATAACACACACTTTCTCAAGAAACATAATTTTCAATAGGGATTCATGACCCAAATATCATTATAAATATTGATCAAGATTCATGCTTTATATCTCCACACATGTAAATTCATCTTTCAAAATCATAAACATCAAGATTTCATAATAATCATCATAAGATATGAGTTCATGCTTCAAATTCGTCAAAGTGAAATAAAAATCATGCCTTTGTAAAGAAATTACTTTTGGGCACAAGAAGGAAAGAGAGTTCTTGTTGAAAAACCCCACATACCTTGAATGATGAACTTTAGATCGATACTCATTTTTGAGATGTTAATCGTGCCTTTGAATGATGGTTCGTGGAGTTCTTGAACTAGGAACTTGGAATCTTTAATAAATTTGCAAAATTAATGGTGAACTTTGGAGGTTCTTGAAGTTCTTCAACTAGGAACTTGGAATCTTGAATAAATTTGCAGAATTAATGGTGAACTTTGGAGGTTCTTGAAGTTGGATGTAGGAGCTTACGGTTTTCTTTTTGAGTGAATTTGATGAAATATAACATATAATTCTTCTAATAGGCTTTAATATAGGGTTTGGATGGATTTTGGGTCAGGGGGAATGACCAAAACTCTCCGGGAAATTTTTCATTAAAATTTTGTGCATAAATGTGTTGGGTTCTATCTTCTAAAATGAATATAAACTTTCCATGTTGAATGTATCATATTATGACCCACCATTGCTTACAGTATCAAATAATCTTTCCAACGATATGTGGATCATCCAAAATGGACACCCGAGAGACGAGTTATGAACATTCCGATTGAACCGTAAATAGTAATGAGAAGTAAAACGTGCAGGAAAAAGTACTTAGTCCTGGCGTATTTTTGCTCCAATTTTAAACGATCATAACTCCTTGTAAATAATGATCTGGGTGAGATACTATATATCAACGGAAAGCTCTGCGAGTCCTCTTTCCAATGAAATTGGTTGCATCCAATTTTCTATCGGAGGAAAAAGTTATGGTCGATCTACTTCAGCCTATTAAAAGTGAATTTTGGGTCAACTTCAAACGATTATAACTTCTCGTACACAATGATCTACGTGAGATACTATATATCAATAGAAATATATGAGTCCTCTTTCTAATGAAATTGGTTTCATCCAATTTGGATATCGAAGTAAAACGTTATGGATGATCTACTTCAGACTATCAAAACAGTCCACCAAAGGACAGATTTGAGGATTATTTGATTTTTATGGGCGTTTTGGTCATTTCCCCTCACCCAAAATCCATCCAAACCTTATATTAAAGCCTATTAGAAGCATTATATGTTATATTTCATCAAATTCCCTCAAAAAGAAAACCCTAAGCTCCTACATCCAACTTCAAGAACCTCCAAAGTTCACCATTAATTCTGCAAATTTATTCAAGATTCCAAGTTCCTAGTTCAAGAACTCCAAGAACCATCATTCAAAGGCACGATTAACATCTCAAAAATGAGTATAGATCTAAAGTTCATCATTCAAGGTATGTGGAGTTTTTTCAACAAGAAATCTTTTTCGTTCTTGTGCCCAAAATTAATTTTCTTTACAAAGTCATGATTTTTATTTGATTTTTACGAATTTGAAGCGTGAACCCATATCTTATGATGATTATTATGAATTCTTGATGTTTATGATTTTGAAAGATGAATTTACATGTGTGGAGATATAAAGCATGAATCTTGAATGATATTTGTCATCATTTTGATATTTGAGTCGTGAATCCACATTGGATATTGTGTTTTTTTTTATAGATTGTGTGTTATAAGCACGTCGATGTTGAATATTTGAGATATTTTGAATTATTTGACCTTTTGGTCTTAATGGAGTTGTTTGGAACTCGAGTGTGAAAGAAATCCACAACGTGGTTGATTTTGATAGATGGGAAGCATAATGGCTCCCATTGTATATTTATATATTACTGAAATTGTTTTGTTATGGATTATCTTTGAAATGATCTGAGCTAAGTACGGGAGAAATCTTTAGCACTGAGTGGGAGGTATAAAGCGACCTTACTTCCCTAGAACTACGTACCCCATAGGAGTGAGCATGAGGCTAATTTACATAGTGATCACTAGTTTGTGTGGATTTGATATTGATAGTCCTACTCCGATGGAAAGGATAGGACGGCTCTCCCCAATGTGGGTTGTATGTTGGACTCCATATAGCTCACATGGTTTATGTCGGTTATAGGATCTCCCTGTATGTGTGTTTCCTTCTGTCTATGGTGAATGGTGAAGTGATTTGAAAGTGGAATAGTGAAAGTTATTCTTTCGAAAGATTTAAATTATATTTACATTATGAGAATTGATATTGATGAACTGAAAGTGATTGACAAATTATATGATGACTCACGTGTGTTATTGTACTTATTTCATCCTCTAATGATTATGATGATTTTCTTCGGGCTATGTGAGTCTTTCATACATCCTGCATATTTCTTATAAGTATTTATGATGATGATGTTTATACAACTGCATACACCCCTATATACTCGGTTCCTTTACATGGTACTGACCCACATCTTCAGATGTGGGCTGCTTTTCTTGGAATGTAGGTTCAGGTGCTCAGTTTCAGGTTCGATAGTGATTCTTTGGGCACGCTGTTCTACATCCTCTATTGTGGTGAGTCCTCATGTTCTGAGGACGTGATGTCTGATGTTTGTTTCACAGAATCGTTTACATTTGATAACTGAGTATGAGTCAGTTGGGCCATGTCTCAATGGCTCGCTGGTTTTATTGATTTTCTTAGAGGCTTTTCTGACTAGTATAGATGTTGGGAGTTGACTAATAAGTCATATTTTGTTATCTTTCTGAAATTCTTTTATTTTTGGATGATGATTACTCTGAAGATTATCTAGTTGATAGCTGTCTTTAAAGGTGGATCATCAGTAAACTTCATTACCCTTCTTTTATATGTCCCGACATAGCATTTGCTGTCATTAAATTCTCATAGTCCATGCATCGGCCCTTCATATCTCATTAGATAGCCATGAAGGTCTCCTTCAGTATCTACACCAAACATCCTCATTTGGCCTCCGGATTGCCGAAGAACATCATCGTTTACTTGCCCACTGAGATTCTGGCTGTGCTAAAGATCCTCTTGATCGAACCTCCAGCACAGGTTATGTTGTTTACCTTGGAAGATCTCCGATATCATTGTCCTCTAAAAAGCAAAGATTTGTCTCCCGTTCCTCCACAGAAGAAAAATATTAGGCTGTTCTAGCTACTATTTCTGAGACCAATTCGCTAACAAGTTTACTCCACGAGCTTCGGTTTCATATTTCAGACATTCCTCGGATATTTTGTGATAATGTGAGCACTACCTACATTTGTGCCACCCCGGCGTTCCATATTAGGATGAAGCATATTGTTATTGATTTTCACTTTGTTTGTGAACAAGTTCAAAACAAGGATATCGCAGTTCAACACCTTCACTCTGCTGATCAAGTAACAAATATACTCACCAAACTATTTCCAAGAGTCTCTTTTGTCAAGCATTATTACAAGTTGGGTGTTTTTGACACCACCAACTTGCGGGGCATAATAACAGATAATTACTAGACAACTAGCTGTTATAGAGTTCTTATAGTTGTTGTAACATTCAAGTCTATCCTTGTTGATGTAGGTCTTGTATATACTCTTTAAATAGTTGTCATATGATTATTTTCCCATCTTCTACTCTCTATCTCTTTAAATACAGTTTGGCAAGTAACATAAATGGTTAGTATAATAAAATATCCTGATTAGAGCGGAATGAATTTTGTTTCTTCCTATACTTCAGAAAGGATCTGTCACTTTCAATGCATCCGCTGGATTCCCCATTATGATGACTCACTATGTTTCCCATCTAAAACCGAGTCCTTATCGCGGCCATACCGACCTGACCCCGTAAATTTAACAATGAACAATTAGTTAAATTAGCTCCATGAGTGCCTCCAGTTAATCTTCTTCCTTCTGTTCGAGTAATGTCTCATAGTCTGTTTTTGGTACAATTGATGGTATGAGAGACAAGTCTAAAAATGCATTCTTTTCTCTTCGGGGCCCTTTGCCATATTATCAGTCTAACTCTAGGATGACCTTCTCGAAATGATGATGTAGATGATTTGGAGTATCAGTCTCTTACAGAAAGTGACCCAAAGGAGAAAATGTAGAGTTATTTTGTCAATTATGTTTCTATTATTAGGTGGTGAAGTGCCAATCATTTCTTATTACTCCAAAAGTCTGATAATTTTGTATTTCATTTGAGTCAAGTAACAAGTAATGCTTTTATGATGCATTATTGGTCCTCCCAATAATAGTGCTAAAGGTACATCGTTCACAACATAATTGGTATATGGATGTTGCGAAAAGATTGTAGATTAATGTCCAGATCGACGCAACAGGCATCCTGAACCATGAATGCCCGAGAGACCCCTTAGCTTGTAATCATAAGCATAACTCATCAATTATAATAATGCGAAAGAAAACTGGAAACATGGTGTCTCTATTATTTCAACTTAACAATACGGGACATAAATCCATAAGAAAACCCATAACCATCTATAACCAGTCTATGTTTTCTATACTAAACTAAAAATAATAATCTGCCTGAAATCGGGACAAGGCCCCTGGTCAAACCATGAACTAAAATCAAATGAAATCAACACATGGAAAAAGGCCTTCCAAAATAAGAGAGGCTTGCCAACTTCAAATGTTTGACAATGATCTACTGATTAGCGGGACCACGGGACTGGGCCTCAGAACATGAAATATAGGGGATCAATACACAAAGGTACTGGAATGTAGAACAATCCAAAATAATATATTTTTATGCAACATTGGTGAGAGCATTTCATAAAAACATTTAGCATAAGATAAATCAAAAACATATGTGCATTGATTGGTGCGCCTTAAAATGTTTTCTTGTAATCATCATGCCACTCTTTATTTTAATTTTGAGCTAGATGGTCCATCCTACAAAAACATGAATACCCACGGGCTATATGGGTCCTCCCATGACTCCGTGGCCAAGACCCTAATCCGAGTTTGCCGCAAGGATTGAAGTATCATGAAAAAGGTATGCCCAACTTGCTGACATACCATGCTATCCCACTTGCCGAATTGTGCATAAAACCCGTATCGGCAAAACATAGCCCTTTTCGTAAAAGAAATCATATAGATGACCACACCAAAAGATTCAAATATTTTAGGAGGAAATTCTTAATTAAAAACACATGCAAACATATAAAAAATACTCCCTTTCAAACACTTTATCAAATGGTGGCCAATCCTTCCTTAAAACACATGCATTTCTTTCAATTAACAGAATGAACACTTATAAACAAGGAAAATACCCTCTCATCATATCATAAACAATGTCAACCATAACAAAACTAGGGAGCTTACTTTCAAACCCGTAGTTCATGCATTTGAAACAACCCATAATACAATTAAACAATATATTCCATAACAGGAGAAGGAATCTCGTAAAAATTGTGCTCTCATTTAACTTGTCAAAATTTATAAAATTCGTATACGTGAAAAAGGTTCAAATTTTTGTTACAACCTCACAAATTATACTAAATTTCATTATGAAACCAATTCATAATTCATGCTCTTCAATCATGTCAAAACCCATCTCATATATGAAAACATATACTTTACGAAAGTTGTTTTACTGATAAAGTTATTCCCATGGAGTTTAGGATATTTCAACATACCTTAGATTGATGGAAACGTTGAGAAACTTTGACTCCAAGTCTTAATCTCTTAACCCTAGGTTGTTTTCCTCCTCTGGTTCTTAAGGAAGATGAGCAAGCGATTTCTGAGTGAAATAATGTGTATATGAACTTTAATTTATCTAAGAGTGTTTAGGGATGGTTATGAGACGTAAAAAGACCTTGTTTCCCTTAAAATAACACGAAAACGGAGTCCCTACACCGCTATGCATTGGCTATATGGTGAACAGCCTATGGCCTAGGCCTTATTTGGACGACACCCTGCCCATGGCCTAATCCTAAGTCGGCGGCGCCTTGCGTATTGCCTAGCTTCCCAGTGGGCGGTGCCTAGACCATTGCCTAGCCTTTCCAATGGTAGTAGGAGATGGCAATACGATGCAGGGCCATCGCATAGGTCCAATCTTTCGATGCACACTAAGATTTAAGGTCCTAAGACACTACTCACACCTCCCACAATGTCTACACAGGGTTTACCATCGCTATAGGCGTCCTAAAGGTCATTTTAAATGCATTAATAAAGCGTTACAACTACGGGATGATACATTATCTCCCCCTTGGGGTCATTCATCCTTGAATGATGACTAGGAATACAATGAGAAAGATTTCAAATGCTACATGGAAAGAAATGAGTAGTATAAGATTAGTACCTTCCATATCATCATCCACGGTTTCAAAGATGGACGGATATCGCGCACGCATGTCATTCTCCGACTCCCAAGTAGCTTCCTCAGTTTTATGATTATTCCATAATACCTTAACTAATGTTATCTCCTTACTTCTCAACTTTTGAACTTGGCTATCTAAAATAGCAATTGGTTCTTCTTCATATGACAATGAGTCTCTTACATTAGTCTCTTCCACAGGAAACACAAGAGAATGATCTCCAATACATTTATTCAATATCGATACATAAAATATGAGATGAACAGAAATGAAGCTTGCGGGCAAATCTAACTCATGAGTAACCCCACTGATCCTTCTCATAATCGGATAAGGGCATATGTACCGAGGACTAAGTTATCCTTTATTTTCGAATCGCATGACTCCCTTCATAGTTGAGACTTTTAGAAATACCCAATTATAAACCCCGAACTCTAACTTCCTTCTTATAAAAATGGTGAAATACTTTTAGCGACTCTAAGTTGTTCCCTAATGACTTTCACTTTCTCCATAGCCTGATGATCAATGTCAGGCCCAAACAAATTGGTTTCACCCATTTCATACCACCCAATCGATGACCTACATCTCCTCCGATAAAAATCCTCAAAATAGGCCATATGGATGGTGGAGTGGTAGCAATAATTATCGGTGAATACTATTAACGACAAGTGATCTACCTAACTACCCTTGTAGTCAATCACGCAAGCCCTCAACATATCTTCTAAGGTATGAATGGCGCACTCTGCTTGCGTATCTATTTAAGGAAGGAAGGCATTACTAAGGTTTAATTGGGTACCTAAACCCCTCTGAAAAGACTGCCAAAATTGAGAAGAGAATTATGTGCCTCAATCAGATATAATAGACATTTGAGCCCCAGGCAAACGAACTATCTCTAGAATCCTCTTTCCTTGATGTTTATCTTAGTCATGTCCTTTGTGATGCTTGTGGTACGTGTTTCATGATCATAACAAAGGATTGATGGTTGTATTCAAAAAGTGTACCCCCTTCGCATGTCTATATAATTTATGGTACTAATACTAACACTCCTATCATGAGGATTGTGTGCTTGTTTTCCCTCTCTTTGGTTTTACAAGGTGCGAATTTGACAAAAATTCCTTTTAAGGTGGAGAGGATGATACAAGCATGAGGAGAACAAGGATTACTAGGTTTTTTTCAAGGTCCACTTTTTTGATTTGCAAAGGAATTGAAGACCTTTTAAGCCTTTTTCAAAGCCTTGCCCAAGCTCGGGAACTACAAAGACTACAAGGCGCGTTTATGAAAATGGACGCGGTTGAAAATGTCTTCATTTCATCCAAGAAGTGTATGTATTAAAGTGTGAAGAAATGCCTTGATTGCCTCAAAAATACTACAAGTCAGCCCCATTTATACATTCCAACCCCACCCCCTTCATTAAGGGTAAATGTGTCATTTCCCATCACTTTTGTAATAGACTATAAGTAGAAACCCCTTAGTCTTATTTTCTTAGTTAGATCATTCTTTAAATAACTTTTAATATTGAACATCACTTTACTCTCAAGAAGAGAGTATACCCCCACTTTGACATCACAAGAAATGGTTTCTTCTTGTGTTGTGTGTATCGGCTAGAAACGAGAGTGCTTGAGTGAACCGAGTTCCTCTTGTGTTCCGTAAGAACGTGGTTCTTGTTAACTTGTTTTGTGGAGGTTTTTGAGTATTAATACACTCTTTAGTTACTGCATTATGAGTTCTTATTTTGTCAAGGTACATATCTTCTTTATCGTTTAAGTTTGAGTTTGTTGTTTCCGTTTAGTGTCTTGTGTGTGTGGACTGTTTGTGTGTTTGCGGACAGTTTTCGTGCTCTTTTAGATAACGTTTGGTATCATTCTTGACTTATATTCAAAAAACATGGTTGGTTCATTACCTCAAGAAATTTGGAATCTAAAGGCTACAACATTGATAGATATGTCATTGAATCAATTCTCAAATGGAATTCCTAGAGAAATTGGAGGATTGCAAAATTTGGCACACCTTTCTTTGAAACAAAACAAGTTGCAAGGATATATACCGGAGTCAGTGATAAACATGGTAGGTAAGATAGGGGCATTCTATTTTTCGCAACACCACTGCTTGGCAGTCGCGCACACACAACATAACTTCAGCCACAACACACACAATGCGCAGTCTAAATAATTAGACACAAATGCAGAAATGTAAAGCACTCAATTGTTTACAGGAACCGCGTCCCCAACCTTTATATTTCTCTCAGAATTACAAAGGATATGTCACATGAAATTTTCAAAGGCATACAACTCTCACTCACTGATTTCTGGATGCCTTTACAATTTTCGAGCAACACAAATAAATACTGCACAAGGCAGTTTTGGCAATTACAACATAGGACACCTAGCAGCCTTCCATTGGACAAGGCCACATGCTATCACGTGATATATAACTTCCTGATATAGTAATTATAATACAATCTAAAAATGTTATGTTTACAGCATTCAAAATTCAAACTTTGTAACTACCTCATGTCACTAGCACATGAGTAGTCTTGAACACTTAGCCAATTTTTCCAATGCTAAACACTTAGTCATTTTCTAGCTTTTCCTACACTTGATCATCATGTCTTGATTCCAAGCCCTACCTCATTTTGCCATCTCCATGCCATGCCAATGTCTGTCTGCGCCTGTGCCAACGCCATGCCATTGCTCGCGCCATAAAGCTGTCTTAGCCATGTCACAGCTTAAGCCACGCCAATGCCCCTGCTACGACTCTACCTCGATCATGCTAGCATCCATGTCTGTGTCCATTCCTGTTCTTGCCACTACTACACGCTTGCCCTTGCTGGTGCCATGAGCCTGTCGTTTCCTCAAGTACCCAAGGAAGCCTTGCCATCACTCTAGCATACCTTGGTCTAATACATTGCTTGTCTTTGGCAAATGTAAAGGTCAATGTGCACCTTGACATGACCTTGTAAGCCATCAAGCCTTAGACCAAGGGTCTAACAAAGCACCCCCACCTGATGAACTCCACGCCTCGTCGAGGTTGTTTTGTGGTAGTCCTCCATTTTCTTATAGAACTGCCATAGGTTCTTAGCCTTCTCCCAAACAGCGTCTTTTTCACTTGAACCTTTCCACTGAATTAAGAATTTTGTCTTGGTACTTTTCTTTCTGTTCCTCATGACCCGGTGATCAAGTATCTTTTCCATTTTTTTTTTATACTCTTTCACGATCAAAGGAGGAGCCCTTTTTTTTGTTCCTCCCTGGGTCTTCAACATATTTATTGTACCATTTCAAAAAACTAACATGAAAGGTAGGGTGAATTTTCAACCTTTACGGCAAGTCTAACCTGTAAGAAACTTCTCTGACCTTCTCAATAACATCAAACGGGCCATGATACCTTAGGATTAATCCCCTATGTCTTGTCTTGCTGACAATATGTTTCCTGATTTGAGGAGTGAGCTTCAAGAGCACATTTTTTCCAACACTGAACTCTTCCACACGTTGATGCTGATCCGCATACTTCTTCATGCGTTTCTAGGCCTTCCTTAAGCTATCTTACGCCTCAACAAGCATCTCATGCTTATCTTTTACAAATCGATAAGCAACACGGCAATGGTGGTGATATTTCTTCAGCATCATCACCTCCAATGGTGTCATGGGATGTATGCCTAAAACAAGTTCAAACGGGCTTTTTTCCGTTGCTGATGACCTATGCAAATTATAGAAAAATTGTGTTGTATCTTGCAGATCTGCCCTATTCCGCTGGCTTGTTGTCACATAATGCCTCAGGTACCTTTCAAGCAAGTGTTTTATTCTCTCAGTTTGGCCATAGCTTGTGGGTGATTTTCCATGGAAAATTTCAGATCAGGCCCCATCATAGTAAATAAAGTCTGCCAAAACCGACCTGTAAACCGCGCATCTCTATCATTCACGATATCAGTTGGCAAACCAAAATGCTTCACCACATTCTTGGAGAATAATCCTGCAGCAATTTCCGGCAAACAAACGATTGGAGAAGCAACAAAAATAGCATATTTTGAGAACCTATCCACCACCACCATTATGGAAGCATTGCCATCTACTTTAGGAAATCCAGAAACAAAGTCCATCGAGACAGAAATCCATGGACTCTACGGAATAGGTAGAGGTTGTAGCAAACTCGCCTCTTTCATACGTTCAGTCTTGTCTCTTTGACACACATCACAAGTCTTAACGTATGCCTCAATATCGTCTTCCATCTTCGGCCAAAAATAAACACGGGATAGCAGAGCTAGCATTCTTTCAACACCGGGATGACCAACCCAAGGAGTGTCATGCGCCTCTTTCATCATGTCTTTACGCAGGCCACTACCTTGAGGTACGACGATTCTCCCCCTTTTAAAGTAAATAAGATCGTCCTCGATCCAATACCTTCGAGTTATCCCATCTTTCACTTGACCCATCCACTTAACATAGAGTGGGTCATTAGCATCACAGAATCTAATTCTGTCCAAAAAATCAGATTCAAGTCTAGCAATAGAGTACATTGCAGCAAATACCTCTTTTCGACGTAGTGCATCTGCAACCTGGTTGTGTATTCCTGGTTTATGCTCCCACATGAAGTCATACTCCACCAGGAATTCCTGCCATCAGGCTTTCTTTGGGCTTAGCTTCTTCTGGGTCTTAAAGAATATGTTTGGAACATTGTCTGTTAGCACAACAAATCGAGTACCCAGCAAATATACCCTCCAAGTCTGTAAACAATGCACTACTGAAACCATTTATTTTTCATGTATCAAATAACTTTGCTCAACATCACTCAATTTTCGACTTTCAAAAGCCATACGATGGCCTTCCTGCACCAATACACCACCAACAGCCTTATCCGTTGCATTAGTGTGAACTTCAAATGGTAACTCAAAGTCTGGCAGCCTAAAAATGGGTTCTGAAGAAATAGCATCTTTCAACGTGTAAAATTCTACATTGCACTTCATAGATCACGCCCAGTTGACATCTTTCTTCAGCAAATCAGTCAACGTTGTAGCTTTCTTAGAGTAACCAGCAATGAATATGCTATAATAATTAGCCAGCCCTAAGAATGATCCCAATTCTTTGATCCCGCTAGGTGCCTGCCAATCCACGATTTTTTGTACCTTCTTTGGATCCATTCTCACTTGGAATTGACTAACCAAATGCCCAAGGAACTTCACTTCCTGTTTGGGAAATTCGCATTTTTCCATCTTGACATAAAGTTTGTACTCCCACAATCGAGACAATAGTAACTTATTATAAATAACTATGTCATCTAGATATACCACAACAAAGTCATCTAGGTAATCGAACTACACATCATTCATCAAGTTGCAGAATGTTGCCGGGGAATTCGTCAACCCAAACGGCATAACCAGAAACTCTTAAGAGCCATACCTTGTCACACACGTGGTCTTTGATTCATCACCTACTGCTATTCGAACCTGTCAATACCCTGATCGCAGATCAAGTTTAGTAAACCACCATGCCTTTATTAACCTATCCTTGAGATCTTGCACCAACGGGACAGGATATTTATTTTTCACAGTCACTTTATTCAATGCTCGATAGTCCACGCACATCATCATTAAACCATCCTATTTCTTTTGGAATAAAATAGCAGCACCATAAGGATCCTTCAATGGTTGAATCAAACCAGCGTCCAAAAACTCATTCAGTTGTTTTCATAATTCAGCCAACTCCTTCAGAGCCATTCGATAAGGAGCATGTGCAGGAGCAACTAAACCTAGTAGTAAGTCAATCTTGTGATCAATATCCCTCCTAGGAGGCAACTCTTTAGGAAATTCAGAGAGCATCACATCAGCGTATTACCTCAATAAATTTGCAACACAATCTGTCACTTCTACCTTCACATCTAATTTTACTTCAATCATGGAAGCAAGAAAAGTCTCAGCACCTCTCTTCAGTCCTTTCTTGACTACAATAGCAGAAATGATAGGGACCTTGTTTATCCCTTTCTTTACTTCTCTATAAGGATGAGAAGCCTTGATGAAACATGGATTGTTTTCATCTTCGATCATCACTCCGTATAAGTGAGGAAAAGGAACAAAATGAAACTTTCTAAGGAAATCTATCCCTAGAATGACTTCAAAATCACCTAATGGAATAACCATCAAGTTGTGTTTTCCCGTCCAACTTCCAATCACCATCGGCACATCGTAAGCCATTCCTACAATGGCTTGTGCCTTGGAACTCACCGTCTGGACAAAGAATCGACTTTTCTTCGACTTAAGTCCTTATTTCGTAGCGACTTTGGCATCTATAAAAGTATGAGTCAATCCACTAACTACCATTTCCATCACACGATTGCCATCAACTTTCATCTCGACGTAAATTAATGCAGCATGAGGGTTGTTGAACAACTTTGAGGATTCACCCACAAGATTTAGCAAACTGATATGGTAAGTGACAATTCGAAAGGATTTTCTAATGCAACAACTACTTCGTCACCCCTATTTTGATTCATGTTTCCATCAAGCATCGCATTAACTCTTTCACGATTTGGACAACTCTTGACCAAATGTGGTCCACCACAAGTCCAACAACCATTCAAATTGCCATCTTTTCCTTTGTTATTGGCATTTCCAGCATTTTTTGGGTCCTTTCCCTTGTCACCCTTGTCGTTATGTCCATCTTTCTTCCCTTCCCATTTTTTCTCAGTCTTTTTCTTTGACTTTGAAGAACTAGGAATGTTAGAATCAGAACGAGTTGAGCAAAAATCCACCAATGAGTTAGCGGCAGCAATTGCACTAGGCAAGTCCTTCATATTCTGCCTAAGTAATTCATTTTGGGCCCATGCTTGCATCCCTGAGATAAAATTATGCAAATTGTCCTTATCAGACATATTTTGGATGTCCAACATCAAAGAAGTAAATTCTTTGATATAGTCGCGAATTGTTCCCATTTGCCGTAGCCTTTTCAACTTGTCTCTAGCAATCCATGATTCATTGCTAGGAAGGAATTGATCCCTCATTTCCTTTTTTAACTTATACCAAGTATGAATTTTAGGACGTCCAGCACTTTCATCATTTGCATTCTGAGTACGCCACCACAATTTTACATCACCAGTCAAGTACATTATGGTAATGTTCAATTTATCCGTCTCAGCAACTCGTGCAGCAGTGAAGTATCGCTCCATATCCCACAGAAAATTCTCCAATTCCTTGGAAATTATAGCACCACTAAAAAGCTTAGGTTTAGGAATTTTTACTTTGGAACTGCTTTCATGGGTTTGTCCAGATACAACCATCGCACGTTGCAGAACCATCATCTCCGTCTACAAATCTGCCATCACCTTGCTTTGGTCCTACACCAGGGACATTAAGGCATCATATGAACTCAGTAATTCTTCAGAACGTTAATCATGTTGGGCACGCAAAAATGCCAAATCTTCCTTCAAGGCTTTGATTTGTGTCACCAAATCAATCAGGCCTTCAGTTTGCACGAGTTCATCTGTCATGCCAATGAAGTTTCGAACTCATGTAACATCTTCATTTAATTGAGCAACAGTCACCATCTTCCTACTGCAACGTGGCTTTGATACCAGTTGAGACAGAGGCATTCTATTTTTTGCAACACCACTGCTTGGCAGTCGCACACACAGCACAACTTCAACCATAACACACACAATGCGTAATCTAAATAATTAGACACAAATGTAGAAACATAAAGCACTTAATTGTTTACAGGAACCACGTCCCCTAGCTTTATATTTCTCTCAGAATTACAAAGGATATGTCACACGAAATTGTCAAAGGCATACAACTCTCACTCACCAATTTCTGGATGCCTTTACAATTTTCCAGCAACAGAAATAAATACTGCACAAGGCAATTTTAGCAGTTACAACATAGGACACCTGGCAACCTGACATTGGACAAGGCCACATGCTATCACATGACATATAACTTCCTGATCTAGTAATTAAAATACAATATGAAAATACTATGTTTACAACATTCAAAATTCAAACTTAGTAACTACCTCATGTGACTAGCACATGATTAGTCTTGAACACTTAGCCAATTTTGCCAATGCTAAACACTAAGTCATTTTCCAGCTTTTCCTACACTTGATCATGTTGTCATGCTTCCAATCCCTGTCTCGTCTTGCCATATTCATGCCATGCTAATGTCATGTCTGGGCCTGCACCAACGCCATGCCATTGTTTGCGCCATGAAGTTGTCTTAGCCATGTCACAGCTTAGGCCACACTAATTCCCATGCTACGACTCCTCCTCGATTATGCCAGTGCCTATGTCTGTGTCCATCCCTTTTCTTATCTCTACTGCACGCATGGCTCTCAGGTGTCATGCGCCTATTGTTGCCTCAAGTGCCCATGGCTGCCTAGCCATCACACTAGCATACCTTGGTCTAGCACATTGCTTGTCTTTGGCAAATGTAAAGGACAATGTGCACCTTTACATGGCCTTATGAGCCATCAAGCCTTAGACGGAGGGTCTAACAGTAGGTTTAGAATTCCTAAACCTTTCTCATAATAACATATCATGAACTATTCCCAAGTCTTTGGAGAAACTTCAAAACCTGAAATATTGCAAAGTTTCTATCAACAAATTGTATGGTGAAATACCCTCAGGGGGTCCTTTCCAGAACCTCTTGAGTCATTTTTTCACCGACAATAAATCATTTTGTGGTTCTTCAAGATTTAGTGTCCCATCATGCCCAACTTCAACAAAACACAAATCAAATAGGAAAAAATTGCTAGCTCTATATTTTTTCCTACCACTTGTAATTTTATTTGTACCTATCAAATTTGTGTTTGTATGTATATGGTATAGAAGGGGTAAAAGAGCTCCTCAATAAGCTGATGATTCATTTTCTAAAAAGAAATGAGAAAAAAAACCGTACTATGAACACTCCAAGCAACGGATGATCTTAGTGAGAGTAATCTTCTTGGTTCCGGAAGTTTTGGCTCTGTTTACAAAGGCGTCCTCAATAGTGGAACTATCGTTGCAGTTAATGCGTTTAATCTGCAACAAGATTAGGAATTCAAAAGTTTTGATACAGAATGTGAAGTTTTGCTTATCCTTCGCCATATGAATCTAATAAAAGTCATTACTAGTTGTTCCAATATTGATTTCAAGGGTTTAGTTCTCAAGTATATGCCTAATCGAAGTCTTGAGAAGTATTTTTGTTTGAATAACTACTTCCTCAATATCAAGCAGATATTAAGTATAATGATAGATTAAGTTTGAATAGTTGAATTTCATAAAGGTGGATGTGATGATTTCTTGATCAATGACGTTAGTTATATGAAAGTGATCTAATAGGCTCAAACGGTATATGAAATGGCTTATGTTTTTATTGATTTGTAATGAAGTATAATGTTGTACGTATGGTATAGAAGTATGCCAAGGTGATATGAGGTTGCGGCATATTTTTCGAAGACTATTACATAATTTGTGTGGCTAGTGGTACCATTGAATTGTTAAGTGGAGAAAGACTAGTTAGATGGTATATGTTGATCTAAATATCCATGTTAAGTGTTAGAATCTAAGTTTGAACCGATATCTGCAAGCATTATACTATGACTATTGGTGGCTATGGAAAGATAGAGTGTATCCTAGAAGGTAGTCATTCGGGTTAAGTCTACGATATGCATGTATTGTTATTTTTTTCTCTTTCAGACCCTAGAGTGCAGTAAGTTTAGTTCATTTAGAATCTGGTAAGGGATCTCCCGAACTCTTGATGATGACTTGAAGCTAAGGGGGAGATAATAGAATGAATGACCAAGTAAGGCTCTCGGATTCTAGTAGTGATGCAGTATGATTTTAGAACATCAGAAATTGAGGGTGAATCTCAACCCTCTCCTTCCTTTGTATTTTTTTTTGTTATTCCTGTATATGATAGAGAGTCACGTACTCTTCCAGTTCCGAGATAAAGATTTCTAGTTCATTCAAGTAGTCGGAATCACATTCCTTATGTTATGAACGCTAGTTAAGGTCATGCAACTCGTGACACATGTATTCACTCTTTATAGTGTGCTCAGTCTCATATATAAATCTTTTGATGTTTCAGGGTCTTATGTTTTAACCTTTTTGTGACCTGCCCTATGCAATCATAGTGGTGATGATATAAATGTTCTTGTTGATGAAAGATCATAGTATGCTTGTTTAGATACGGCCATAAGTATGAAGTAAGATTTGGGGCCAAGTCTTTAATACATGTGATGGTTAGTGGAAAAGTTTGTGTGTGTATGTTTTAGGATAGCGTGTGGGAGTTATATTGATAATAGTTTAGAAACTATGTGAAGTATGTATTTATGGTGTTTACATTGAAGTTAACGTGTGGTTATAAATTAGGCTTGAATAACGCTTTGGGATTGTAGTGAAAGGTCGCCATATGCATTAGCGACTTCATATTAAGAGTTCAGAGTAGTCATTGAAGTGGTAAGACATGTTATGCTTAGGATGTGATTTTTAAAAGAGGTATAGAAGGTGGCATCATATGGTTTAGAATAATAGCGTGGTGTAGCATATTGTGTTTTTGTGATTTAGAGTTAGGCTTGATCGCGGTGGAAGGATTAAGCTATTTTAGACATTACTAGAAAAATAAAAATTGTCAATGATGATGTGAGAATTTTAAGCTGACTTGAATGAATATTATATTTATAGGGAATAATATAGTTAAGGGATATTCGAGAAGTGTGATAAGCTTGAAAGTAAGAAGTTGTGTTGTAATTCTATCCTTATTGAGGAGTTATATGTCTATATTCCAGACTACAGAGTGGTGTCATTGTGTTGATTTTAGTGGGTGTCTTGTGTAATCCATACCCAAGATTAGTGGCTCCCTATTACTTTTAGAACTTCCCAAGAGAGAGTGTTGAAGAGAATACTCCAGTTAAGTATGAAGGTCCAGTATAATTTAGTCTGTATAGTCAATAAGTCAATTTAACAAGTACATTCACATGGCTTATTTTCTCGTCTTTTCATTTATTCATGCTACCCGAAATATCAGACATGCTACTATTCCAAGATAGACTATACTAGTAGTTGCGAGTATAGATCAGTTCATGCGTCATGCATTAGATTCAGATTCCAGGGGTTCAGTTATGATTCAATTCGTAGGTGCCCTGTGCAACACCTCAGTTCCCCTAATATCGTAGTGAATTGAGTATTCATAGAGGGACATAGGATCCCCAGAGGGAGATACCTCATTCAATTGCATGCATAGATTCTTATTACAAGCCTCGCACCAGTTATTATTGCGTAATCAGTCATACATTCATACATTAGTCCAGGCAGATATGCGTGCATTAGAAATGCATGTTAAATATAAGAAGTTTAGTTTATCAGTGTATTTAGTCCTACGTTCATGAGAACAACTAAGTCACAGATCCATGCATCAGATATGCATGTTTATTAAGAGAATTCAGCTTATGAATAGCGTCAGTCGTGTATTGTATGCATCAGATATGCGTGTCCGATATAAGAATTCAGAATATCAGTAGTTCCAGCCATATGGCCATGTTTCAGATCAGTGTATTTTTTATTAGAGGACATGCCATGTCCGCGTTATTCCATATCTTTAAGGCTTCAAGAATTTCCTACCAATTATTCGAGGACGAATGATCCCAAGGGGGAGATAATGAAACACCTCATAAAATTCATGCAAGGATTAGCCTTTAATAGAGTGCCCTTAGACTTAAAAACTTGAAAATTTTTCTAAGTACAATGACGCTTACAGTCATTTTAGCTGGCAATCTTCATGATACAAATTTTTAACCTTCCCGACATCCGTTTTTAGACTTTCAATTTGCATTACGATCGGGCAACCTCATAGTACATCTCAAATAAATTTTGGAATTTTTCGGAACACATAAGGCTGCGTTTGGATTTCAAAACAGTAGCAAAACGCATAGTCTTCTTGCCCAGTTTTCAGAGTTTCAGGGTCAACTTCAAACGATCATAACACCCTGTATATAATGAACTGTGTGAGATATAATATATCCAACGAAATCTCTTTGACTCCTCTTTCAAATGCAGTTATTTTCATCCAATTTGGGTCTATGATTAAAAAGTTATAATCTATTTACTCCAGCCTATCAAACTGTCAACTGAGGGACAGATTTGACCTTAATTGTTCCTTAGGGGTATTTTGGTCATCCTCCACTCCTATATATACCACCAACACGGGATATAATCCATCAAACACCAAAATATTATCATATTCATCAAATAATCTAAAGAACACTCCTTAGGGTTTCAAAATAAAAACCCAATTAACTCAAGATTTAGCCGTGGGTTTTTGAAACCAATTACATATTTGGAATCCTCAGAACGTAGGCATTAAAAGCACCTATCATATTCGCATATAGAGGTACGTGGGGTTATCGAAAAATCTCATGGGTCTTCAAATGCATTTTTTACAAATGGGGGTTTTGAAACTACGAATATAATTATGTTTTGGACATTTTGATAATATTAAATTTGGTCTTTATGCCTACTTCTGAACGATATGACATATTATATATGCATATGCGTGTGTTTCGAAGAGGTAATATTTTGAGAGCATGAATTATATGAAATCCCTCTCTTGATTTGAATTTGCTTTGAATGTGCATATGATGTAAATTGTTTGAAAATATCTTGAAAAGCATGACATAAATTGTTTTGAGAATTGATATGATTTTGACTTGAAAACGAGATGGTTATTTGTGTTGAAACATGTTGAATACAATGGTTGAATGAGAATAATAATGTGATATTGATGGCTTACAAGTCGGCTATGACGATACCCTACAGAATATGATATGTGATTGAATAAGATAAAATTTGAATGCATTGATTTTACATGAGATAAGTGGATGCCCGAAGAAGATGTTTGAGTGTAAGGGCTCATCGCTGGAAACCGTGTTTACCGACAAGGAAATTTGGTACCAAGCTAAGTGATCTTGAGTACTTCACTTTATGTCATTCCCAAATTGGGATTATAGGTAGGAGCCTGGGCTAAGTGATCTTGGGCGCTACCATTGGGTCGAGACACCATGCTGTGTGATCTTGTGTGTCTTCCCCCCACGTATACTCTAATCTCGGTGACAACCGGGGTTTGACAGTTGGTGTAAATTATGTAGGGTATTCCACCTAGCTCAGTTGCATTTCATTGTTATTGAAAACAATTGCATTATGCCCATGTGTTTTCAAATGATTTGATATGAAACTGAGTTATAATGGCTCTTATCGATATTGTGTAAAAATATTATGCTTCTATTTTGATTTCTCTGCGTACCAGTACTTTTTTATTGACCCCCTTCCCTCTCAGGTTTGGAGGCACAGTCTAGGGTTCCAGATAACTAGTAAATTTCTTCCGATAGATCACAGAATAAAGTGGTGAGCCTTCTATATTTCGGAAGGCCTGACGTCTGCTATTTCATTTATCATATATTAGTTTTGGGTATGGTGGGGGCCTTGTTCCTATTTTCAGAGAGATATTGTTTCAGTCATATAGCAGAGATTTTATAGACGGTTTTGGAGATGTTGATTTAGATTGTGGGATACTATTCCCCATTTTCGTTTTCATATGATTCTTGACCATGTTTCCATTAAATTGTGTATCTTTCGCATTTATTTTGTCATGAATTATGTGCATGATTATCAGACAGGGGTCTTTCGGGCCTTTATGGTTCGGAATGCTCATCAAGACCAGGGCCCCCGGTTCGGTTCGTGACAGAATCCTTCATCATTATTGTTGACCTTCTCTTAGGTTAGTTTTAAAACTCAACAAGGTCTCTCCTAGATCGATAGTTATAGCCAGGGACACAACATTTTCTCATCATGAAAACATCCATCCTCGAACTCTAATCAAGCAGTCTCAAATTTCATAGTGTATTTTAGCCACATGATATCTAATCTCATCACTAATACAACTTCATGGTTTCTTCCCAGTTAATAAGAAAAATCTTATCCATCCACCCTAGAACCTGTATGAACCACAATTTCATGTACTCCTACTAGGGGACACCCCATATGAATTCATCGAACTATTATATATAGCTAATTTTCATCTTGCACGTCATCCATGCTTATTGTCTTAGATGAACCAGTACACTGCCACCATCACAACAAGGAACATCTAGTCACTCCTATCCAACCATTACTCAGCTTATATCACACCACTATCATGTCATAAAGAATACCATCGAAAGACTAGAAAATGAGCTTCAGGAATATAAGGGATACTGCTCAATCACTACTAATACTTATCATGACCTTGCTAATAAAGATGTGTCCTAGGAATAATGCATAATAGGCACAAATATTTCATATATCAAATACATAAAGAACAAAGAATCATTTTGTATATAGATAATGACATAACATGAGTTCGAAACATATCAAAAAGTGTGAGTTGATAGGACTGGGCATACTGAGATTAATGGATTCATGGAGTAAGTTTGGGATCATTGAGTTAAGCTTATTTTACATTCTAGGAACGTAGCATGAACGTGAATCAGTATAAAGTTCATAAACCAAGATCATGGGCATGATGCTAATATGGGGACATGAGTTAAGTGTCATAGTGAGTGAAGTACAAGGGATATTTTAGGATAAGCATGGATCACTTTTGTAACACTCCGACGTCTTCTTAGCTAAATTTCGTCTATAGAAAGTCTAAGCATTATCTTCTAGAATGATCTAAATTATTTTTCATGTCGAATTTCCTATATTTCAACCTTTCATTATGTATATGACTGAATTAGCTTTCAAACGATATAAGATTCATCCAAAACGGACCCTCAGTGAAGAAGTTATGAATAATTTAATGGTCCAGTCGTAAACATCGTCATTTTGGGGTCTAGCACATCGTGGAGAGGGTCAAATTTACAATCTTCATATTCCAGTGGGGATCCATAATGGTGACATGTTACGGGGGTACAGAATTTCCCACTCTTCGAATTCCAGTGGACCACCACGATTGTGGTGCGTCATGGTTGTACCCGAAATTGAATTTTTAAGTTAAAATTTCCAGTTCCATTTAGGAGTCATTAAGGGTAAATTTGACTTTTCCCTAGCCTTTAAAACCATCCAAAAAAAGGATTTAGAGTATGTTTTGAGCAACTTAACTCTATTTTCATTAAAATCATCAAGAATCCTCTCTAGGGTTTCAAACAAGAACTTCAAGAAACCCAAGATTCAACCGTGGGTTTTCAAAATCGATTGAAGATTCGAAATCCCTAGATCATAGGCTTCAAGAAGCACCCACTAATTTTGTAAATGGAGGTACGTGGGGTTGTCCTAAATTTCATGTGCATATTTTCAAAAAGGAATTTACGCAAGACTTTAAATTTATACAAGTATATATATGTTCTTACAAATAGGGGTTTTCAATTGATACAAATAACATGTTTTGATAAATGATTTTGAAAGAATTATTGAGATATCGTGGGGTTATTTGTCTAAATGTATTTAAATGGTTGAATTGTGAACATATGACCTGAAATTTCAAAAGGGTGCGATGTACATGAGTTGTGAATTTCTAAATTCCCCATGATAATGTTTATACCCCATATTATACTAGTGTTAAACCATTGAGAGCATGAGTTTTCAAATTGGTATGAAATTACTCATAAATGATTAAACTTCTTGAATAATTGCATGTTGAGAACCATGGTGTATGTGTTTGTGGCGTGAAATTCATATATATGTGCAAGTGGTAAATGGTATGAGAAGTTAGAAAGTTGATATGATATTGATGGCTTCCAGGTATGACAATGCCCTGCAGAGTATGACATGTTATTGATTAAAATGAGTTTAATGCATTGATTTTGTGAGATAGGTGGTTACCCATAGAAAGCACGAGTCAAATGACTCTATGCTGGAATCCGTGTTTGCCGACTCGGGAACTTGGTACCCTGCTATGTGATCTTGTGTAAATGATGTTATGTTATCCTAAAATAGGACTATAGTTAGGCGCCCTGCTTTTTGATCGTTTGCACTACCATACTTGATTGGGTTGAGACACCCTGCTGTGTGATCTTGTGTGTCTTTCCCTCACTTATACAATAATCTCGGCGGGAACGGAGATTTTACAGTTGGTGAAAATGTGAAATTGTAGGGTGTAGAACCTAGCTCAATGTGTTGCATTTTTGTTGAAAAATCATTATACTATTCCCATGTATTTTTGAAATCATTTGGCAATAATGTGCTTTATATCAGCTCTCATTTATTTTATATAAAAATCTCTACTTTGTTTTGAATTATTCTGCATACCAGTACTTTGTATTCTCCCCCTTCCCTCCCAGGTTCGGAGGCACAATCTAGGGGTCCAGAAACTCAGTAGATTCTTCAGATAGTTTTGCAGAGACAAGTGGTGAACCTTCTATATTTTGGAAAGCTTGTTGTCTGGCAGTTTATTTATCATTTAAATATTTTAGGTCTACTGGGGGCCTTGACCCAGTTTTCAGACAATTGTTTGTTTTAGTCATGTAGTAGAGATTTCGCAGACGGTTTTCAGATGCCAATAGTTGTTGTGGGAGATTATTTCCCATTATTGATTTTATTGGACTCATGACCATGATTCCGTAGTATTGTGAATCTTGTGCATTTCTTTTATCCTGTGAGTTATGTGCATGATTACCAGATAGATAGGGGTATTTTGGGCCTTCATAGTTTTGATGCTCGTCACGGCTAGGGCCCCAGTTCGGGTCATAACAAACTTGGTATCAGAGAATAGTTTATTGTCCCCGGGTTTCTGCGAAATCGTGTAGGGTAGAGTCTTGTTTATGGTTGTGTAGCACACCACACTTACAAGCAGGAGGCTACTAGGCATTTAGGAAATGTTTCCCTTCTTTTTGATTTAGTTCGTGCTTCAGAGCCAAGTCTGTTCCTAACCAGTGATCTTTTGTTTTACAGAAATAACAATTATGCCTCCTTGTTGCAATACTAATCAGAGTGTTCAGAATAATGAAGTCTGTCCCACTCATGGGATGAGAACACATAACAGAGTTCCCACCCTAGACCCTTTCCCTACTCCGGGAGTCCTTCCAGTCCTGACCAGTCTATTTCGAGCTCCACAGACCAATGTTAACCGTCCCCCGACTACTCAGAGGGATATTTCGAATGCCAAATTCAGACAGTCTATTCATATGCTGGCACAGTTGGTGGCTAATCAGGCTTAATGATCGGACGATATTGGGTCTGCTGCAGTGACATCGGAGGCTACTAGGGTGGGACAGTTCATGAGAATAAACCCACCCAAGTTTACTTACACCAAGGTAGAACAAGTTCCGCAAGAATTCATAAATGAGATGGAGAAAATTATGAAATTGATGCATGTGGATCAGATTGAAGGTTTTGAGTTGGTAGCCTACCAACTGAAGGATGTAGAAAACCAATGGTAAAATGAATGGGAGAATGCAAAAGGTGACAGTGCTGAGCCTACGGTTTGGGATGAGTTTGTAGAAGCTTTCCTTGATAGGTTCTTTTCGCTGAAGCTAAGGGAAGCTAATGAAGAGGAGTTCATGAACCTCAAGAAGGGTAAGACGAGCGTGCAGGAGTACACTTTAAAATTTAATGAGCTGGCCTGCTATGCTCCTAAGATGACTAGTAGTATGAGGGCCCGAATGAGGAAGTTTGCTTCTAGCCTTTCAGATGATCTGGTGCTTGAGTGTTAGGGAGCTATGCTGAACAAGGAGTTGGAATTTGCTAGGCTGACAGTTCACATACAACAGGTAGAGGAGAAGAAAAAAAGATTTCTAAATCTAGGGGAAGGAAAGACAGGCAAAAAGAGCGAGATTTGTCGACCAGGGTTACAGTCAGCCTCAAAGCTGTAAGTGGGGAAATAAATGGTAGAAGAAGAACAATTGGGGTAGTGCTCAGTCTGCTGCCATTGCCCCAACACCCAGACCACTGGTAGATAGATAATCTGAGAATTTTCAAACTCACTATGGATCCAAAGCCCCAGTTACTCAATCGAAGGGCAGTATGGCCCAGCAGCGTCTTACTGATCTGCGGTGTAAGACTTGCAGAAGGAATCACCCAGGGAAGTTTTATTTAGAGGGGAGAAATTGTTATTCGTGTGGCTAGGTGGGTCACCTTCTGAGAGATTCCCTTCTGCTGGAGAAAATACGGGGGGGAGGGGGGGAGGGGGGCTAAGTGATTCCACTCCAGTAAGTGATTTTGTTATTGCTATATGGGTGTAGAGAAGTTGTGTTGTGTCTATTCTTAGCAGGGATACTGTGGTAGACCTTATAGAACTTGATGTGGTAGACTTTGATGCTATCCTTGGGATAGACTGGCTCCATTCATTTTATGCCACACTTGATTGCAGAACCTGAAAGGTTACTTTTTCTTTCCCCAATGAGTCACCAATTGAGTGGGCAGGAAATTCTGAGGCACCTAGAGGTCACTTTATCACAAATCTTAGAGCCAAAAAACTCATCTCCAGAGGTTGTATGTACCCTCTAATCCGAGTAAATATTCCTGGGTTGAAAGTCTTCCTCCTGAGTCTGTCCCTGCAGTAAGTGAATTTCCAGAAGTCTTCCAGATGATCTCCCAGGAATACCACTTGATAGGGAGATAAATTTTGGTATTGATGTGTTGCCAGATACCTACCCGATCTCTATTCCTCCATATAGAATGGCTCTTGTAGAACTAAAATAGTTGAATGAATAGCTAGAAAATCTTTTAGATAAAGGTTTTATACGCCCCAGTATGTCACCTTGGGGTGCGCCTATACTCTTCGTACGAAAGAAAAACATATCCCTTCGTATATGCATAGAGTACCGCCAGTTGATTAAGGTAACTATTAAAAACAAATATCCTCTTCCTAGGATTGATAATCTTTTTGACCAGTTGATTAAGGTAACTATTAAAAACAAATATCCTCTTCCTAGGATTGATAATCTTTTTTACCAGCTTGAAGGTGCTAAGTGTTTTTCGAAAATAGGCCTTCGTTCGGGATATCATTAGTTGAAGGTTAAAGAGTCCAATATTCCCCAAAAGTTTTCCGAACCAAATACGGTCATTTTGAATTCTTAGTCATGTCCTTTAGATTGGCTAATGCCCCTGCAACTTCATGGACCTAATGAATAGGGTTTTTCGCCTGTTTCTAGACTTGTCCGTCATAGTGTTTTCGTTGAAAATATTCTGATATATTCCAAAAGTGAGGAAGACCATGCCAATCACCTCCGAATTATCGTTCAAACCCTTAAGGATCATCAGTTATATAATAAGTTCTCCAAATGTGAATTCTGGATGAATGTTATTTCTTTCTTGGGGCATATTGTATCTAGTGACGGGATTAGAGTGGATCCCCAAAATATTGAGGCAGTGAGAAAATGGCCCAGACCCATGACTCCAACCGATATTTGGTGTTTCTTAGGTTTAGCGGGTTATTACAAAAGGTTCGTAGAAAGATTTTTCCTCTATAGCTGCTCCACTCACTAAATTGACTCAGAAAAAGGTAAAGTTTGTGTGGTCTGACTTGTGTGAAAATAGTTTTGAGAAGTTGAAGGAAAAGATGACTACTGCTCCTATTTTGACTCTTCCCGAGGGGGTAGATGGTTTTATGGTATACTGTGATGCATCCCGTGTGGGACTTGGTTGTGTTCTGATGCAGCATGGTAAGGTAGTAGCTTATGCGTCCAAGCAGTTAAAGGTGCATGAGCAAAAGAACCCCACTCTTGACTTGGAGTTAGCAGCCGTGGTGTTTGCATTTAGAATGTGGAGGCATTATCACTATGGAGTGCATGTTGATATTTATACTGACCACAAAAGTTTGTAGTATATTTTCTCACAGAAAAAATTGAACCTCAGGCAGAGTCATTGGATGGAGCTTTTGAAAGACTATGATATGAGCCTGCATTACCATCCGGGCAAGGAAAACGTTGTAGTCGACGCTCTTAACAGGTTGTCTACGGGTATCCTTTCTCATGTTAAAGAGAGGAGGAGAGAGATGGTGAAGGACATTCACCACCTTGCAAATCTAGGAGTACGACTCTTAAATTCCAAAGATGGAGGGGTGGTTGTTCATGAGATAGCTAAATCATCCCTTTTTGCCGAAGTCAAAGAAAAGCAGGCTGAAGATTCCATCTTGGTGCAGATTAAGAGAGATGTGGGTCAAGAAAAAATAATGTCATTTGAGATTAGTAGCAATGGTATTCTGAGATATCAGAGTAGATAATGTGTACCTGATGTAAACGGGTTGCGGGAAAGTATCCTTAGCGAGGCTCACACGTTGAGGTATGTTGTTCATGCAGGCTCTACAAAAATGTACCTTGATTTGAAAACCATTTATTGGTGGAATAATATGAAGCATGATATGGCTAAGTATTTTGCCAAGTGTTTGAATTGTTAGGAAGTCAAGGTGGAACACATGAGGCCAGGTGGTACATCTCAAGAGATAGCATTGCCTTTATGAAAGTGGGAGATGATCAATATGGATTTCATTACAGGACTTCTGAAGTCCCAAAACCAGTATGATTCTATATGGGTAATTGCTGATAGGCTAACCAAGTCAGCGCACTTTCTACCTGTCAGGACTAACTATTCTGGAGAGGATTATGCTAAGTTGTTCATCGTAGAAATAGTTCATTTGCATGGGGCACCTATGTCCATTATATCTAACCGAGGTACGTAATTTTCTTCTCAGTTTTGGTGATCTTTTTAGAGAGGTTTAGGTACCCAAGTGAACCTAAGTACTGCTTTTCAACCCCAAATGGATGGGCAAGCAGAACAAAACATCGATACCCTTGAGGATATGTTGAGGGCTTGTGTTATTAATTTTGAAGGTAGTTTGGTGGAGCACTTGCCATTGAAAGAGTTCGCGTATAATAATAGTTTACATTGTAGTATTAAGATGGCACCATTTGAGGCATTGTATGGGAGACGATGTTAGTCACCAATAGTGTGGTATGAAGTGGGTGAGATGCAGATGTTTGGGACTGATCTTTTTCATCAAGCAATGGAAGATGTGAAGCTTATTAGAAAACAACTTAAGCCAACTCAGAGTCATCAGAAAACCTACGCCAATTTTAGGAGGAGACACTTAGAGTTTGAGGTCAGAGATTGGGTATTTCTGAAGGTTTCTACCATGAAGGGAGTTATACGATTCGGAAAGAAAGGTAAATTGGGTCCTCGCTATACAGGACCATATCAAATTTTGAGAAGAATAGGTGGTGTTTCTTATGAGTTAGAATTGCCTTCCAGTTTGGGTTCTGTCCATCCGGTATTTCACATATCCATGTTGAAGAAGTGCATTGGAGACCATTCTTTGGTGTTTCCTATAGAAGAGATCAAGGTGACAGCCTCCTTATCATATGAAGAGGAGCCTATTGCAATTCTAGATCATCAATTCCGGAAGTTGAGAAGTAAATAAATAGTTTCAATTAAGGTGTTGCAGAGAAATCAAAAGGTTGAGGAAGCCACTTGGGAATCTTAAGACGACATGAGAACAAGATACCCGCAACTTTTTGACCTAGTAGATGGTGGAGTTGAAGGTACAACCCTTACCTAAATCTTTCTATGCTTTAGTATGCTTGGAATCGTACTTGTCTGTTTTCCGCATCATCATTCAAGGATGAATGATCCCAAGGGGGGATATTGTAACACCCCGACGTCTTCTTAGCTAAATTCCGTCCATGGAAAGTATAAGCATTAGCTTATAGAATGATCGAAATTATTTTTCATGTTCCAAGATTTCAACCTTTCATTACGTAGATGACTGAATTAGCTTTCCAACGATATAAGATTCATCCAAAACGGACCCTCGGTGAAGAAGTTATGAATAATTTAAAGTTCCAGTCATAAACATCGTCATTTTGGGGTCTAGCGTGTCGCGGAGAGGGTCAAATTGACAACCGTCAAATTCCAGTAGGGCTCCGTGATGGTGGCACATCACGGAGACAAACAATTTACCACTCGTCGAATTTCAGTGGACCACCGCGATTGTGGCGCGTCGCGGTGGTACTCGAAATCGGGTTTTTAAGTTCAAATTTCCAGTTCCGTTCAGGAGTCATTAAGGATAAATTTGACTCTTCCCTATCCTATAAAACCGTCGAAACAAAAGATTTAGGATATGTTTTGAGCAACTTAACCCTATTTTCATTAAAATCATTAAGAATCTTCTCTAGGGTTTCAAACAAGAACTTTAAGAAACCAAAATTCAACCGTGGGTTTTCAAAATTGATTGAAGATTTGATATCCCCAGATCATAGGCTTCAAGAAGCACCCGCTAATTTTGTAAATAGAGGTACGTGGGGTTGTCCTAAATTTCATGGGCATGTTTTCAAATAGGAATTTACACAAGATTTTAAATTTATACAAGTATATATATGTTCTTACAAATGGGGGTTTTCAATTGATACAAATAACATGTTTTGATATATGATTTTGAAAGAATTATTGAGATATCATGGGGTTGTTTGTCTGAATGTATTTAAATGGTTGAATTGAGAACATGTGACCTGAAATTTCAAAAGGGTGCTATGTACATGAGTTGTTAATTTTTTAAATTCCCAATGATATTATTTATACACCATATTATACTAGTGTTAAACCATTAAGAGCACGAGTTTTGCAATTGATATGACATTACTCATAAATGATTAAACTTCTTGAATAATTGCATGTTGAGAACCATGGTGTATGTGTTCTAATGGCGTGAAAGTCATACATATGTGCATGTGAAATTTGACAGTTGGTAAAAATGTGAAATTGTTGGGTGTACCACCTAGCTCAAATGTGTTGCATTTTTGTTGAAAAATCATTATACTATGCCGATGTATTTTCGAAATCATTTTTCAATAATGTGCTTTATATAAGCTCTCATTTATTTTATATAAAAATCTCTATTTTGTTTTGAATTATTGTGTACCAGTGGTTTTTATTGACCCCCTTCCCTCCCAGGTTCGGAGGCACAGTCTAGGGGTCCAGAAAATCAGTAGATTCTTTAGATAGTTTTGCAGAGACAAGTGGTGAGCATTCTATATTCCGGAAGGCCTGCTGTCTTGCAATTTATTTATCATTTAAATGTTTTGGGTCTACTGGGGGCCTTGTAGAGATTACGCAGACGGTTTCCAGATGCCAATATATGTTGTGGGACATTATTTCCCATTATTGATTTCATTGGACTCATGACCATTATTTCATAGTTTAGTGAATCTTCCGCATTTCTTTTATCATATGAATTATGTGCATGATTACCAGATAGGTAGGGGTGTTTCGGGCCTTCATGGTTCGGAATGCTCGTCACGACTAGGGCCCCGATTTGGGTCGTGACAACTTTCTCATTCTATCTCTTTTTTGAACTCATTACGTTACTATTTGTATTCAAAGATATGACTTTGTTCCTCACCCAATCATCGCCCCCTAAGCTTAAAATTTAGTGTCCTAAAATTGTGGACCTATTATCTAAACTAGGCTATCATTACTTTACACTGCATGGTCGGGGTATCACTATACACATGAATGCTAAACTCTTTTTAATAGACTATATTTTTAGATACTTAATCTTTGCTAGGAATTCTTTCTGAGATATTTCTCTAAACTTTTTCTTGACTCTATGGCCATCATTCTATAATTTATGGTCCTATTGGTATACATGCCCACTTCCTCAAAAACTTAATAAGCTTGTCGTTTCTTAGTCTTCAATCATCACACCTCTAAATTTCTATCCACCCAATATTATAGAATTAAAACTTATATCAAGAGACTTAACATTATACATTCTTATTTATAATCCCCTGATTAAGACCGAAGGAATACCATATAATGCTTACTTAGAATGTCTCCACCTTACACAATATCAAGAATAATAAACTAGGATGACACCACACTTAGGTGCTTAGAATCTCATTTACGATATGTATCTCTTCTGGAGCACAGATCTTTCCTTATAATTCTTAAGATTTCCTCGTCATCAAATGTTTTACCCTTCATTCACCTATTCATCTAGAGTCCACATATATCACACTTACACTTTCACAATTTTCACAAGTTAACATCTTTATTTCTCGCATACGCTTTGTCAAGCCCGTTGTATCCAATCCTAACTAACATTATCACTCTCATGCTACCCTTCTTCTTACCACGACAATCTTCTAAGGACAAGCTTTACGGTCTAGTACTAAACATAGATTGCAACACTCATCCACTTATACTACTTAGAATTATACCAAAGATAATCAAGAAACACTAGGTCATTGAGGTCTCAAGACAAAATAGTAAATTTTTAATCTAGTCTCACAGCCTATCTAATTGCAATCTATCCGCGTATTTTAACACACACCGCTACTACTTATTCAATGAATTGTCTAAATTACATCCATATCTCTAAAAAAAACAAGTGGGGGTACTCTCTTTAAAACACAAGGGGTAGCTTAAATTTGTCAATTCCTGACCACTCTATCCTCCTGTTCACAACATAGACTTAATTTTTACCGACACCATCACATGTCCTCCTAACTTTCTTCCTAGTTCAACTATACTTCTAAGTCGTTGTATCCAACAATCCTTTCCCTACTTGCAACCATAGAGTCTATACCAAACTTATTACACCTTAGATAACACCAAAAGACATATCACCCCATCAATCACTTAATAGGTACATGAGTCTAGCAATCTACTTCGATCAATTTACTATCTTCATTCTTAGGCCACTACACTTTGACTTCATATGTCTAGCTCTCGAATTCATTCTACTGCTTATGACTTACAACAACCCAAACTACACTATCTCTTAGGTGATAATACTATCCAAGAACCGAAATACATAACTTCTAGCTAAAGGTATCATTTGCAACAAGGTTTATGAAAAAAGTAAAGAAAATCTGAGAGTACATCTTAGTTTGGCACAGACGCATGATTAAAAAAGGTATGAATTCTTATGAATCAATGGGCTTAAATGCACTAATAATCTCTACTTAATCTCTCGTGCAGTCTCTTATTTTATTTTTTGTTGGCTTTATCTGAGAGAACTACATCTATAGGAATCTGACCTTTAAGGTTATTACCACCTCAAAGGTAAGGCATAGTAAGAGGAATTGGAACATCACACTAATTCACATAGGATTCTTCAGGCAGCTCTGTGGCACGATCTAGAATTTGAAAGAAAAGACACATTTCCTAAATGCCTTGCAGCCTACAAATTATAAGTGTGGCGTACTTTACTCCCATAATTAGGATTCTACTAGACAGGGCTTCACAGACACCCTCGGACACTTAAACTCTACGCTCTGATACGAAGTTTGTCACACCCCGAGATGAGGCCCGAGACATGGCACGCACCCAATACTACTGCTAGTACTAGCAAACATTTTGGCATATCAGATGAGCATGCAGCTAACATAATGAATAAAGAGGAAACAGGATAGAATAAGATTTCTTAAAGGATAAAGTCTTTCATCAATGTTCATTAATATCACTTAACGTCTGAAGATATAATGGTCATGACAAATAACACTAAGAATTACAAGATTTGTCTGACAACTAAATCAGGGTGTGAAGCCTCTAATAAGTAACAGTACTAAAAGGATAGAAAATATAATAAAGTCATCAGATCCCATCCAACCTCCTGATAGGAAAGAGGCTCACCAATAGAAGAAGATAAAGATCCAAATGAGGCGCCTGACTGTGGACATGAGAGCCATAGCCTACATCATGAAACGATGTAGCACCAAAGGCGGTCAATACGTGGAATGTATTGGTATGCAAAACCATTTCAGGAGGACAGCACATCAAGAGATTAGAACTGACAATAAAATTCAAACATAAAAGAAGACAACTAGAAAGGAACAAGAATATAAGATAAATTTATAATTGACCAAGTAAGGTAGGTTTAATTCCTTTGATTATTTGTGGGAGAACGTAGTGAACCGTCATGATGGAGTCTGATCTCGACTCAATCTGCTAAGCCGTCCTATACCTTGCCTGTCAAAGGACGTGACATGACAAAATTTGCTAGCAAGTATCCATGGTTAGCCCCTTTTCGCGATGCATGAAAAAAAGAGTCATCCGACTTGCGGAAATCTCTATCCTATGTCGGCAAACATAGTTTCAGGCATTTGTCATTTGAACCTATGCCTTTACGGTCAGCTAACTAACTCCCTTATGATCATGATGTTATCTTTATGAATTCATGTTCAAAGTTTAGATTTATTAGGATCATAAAGTTTTGTTTTTAGTCGTTCTTGACTAGTATTCATAAGTTAGCTGCTTTAGGCACATGTCTCGAGTTAGCCACTTTTGGCTTATTTTTGTGAGTTAGGCACTTTAGGCTCATGAATTATGAATTATCCATTTGAGGCTCATACTTGATAAGTTACATCGTTCATTAATGTTATTGGAGACTCATGGAAAGTAGTATCATAATACATGTTGTCATGGTTCATAAGTCCTAGATCATATAACTTTATGAAGAATGAGATTCTAGATGTGTTCATGACACTTTTGGTATAGCTAAAGATTATGGAGATTATACATGATACAATGAGGATATTCTTAAGAAATTTCATAATGTTAGAAGTCCTGCGGACCATATTGTCATGTCAGGTCTACAAAAAAAAGGTTTCATAACATAATGAAAATTTTTGATATTTTGAAAGATTCAAGTGATTTTAGCATAGTTAAACATTTCATAGCATGATGAGAATTATGGAGTAACTTCAAAGGTACTTTTTTTAGCAAAACCAATAGTGAAGAGACTCCAGTAATCATGTCAAAAATTCAGATCATTCAATCAATAAATATCGAAGTTAAAGAATTTTATAGAATACATGATTTAGTAAGTCATAAGATCTCCCAACACATACAAAATGAAGTCAAAGAAAGAGTAGACATGTTTAGAAGATCAAAAGTGCTAGGAGACGTCTGTTTCGATCAATAGATTATGGAATTAGTTCTCTTTGTTGGGACTTAGGTTCTTTATTTTTTTTTCTTACTAGAAAGTTGTTGTGCTCTTGTAAATTTCTTATTTTTCTGTAAGTTTCTTTTTGTCATTATTAGTTCTATTAATTTGTTATCGATGATAAGAACTAGATCCAACCAAAACCACATTCAACTAGTAATTAAACACACTTAATAAACTTAAAGAGATTTACCATGTCAACATACAATCTGGAATGGGTATCATCTTAATAGACAAAAGGGAACAATGCTTCTATCTAAATAGGCTTTTATGATTTTTACAAAAAAATGAATGAGTATTCTCAATATGAGGTGATTTGCCAGATTTCCAGAAAACTTATTTAAAGAACTAACATGATGGATGAAGATAAATAAACTCCTGATTTCCCCGACAACTTAATTAAAGAACCTTCACATGTTAAGAGTAATTTGAACTGTCAGAAAGAATAGAAACAGTTCTACATACCTCAAAGCATTTGAAGATCTTGAGATCTGGAGAAGGGATTAGACTTGTTTTCTTGAATCAATTCCCTTAGATTCTTGAGAGATGAGTTTCACAAGAGAACTGGGATTGCTGGATGCTGAAATGGTTTGTAAAATTGCTGGAGACAGTGGCATTTTTTTTAATGTTTGTAACTGAGGAAGACAGATAGATTGTAACTGGTGGAGTTTTTAATGTGTGTAACTGATGAAGACAGAGAGTTGTAACTGATGGAGTTTTTAATGTGGGTAGCTTAGTGTGAGATGTTACACCCTTGCCTTCTCTATAGAGGACAATGGTTTAATTTCATCACATAATAAGTTTTGGACATATATTGGCTCTAAAATAGACCTGTTGAATGATTTTCCTTGTGATAGTATTTTCAGATCTTCTCTTGTCCTGGAAAATTTGACCGTTCCTTTCTAGCCACAGATGGTACACAGCAACAGTTAAAGTCGTCTCGTATACGATAGCAACTTCCAACTCTTTTTGCCATTCCATGTTCTGCCTTTGCACTCCTTGCCAGCTCAACAATTTTCTAAAAGGAATAGATGTTGAATTGTTTCATTGTTGTCATTACATAGAGGACACATTACCCTACTTCCTCAAAATAAATCTTAGTGTATAACAACCGCTTGATCATCAAGGATGCACTTTTTGGAGTGACTTCCAAGATAGACTTGTCTGTTATTTAGTAAAGATTTAATTCGACCAACATTAGTGAAAACAGAATCTTGCTCAACTCAAGTGCTAAAACATTAATACATGATTTTCCTATATTGTATTCCTTCCATTTGCGTACTAGGATAGATATTCTAACAACAAACAGCCTAGCTTAGGTAATTGGCAGCTCTGCATCGTGAACTGCATTGGAAAGGGTATCAAATTTCTCCTTTGCATGTTGTTTCCCTCGTACCTAACCTTTCTAAGTTGGATCTCATGCGTAAACAAAGAGGTGGATCAGCTGATCTTGAAATAGGTCATCCCGTTCATCCCAATCTATAATATGATCATTTCATCAGGTATTAATGATACGATTCTGAGCATCCTGCTTTCTAACATTCATTCTACAAAACCAAAACGAGACCTTTCCTTGCTAGTTGAAAAAAACATTGTGTTTTTTTCCTTGTCTATTTGCTTTGTGTGTGATTGTGTTCTAGTTAATCCACAATCTTTCGCAACAGCCATTTGCCAAGTATATTGTGAGAGATTGACCATTTTGCACTACTATTGGGAGGACTAATAATGCATTATAAAAGTATTACTTATTACTTGGGCGCAAATAAAAAACAAAACTATCAGGCTTGTGGAGAAATAAGAAATGATTGTACTTCATTACCTAATAATGGTCACTTAGCCAACCTGATCCATCACAATTTCTGCGTCAGATGGATCTTCCAACTCATCAACGTCATTTCCAGTTTCTTCACAAACATCATTGTTTCGAGGAGTTTATCTCCAGAAACTAAAAAAGAAAAATCTCCAGAAACTGAAGTAGTAAAGTGCGCAAAGGGGTCAGCCTAGAGTTAGACTGATAAAAGATGGCGAAGGGCCCCGAAGAGCAAAGAATGCATTTTCAGACTTGTCTCTCACACCATCAACTGTACCAAAAAGGGACCGTGAGACATTACTCGACCAGAACCGGAGGCATACCTAGGGCTAATTTAACTAACTGTCCATTGTTAAATTTATGGGCTTGGTATGGACACAAAATCAACTCGAACAAAGTGCAGAATACATGAAGTTTTGTAATCATAACTTAAGAAATTAGAACTTAACATTGAGGGGTCTAATTAATTTTTTTCTAGTATTAATTGGTTGATTTGGAAAATCTTGAAGAATGTAGACTGATTTTCTGCTTCATTAGAGTTTCATATAGGTATTGTATTGATAAAGGAATGTAATAAGATAATGTAAATTATCTATTTTCTTCACTTATCATCATCTAAGTTTTTGGAGCAACATGACCTATAGGTCTTGAATTTGAGTTGTGGAATCAGACATTGCTATTAGTTTCGGGTAGGTTGGTTGGTTGTGTTACTATCCCTGGGGTTGATCCTTCTCCGTATCCTGCATGAATGCAAGATGCTTCGCACACTGAGCTGCCATTTTTTTTATCGTATAGCATTATGATATATAGCATTTTTTGCCATTGCCTGTTATGTTTATTGTCATGATGTTATATGTCCTGTTAGTGTTTCCAATGTAAAACATTTATATTATTTCCCTATCGGTATTTGTACAGTTAATTCCTCTAAGAATCTGAAACAAATTCATTCCTCTATAAGATTTTCAAGAGGATCAATTTGGTTTTAGTTATTCAATTTACAAGTTCCACCATTTTGCAACAATAATATAAAGTGTTAAACAAAACAGCAGTCCTTACATGAATACAACAATTCAGAAAAAAGTTGAAACAAACAAATGATTTGGAATGACATATTCCAACAACATTCTCAACATGCAAGAAGTTGAATCTTGATCTTCTGCAGCATCCCTACAACATCTTTCATGTTAGTCCTTCTTGCTGGAGATTCAGCACAACAATCTAATGCCACATTCAGGATCGATGCCCATATATCTAGCTCCTTCTGTAAGCGATTACCCTTTGGTGTTACCAAGTTGACATCTACGACATCCATTACTGCATCTGGAAGTGCATAACTCACCCATTGCTTCAAGCTAAGATCTCCTTCAAACTCATTAGGCTTTCTCCTAGTAAACGTTTCCAGCAACATGATCCCATAACTATAGACATCACATTTTGTTGAGACAAACCCATCCAATCCATATTCTACAGTGAAACAACTAATTTTAACATGCAATATAAGCTTTCTTAGTGGAAAAAAAAAAGAAGAGAAAAAACAATGTTCAAATGCAGAAAATAGACGTACTCGGTGCAATATACCCCAATGTTGCTAAAGTTTTAGTGTATAAATCACTGTCATCTACACCAAGCAGTTTTGAAATGCCAAAGTCATTTAGCTGGGCAACCATATCCTCATCCAGTAAGACATTACTAGGCTTTAGATCACAGTGAATCACAGTGAATCACAGCTGACGAACACCCATGAAAGAGATATTCCAATGCATATGCCACATCTATCATTATGCTTAGTCTCTGCTTGATGTCGAGGAAGTAGTTGTGGGAATACAAATATTTCTCAAGACTTCCATTTGGCATATACTCCAGCACTAAAGCCTTAAAATCAAGGTTGGAACAACTAGTAATGACTTTTACGAGATTCCTATGGCGAAGGCTGTGCAGAGCTTCACATTCCGTATCAAAGATCTTGAATGCCTCATCTAGTTACAGATTGAACACTTTAACTGCAATGGCAGTTCCACTTCTCAGAACGCCTTTGTAAACAGAGCCAAAACTTCCTGAACCAATCAGATTACTCCCACTAAGATCATCCGTTGCTTGGATCAATTCATAGTATGAAATTCTTTCTCGTCTTAGGGTAGACAATGAATCAGCTTGTTGAGGAGCTCTTTTACCTTTCCTATATCTTATCCAGAAAAAAATAAAGGTGCTAGGAACAAATACTACTGCAATTCCCAGCATAAGTAATAGAACAAGCACATTTCTTCTATTAGATCTATGCTTTGATGAAGTGGGGCATGGTGGAACAATAAACCTTGAAGAACCACACAATGCTTCATTGTGGATGAAAAACATACTCGAGAGGTTCTTGAAAGGCCCCCGGAGGATATTTCACCATACAATTTGTTGAAAGAAACATTGAAATACTTCAAGTTTTGAATTTTCTCCAAAGACATAGGAATGATTCCAGATATATTATTGTGAGAAAGGTCTAGGAATTCCAAACTTACCATGTTGCTCATTGAGTCAGGTATAGCTCCTTGTAACTTGTTGTGTCTCAAAGAAAGGTATGCCAGATTTTGCAAGCCTCAAATTTCTGTAGGAATTCCGTTTGAGAATTGATCCATTGACAGATCTATCATTATTACAGCCTTTTGATTCCCAATTTCTGGTGGTAATGAACCAACCATGTTGTTTGACGATAATTCGAGAACCATTAGATCCTCAAGATTCCATAAGCTTGAAGGTATATATATTGGAACTCAATTTGTTGGAACCGAGATGTTTCTCCCTAAGGGAAGTAATATTCCCTAAAAAATTAATAAGAGATCCTGAAAGTTGGTTTTGATCCAAGTAAATAGCACCCAAATACTGCAATTACATATATGATCTCCAATAAATCCTGTTAATTTGTTGTTAGTCAAGTCGAAGCACTGAAGCTTTCTCAAGTTTCCAATTGATGTGGAAATTGATCCAACCAAGTTGTTTTCATAAAGTATAACGTCTAATAAGCTGCTTAAGTTCCCCACTTCATTTGAAATTCGCCCTTTTATTTTGCAATTTCCGGCGTAAAACTTTATAAGAGACGTGGAAAAATTCCCTATAGAGACTGGAAGGATGCCGTTTAGAGGGTTGAAAGATATACCAAGAAATGTTCAATTTCTGCAATTGGTTAAGGAAGTCAAGAAACTTAATGATGAGTCACTGGTTAACTTGTTTCCCCTCAAGGTTAGGATTTGTAGATGAGTCAAATATCCATGAGAATTGGGTACCAAGCCTATGAATTTGTTGTCTGCAAGCTCATGAATTGTAAGTTTTGAACAATTGGAGATAGAATGACGAATAATCCTGATAAGATTGGTTAAGTTGTTCAGAAAAAGCTCTTCAATGTTGGGTAAGATAGAACACATGTTGGGTGGGAGGCTTCCTGATAGATTATGGTCGGTAAGATCAATTAATATCAGCCCTGATATGTCTAAGAGCTCCATTGGAAGTGAACCACTAAAACTATTATAGCCAAGATCAAGTTTCTCCAACTCAATGAGATTGCTTTTCGCTTTGGGTATTTCACCTGCAAACACGTATAGTGGATTACTAGTGAGTTTAAATAGTTTGTTATATCTAGTATAAGTTGTACTTCTTGCTATCACTTTGAATGCATACCAATAAACCTATTTTCGTAAAGATACAAAAACTGCATCTTGGTTAAGTTGCCAATCTCCTGTGTTAAGCATCCACTAAGATTTTAACCTTTATGTTGTTGGTGATACTAAAGTATTAAAATGTAAAAAAAAAAAAATACGTATATAATATAAATATATTTGAACAGAGCCATTAATATAGCTTCTCTCCATGCCTAATATCACCAAACTTAGATACCTCAATTAATGCAATTACTGAAATTATCCCTGCAATTACTATGTAATAAAATAAAATAAAATTCTGAAGCAGTTAGATACAAGCATTCATATGCTAAAAACATACCTGTGAAATCATCTTCTGATAAAGACAATACTTGAAGTTGTGAACAATTTGATAACCTTGTAGGAATATGACCATGAAGCTTGTTATCTGACAGATAAAGCCCTTTGAGTATTGGGAGATCATTGCATAAACCATTGGGGAGATATCCTGATAAACTATTACGTGCAAATGCAATGAATTCAATTCTTGAGCTATTAAAAATTGTCAATGGTATAGATCCCGTAAGTTTATTATCTTGTATGGATAGAACTTTCATGTTGTGAAGATTGCCGATCTCTTCTGGAATGTTTCCTTGAAGTGAATTAAAAGATATATCTAAAGTATCCAATCCCGAGGCATTCGAGAGTGATAGAGGAATAGAACCTATGAGCTTGTTACCCCTTAAGTTTAATACTCTAAGGTTTATAAGACTCCCAATAACTTTTGGTATTTGACCCTCTATGGAATTGAAGTTCAGATTTAAAGTCTCAAGTGTTGAAAGATTAGAAAATGAAGAAGGGATGAAACCAGTGAAACTATTATTCCTAAGATTTAGAAAATGAAGTTGGTGTAAAAACCAAAACCAAGAAGGAACCTCCCCTCTGAAGTTGTTGTCTCTTAGATTAAGAAACTTTAGACGACGCATGTATGTCATTTGTTGAGGCAAATTTCCATAAAAATTGTTGCTTCCCATGTCGAGAGAAACAATAAACGTGAGATTTCCAAAATCACGGGGAATCCTGCCCATAAGAGTCATGTTAGAAAGATTCAAGGACTTCACTCGCTGGCGGCGAGAACAACAAGTGACTCCCATCCAATGGCAAACTGAAGTAGCGGGAGACCAACTTTCACTACTAGAAATTCGGTATTTTCCGACAGCCCATGTATTCGGAATGTAGTCGGAAAATAAGACATTTCCAACCATATTCTGACTGTATAGTGGTAGTCGGGAAATACCTTGTCGGAAAAAATCTTCCGACCACATCTGTCGGATATTTTCGACTACTACAGTTGGAAACATGAAATTAATAATTAAAAATAATTATTTAATAAATAAAAATATTCTGACCAAAGTAGTAGGAATATTTTTAAAAATATTTAATAAATAAAAATATTCCGACTACTATAGTCGATATATTAATAAATATTTATTTAATAAAATAATAATTTTTCGACTACTTTGGTCGGAATATTAGTTATAAATTATGTAATAAATAAAAATTTTTTGACTAGTGTGGTCGGAATATTAGTAAATAATTATTTAATGAAATAATAAGTTTTCGACTACTTTAGTCTGAATTTTAATTAAAAATCATTTAATAAATAAAACCTTTCCCACAAAGGTGGTCGGAAATTTAATAAATAATTATTTAATAAATTAAACTTTTCCGACAAATGTAGTCGGAATATTTTAAAAATTATTTAATAAATAAATTATTTCCAATCATTCCTGTTCAACTAGAATTTAAAAATTACAAATAAAACTAAAACTTAGAAATTCAACCACTTTGAAACATCCAAAACAAATAGCACAATCAAATAGTATAAGCATTTCAAGACAAGTCTAAACGTCACAATCCAAAACAAACAACAATTGTAATAGTTTAAGTCTAAATGTCACTATCATAAACAAGAACCAACCACTACGATGTAATCTAATCACTTCAGTCTCTATCTTCCCCATCCCCAAATACTTGCGGCATATGCTTCTTAACTAACGCCTCCAACTTGGCAAATTTTGCACAGTGTTGCGTTAACTCTTCAATTTTTGTTCTCATCACTTCCATTTCTTTTGCATTTCGTGAAATAGAAGCGGAGTTGGGTAACATTGGGGAACAATTACTCGAGCATTGGTTAATTCAAATCCCGTAGGTTTTACCCTTCTTTGGACCAACTACCATAATTGTCCATATTCAACTCATATCAGTAGGCGATGGTTGGACCATGGTACAATCCTCTAAAGCAGGTTGAGTTTTACACCAATCTTTAATGCTTTTTTGAAATCCCTCTTGAAAGAAAAATAATTTTCATTAAGTAAACAAGCTAAGTTGAATAATAAGAAAATAATATATACAAAATTTATTATCTTACAAATGCATCCTTAGCACACGGTTCGACCCTCTATGCTCTTGTACCGTCTGGGTTTTTCTTCATATGTGTCTCTGCGAAGGCCGTAGGAAGAGGTACATCTACTCCCTCGTTTAAAATTTTCTGCAAAATTTTACCCATATACAAGATTAATGCTACTGTAGAAGAAGCCATATATAATTGAGATATATAATTGAGTAATGGAAGCAAATATGAACTTTTTCTTCTGCATCATTGCATAAAGTACTGGTCAAGATTTCTCCATTTTGGACGTTGACTTGAATGAAGGTACTGCTATCTAGGAGTTATATCTAGGAGGTATAAAGGTACTGCTATCAATCCAGATTTGCTAGTTTGCGCGCTTATATGCTACTGATATTCCTTTCCTCTCATAGATGTTCAACCAAGTTGCTCTTACTGTCATGGTTGCTAATAGACAGCTATCACTATTATTTTTAGTTTCCTTATGATCAATGCAATCTATTAATGTGTTTGGACATATGGAGAAAGGCCTTTATCACCAGAAGGCATACAGATAACGAGGCATGAATTTACTAGTTTCACTTTTACCCTGTCAACTCTAGGTCTCAACACATAGAATTATCAGTTATGTGAACTCCATATAATGCAACTCAACCTAAAAAGTGACCTCACTCATGTCAAAATCAACTAATAATAAAAATAACAAATCATAAGTTGGTAATCATGTTTAACTAGATTGTTATATAAAAGTTCTTTGGAAAGGAAAATCTGTTGTAAGAAGGAATGGATATTCTTGCTCATTGATCAAAGCTGCAATTTATCATTGATATCAGATGGTCATACTTTCTACTATGGGAAAGTCCAGGCAGTCCAAGAACTACTTCTTGTCTCTAGGTTTCATCCCGGAATTTCCATGAACCTGAAAGATTTATTGCCTACCAAATTCAAGGAAATGAGTTTCCCAACCATTTAAGGAAAAGCGGTCGAAAAAAAGAGGGTGTATGGTAGGGAAGGAGGGGGTATTCAGCTGATAATCTACAGGAAGCCCATACTTTCAGCTACATGATTAGAATGACTTGTTCAGAAAATGTAAAGACATCGCTTTGTACGCAGGATAAGAAACTAATACCAATTACTTATTTTCAATGTACATTAGATATGGTGGCACACGTAAACAGCCAAACGTCAGTTCCTGGACCAGAATGCTTATGATAAGAAGTCTACTACAGAATTTATGACAAATCAGCACAACATCAACAACATCTCCTGCACAATACAATGAGAATAATATCACCTGTGAATTCTGTTATTAGAGCAAAATGGACCTAATAGGTTTTGGGATAAATTTATTGTTGTTTGATAAAGTTCCAGTTTTGTATTATGTAGAAGATATTTTGGTGAAACCTAAGAACACCATTTCTGATTTGAAGTCATTTTGTGGTGTTTGATTGGATATAAATCTGGTGAAATGTAATGTTACTCGAACTGCGAAGAGTGAAGGTGTTAAAAAGGTAGACCTAAAATTATGTCTCTGAATACCTACAATCTCTTGGAATCGACAAAGACTTAGCAAAAGATAAGGCGTAATGAACAAAAGATCTATACAGTTTCTTCGGGTTCTATGTTTGTGGTGTAAGCTGAATGCTGTCATCCGTATAGTTTCAAAGCACATTGGGGGAGAATGGTGTCATGAATGACCTTGAAAGAGGATTAGGTGTACTTGTCTCCTTGTGTATAAAAGATTGTCTCCTCATACTTCTGTTTAAATAAAAAGCTCTCTAATGATTAAACTCTTCAGTTAGCATGGCCCCTTTATAAGAACGGCCAACCTGGAAAGGAGGTTCATGGAAAGTAATTGCTGATCATACAGGTATTGAGCGGATAACAAGTAAAATGGTCTGTTCCTTGTGTTAGTTTATGCTTATTCCAATTACAATGTCATGAGTGTATCAAGAGGATTGAGAAGTATCAAGGATCCCGAGAGGATACAAGTATCAAGGATCACACCCTATTGAGAATGTTCTCACTGATCTCACCTCTGGGATCACTAAAAGGGCTAGATTGAGAAGCATGTGTGCTTTTAAGTCATTCCTCTCAGATATTGAGCCAAAGAAGGTAACGGAAGCATTGCTTGATACTGATTGGATCATAACCATGCAGGAAGAGTTGAATCAGTTTGATAAAAGCAAAGTATGACACTTAGTTCCTCTCCCAAAAGATAGATCAGTAATTGGGACTAAGTGGATTTACAAAAATAAAGTTTATGAGTGTGGAACAGTTATGAGAAACAACGCAAGATTGGTGGTTCAAGGATAAAACTGAGAAGAAGGAATAGACTTTGATGAGACCTTTGCTCCTGTAGAAAGACTTAAAGCTATAAGATTACTTGTTCCCTTTGCTTCCTACATGGATTTCATTCTCTATTAGATGGATGTGAAGAGTGCATTGTTGAGTGGCATTCTCAAAAAGGAGGTTTATGTCAAGCAACCTCAAGGATTTGAAATCAAAGAATTTCCTAATCATGTGAATAAACTGGATAAGGCTTTGTATGGGTTGAAACAAGATCCAAGGGATTGGTATGAGAGATTGTCAAAGTTTCTACTGGAGCATGGTCATACCAGAGGTAATATTTACAATACCCTTTTCTTAAAAACTATTAGAAAGGACTTGCCAGTTGTGCAGGTATATGTGGATGACATTATTTTTGGTTCAACCAACATGAATAGGACTCATAAGTTTGCCAAGCTTATGAGTTGTGAGTTTGAGATGAGTATGATGGGGGAACTGAATTACTTCATGGGATTGTAAACAAAATATTCAGCAATGGGGACAATGATCCATCAATTGAAGTATGACAAAGAACTTCTCAAAAGGTTCTCCATGGAAGAGCTAAAAGATATAAGTACTCTCATTGCCACTTCTCCAAAGCTTGATTTGGATGAAACAGGACATGATGTGGAACAAAAATTATATAGAGGTATGATAGGATCATTATTGTACCTCGGAGCAAGCCGTCCTAACATTATGTTAGGTGTAGGGCTATGTTCTAGGTTTCAAGCAAAGCCCAAAGAATCACATATAAATTTAGTGAAAAGAATCTTTAGATACTTGAAGGGAACCAGTGATCTTGTCTTATAGTATCCCAAAGGTAGTAACTTTAATTTGGTAGGTTACTCCGATGCTGATTATGCAGGGTATTTGATAGACAGGAAAAGCAGTACTAGTATGGCACACTTCCGTGGATCATGTTTGATTACCTGGTCCACTAAGAAGCAAAATTCGGTAGCCTTGTCTACTGCTGAAGCTGAATATATTGCTGCAGGTTCTTGTTGTGCTCAAATGTTATGGATTAAGCAACAACTTATGGACTTTGGTATAAATGTAGGTTGTGTTCCCATTTTTTGTGATAACACCAGTGCTATTAATATTGCCAAAAATCTTGTTCATCATAAAAGAACCATGCATATTGATTTCGACATCACTTTCTTAGAGAAAATGTTGAAAACGGTCATATATCAATTACATTTTGTTCTACTAAGGAACAAATTGCTGACATATTCACTAAGGCTTTGAGTAGAGAACACTCTGAAAAAATAGGTTGGCCTTGGGGATGATTAAAATTGTATAAATCACCCTCAATGATTGACTAGAAAAGATTGTACTTAAGTGATTTTTGATAAATTCAGTCTTACACATTAGTTGTGTATCCTAATTCTAAGGTTTTAGAGTAAATTAATTCAGCTATGTGTTGTTTTTGCAGAAAGGCTGAAACATCAAGGAAATTTTGTCCATTTCTCTTCAAAATTCAGGTATGATTATCACTTCCTCATGATAGCATAAAAGAGAAATAGGTTGTTCACTTGGTCCTTTCTGTTACACTTGAACCAACAAAAACCCAAAAGCCATCTCCTCCAAAAAGCTTCCAGATCTTTCCCATCAGTGCAAACCCCTTCATCATCACGTTTCTTCCAAATACACTACTTTCAAGGTTCATATTTCTTCACTCCCTCTTAAATACGCATCCTCCTTCTCCTTCTTTTTGTAATACCCCGAGATTCTAACCAATAGTGCCTCCATGACTCAATCTCATGAGAAATAAATTATAGTGTTTTAGTTGTTTTCTTATCAAGGGTGATGTGTATTAAGGTTTTAAATATGTCCTAACGATTGGGCGGATAAAAACATTCTTTACCGATTGAATTCTTGAGAAGGATTTTGGCATAGTAAATTTTAAATGATCATATCTCCCATTGTACTACGAATTATTGAGTTCATGATGTACCAAAAGGTAGATAAATAAATTATCTTTCCAACGATACCAATTTTATCAAAATCCGATATCGAAGCAAAGATTTATGCTTATTTTACCCCAGCGTGTCCGCCTGGAAAATCCGTGCGATCTTTTGTGAAGGCTTGTCACAAAATGTCGTCACCTTAAGGTAGAAAGTCACAAAATCCACCTTTTTTGTGATGACAATTCGTGACGGCCTATCACGGGCCTGACGGCTTGTCACGGATGTCTTCAGCTATTTTTTTTCAGCAATTGATGGACGATTTTTGCAAGGATATTTTAGTCATTTCCCATTTTTGGAGGCCTCTATATATATGAGAATCCTCATCCAAAACCTAATTTTTTCATTTCTCTCTTCTAATTCTTTTAAGAAATATATATAGGGTTTTATTTAAGGAAATTAATCTTCAAAAAATCATCCATAAATCTTCAAGATTCCTTCAAGAAACAAGATCCTCATAGAGTGTGCTTCAAGAATTGTTTTATTACAAATGTGAGTAAAGTCTCAAGCACTAGAGTTCAAGAAATTTCAAAGATTAAGGCATGTGGGGTTTTGAACAAGAGCAATTATTTTGTTCTTATGCTCAAAGATTTGATTTTTATTATGGATTTATATGATTTTGCAAGTGGGTTTATACCCAAATTACTTCATCATCAGTTTATGAGAATATAAATTGTTCAAGCTTTTTTATACATGATTATTTTATAATTTCCAAGTTATGACTTGATGTTTAATATTGTGAATTTCAAGTTCCTATCATGAGTTGGTATTTCAAGTGCTTTCAACATATGTATCAAGCTTTAAGCTTCCTTATGACAAATTGGATTATTGAGTATATTGATTCATGAGAATTGAGTTGTTACAATGAGTCTTGATATTTTCTCTAAGTTATTGATGTTGCCCTGACTTAATAAATTAATGCATTTTGATATTGAGAAAGATTGATTTGATTTGAGTCGAGTTAGGAGTCCACAAATTGATTATGATTTGATAAATATGAAAGTGATTTGATTTGTTCTTCATGATAGACCCTTACGATGTTAGTGTTGGATTTCCTAACACGTTCTGAGCTTGTGTCTGGCAGTAGTATTTAGCACCGAGCGAAAAATGGGGTATTTCCCCCGAAACTACGTGCCACCATAGGATTGATATTGATAATTGTGGGACGGAGGCCGAGTATGATATTGTGATTACTAAATTTAAGTTGTACTCCCTGGCAAGAGTACGACGCTCCCGCCAATGTCGGGTTCTCTCCTTAGGAGGGCAAAACGTTGGACTCTATGTGGCTCACCTGGTTTATGTCAGTTATAAGAACCTTCCATGTCCATAAGAGTCAAGTTTCTTGAATTACAAAGTCACTCCGAGTCCTAAGTTGAAGAGTTGAGTTATTTATGATGATTTATGAGGTTTTTATCATATGATTTATTTACGATGAGATCATGAAAAGTATGTTTCAATCTAACTCAAGCCAAGTGAGCCATCGTTGAAAATATGCATATTTTCATGAAATTGATGATGATATTTACATTGTTACATGCACCCCCACATACTCAATACATTCCAAAGTGCTGACCCACATATTTTTCTATGGGCTATAGTTTCTCATAATGTAGGTTAGGTAATCAGCCGTGTTAGCGATATTCGGGTGCCTCCTTTTGTCTGCTCACTGGTGAGTCCTCACGGTTCGAGGACCGTGTTTATATTTTTGAGATACCTTGTTATTGTTATGTCTTTCAGTACTGTTTGAGTCATTTGGGGGTTTGTCCCAATGTCTCCTTGATTTTGATGTATAGCGGCTTTATAAGACTATAGAGTTGGTATGTACAGAATTTCAGTATTTTGGATTGTATAGGCTAGTTTCTTATCTTATTTCATTATGTTTATGATATGTCATTCTCTCTTATATTAGCATGACTATTGCCAAAGTGAGTTCTAGAAGTGATGACAGGTTTAGAGGGTTACTTGAGGCCGCGTGTGGCCTTAAGCACCGTGTGACGTCTCGGGATGGAATCTTGGGCCGTTAACACTTGTTCATTCCCTCTTACCCTCTCTACAACCAATCATAATTTTCTATTTCACTATTCATATGGCTTCCTTATCATCCTCTTCATCCTCCTTCACTGAGTCTGTTAAAAATCCATTTACCTCTATTGTAGTTCATCCAAATATCACTTTACCTCTTTTAATACCTCCTCAAATATCTAAAAAATTCTCCGATTTTACTGTTTTCAGAAACTTCCCAAACCCTTTCACCCAATTTTCTTCAACTATCTTATCCCAGTCCAAACCCTCCTTTCCACCACCTACCCCACTTCAAATTGTTGATTCTGATGATGAACCCATTGCTAATCTCAACCCTCAAAGGTCAAGATCCACCCTTAAATGAAAACCTTCTTCTGTTATCATTGATGTAGATGACGATGCTTAAGTTAAGCCTTCCCCTGCGGTCTCTTCTCCTCAAATTCCACTTACTTGGGGAAAGAAACAAAGAGAAGATGCTTCTTTGGAAGAAGAACTTCGTGCAAATAAAAAGAAATGGGTCACTCCTTCTGCTTCTCCACCCCCAGTTCTTCCTCTCCAAATATTCTCCTTCGTTCTAAATGAAAATTGAAGAACATCATTGCTAAAACCCCAAACTCTTCCTTCACTCATAGATCTTCATCCCAACCCATTCCAAAGCTTCCTCGTCCTCAAAATCTACTGTGAAAGCATCTTCTGTCAAAGTCTCCACTATGAAAGCCTCTCCTTCCACCAAAAGTTCTTCAAAGTCTACTTCTTGCGGGAAGAAACAAGAATCCAAATTTATTCCTTCTCACTCATCTGATTCAGACTCTGAATTTCTTCCTGATACTCCTCCTGCACCTTCTATTCACGTTGATCCAGATCTTTACTATGATATTAATCCTGATACTCCTGTTGACAAGGCTTCATGTTCTTCACTTTAAAAAATGCAACTTGGCTAGGGGTAGAGTTGTCACTGGATTTGGGGGACCTGATATGGATATTTTGGTCACCAAATTAGAGCTCAGGGATGGTCATACTTATTTCTGTAAGGTGATCATTAAAGAAAGTTTGGGAAAGATAAAGTTTATGAGTTTTACACTAACGGTGTTGCAATTGGGGAGATGTTTTAAATTACTGTTCATAGGAAAACCACTAATCTCTATCCTGCTGATCTGATTTGAATTTTGAATGTTCCTACTAGGGGTTGGGGTTATTATGTGAAGGGTGCTTGACCTCCTCTAGATAACCTCCATCAACTCTTTCTATATCTAGAAAATTCTCTGGAAATTCTCTTCTGCTTACTCATCGAAGGGTCCTTAAGAATGATATGTCACCTCTCAGTTAGTTTTATTTTGATGTGGTTTACAAAATGATCCTTCCTAGACAAGAAAGAAGAACGGTTGCAAATTTCCTTGATCTTACTTTTATGGAACTATTACATTCTGAAATTCCAATAGATCTTCCTAGACTAATCATCAAACACATCCAAAGAGTCTTAGTCCAAGATATAAATGGTCATGCATTGCCATATGAGTTCTGGATTGCATCTATCTTTGAGGATTTTCATGTCCTTGTCAAGGTGTTTTCACTGCAGACCACAAAGGATGTCATTGGGTCAGTGAACCATGCTATGTTACCGATTTCAATGAGGAGTGCTGACAACGCCATGCAAAGGTTGAGGAATGCTCTTGCTGCCAAACAAGGTGAAGTTGAAGTGGCACAAGCTGTACAGGAGGCTGCTCACACTGCTCATGAGGAAGAGAATCAGGTCCTTCAACCTCAAATTGCTTCCCTCACATCCATCTTGGTAAAAAAAAAAGAGCTAAAATTGTTGATATCATTAGGAAGATGACCTCCTTTATCCCTTCTTCCTCATCCACTTAAGCCCCTCTTCGTGTCTTAGGCATCTTTCCTTACTATTTTTAGTACAAGTTGTTTCTCTCTTATTAATATTAATGGGTAGTGATAATTGTATCATGTTCTATGAATGAAATGAATTTTTTCTTTATGTGTTCTTAATGTATTGATGGGTTCTTGCTCTAACAGTCTTGATTTTTTTAGTGATAGCCCAGTGGCCATGAAATATTAAACTATTTTAACTTATTGGTCCAGCTTTTCATTGATATCAAAAGGGGGAAGAACGGATTATACAGTGCTTATAACCCAATTGATTAACCTATTTTATTTATGTGATCTTCTATTTTGAACACTTTACTAAGTACGTAAGCAATTGCAAAATGATGCTGAGCTGTTGAGTTTGTCATTATCAAAAAGGAGGAATTTGTTACGGCATGTGGAATTTTGATGATAGACATGTGAATGAAACATGTTGTGAAAGCTGGTCCATTCCAAGTGCACAAAGCACAGCTGCTAGCAAAGTTGCTGATAAGATGATATTATGCAAAAACAGGAGTGGATAAGTATCATGTACTCAACACTTATCACATCAGATATCATGAGATAAAGGAGAAGAGTCCTATTCAAACAAGGAGAGTTAGTGAGACCACTTTGGAGTTCTACTAAGGATAGAAGAGTAAATCAACTAAAGGACTCTATCAGGTGTTGGACTAAATAGGAGAGACGACATTCAGTTCATTCGCTCTCCCACTGATAAGATAATCAACAATAGGCAAAACAATTCACTTACATGAAGAAGAACCTGGTCCTTTACTTAGCAAGTCTTAGACTGTTTGTAGTAGGTAGGTTCTTTGAGTTGTAATGAGTCATTGTTCTAGTCTCAGTGATCTATAAACTGAGTTAGGTTGTGTCTTCAAGTTAGGGAACTCAAAGATTTGAGAACACTTATCTTGGGAAGATTTGTGTTTTTGTAGAATAGGAGTTAGAAGTTTTAATTTCTAGTTTTACAAGAAGTCTTGTAATATTGTTGATTGTTGAGGCTCAAGAGTTATAGTGAAGTTGGGCTTAAATCCTATAAAGGTACAGGTCGTGGTTTTTTACACCTTTCTTAAGCCGGGTGTTTTCTGTGTAAAAATACTGTGTTCAGCTTTTACTTCTGTGAACCACATTTACTTACTTGCCCCGCTGATAGGCAACCAGTAGACTAAAATATTAAAATTAGTAGGGTGCACATTCTTAAGAATATCTTTTCCTGAACTTGTTTAACAAAAGAACACACAACATTAATTTGAATTGGTTGTTATCATGTTAAGATTTGTGAAGTTTTGATGATTGACAAGAGGCCATGAAACAAGTAAAGTTAGCTGGTTTATGAAAAATTACTTTAAAAGATTTCAACTTGCTAGAGAACTTTTTGTAGATAAAGAGAGGATGAAAGTTTTTTTGCAAGCTGTGTGCTATGAACTTTGGAGCAGAGTTATTAATAGACCTCAGTACCCTATGAAGAAGGATACTGACAATAAAGATGTATCAAAAGAAAATGATGAGCAAAATACAGATTACTTCAAGATGTTTTGAAAGAATTCAAAAGCTAAATATATTCTTATTTGTCAAGTTGGACCAAAGGAATGAAACAGGATCTCCTCAGGTTGCACCACTGCAAAAAAAAATTGGAACACTTGTGAATGCGTATAAGAAGTACATGGATACCTTCGAAAAAAATGAAGGAACTAAGGATAAGTCACTAGCATTAAAGGCTTCAAAAGGTGTTTTAAGAAAGAAAATTGGCAGAACAAGAAAGGAACAATTAATAGGTGTTGTTCCATATCTGCTATCTCAAAAACACACAAATGAACAAGGCACAATACATAAATCTGCCCTTTAACTTGACCTCATATTACATCTATGACCTTCAACTTTGGGTGTGCACAAGTAGGCACTTTAACTAGTATAAAGTTGAACAAGTAGACACATATGTCCTACGCGGCATCCTACATGGCCAATTCTTGTCATACGTGGCGTCCTATGTGTATTATGCCACATAGGACGTGTGTGTTTACTTGTTCAACATTATACAAGTTTAAGTGCCTACTTGTGAACACCAAAAGTTGGAGGTCGTAGATATGATTTGGTGTCAATTTAAAAGGCATATTTATGTATTATGCCAATAAACAAAGGAGTGAAAAAAAAAAAAAAGGAAAACACATGAGAATTGATATCCTTCCCTGGAAATAATTCTGAGAACACCAACTAGCTCAAGACGTCAACTTATTCAAAATCCTAGATCAGCCCGACAATGTGGCCCGATGGGATTGAGGCCATTAAAACTTGTGGATTCGTACATTAATCTCAAGTTAATCTATGCTATAAGAGGATCATAATTAAGTATGTAGGATATAGGTAAAAAATTATTGAGTTTCCATGAGCACATACACTCTCTCCTAGTTCCATTTTTTCGATGTCCGATATTCGTATTGATGCCAAATTCCAAATACGTACCACGTGGTAGGACACATTTAAGAGGAAGCACACCCTGTCAATTTTATTTTTTAATATCCGAGACCTCGAATAAAATATGAAGGAAACATATTAATTCTATCTCATCACAACCCTTCAAGGTGATTAACTTTTACTTGCTTCAAAGATGTTTATGTGTAATTTTTTTCTTAAAAGTACTACACAACATTAATTTGTATTTTCTGTTACTATCATTTGACTCTTCAGTTACTTAGATTTCTAAATTTCATTTTTAGGATACGTGAACCCTGCATCCTCAATTATGGTGGCAAATTATTCCTCTAGTATAGTGATATATCGACTAAAAGTATTATTAATTTGTGAGACCAAGTCTTGATTTCATTTTTTTGCAACTATGTGATGAAAAGTATAGTGATATATCTAGTAAAATGTTACCCCGTCTATCCATCTTTACTTATCCACAATACAAAAAATAGATGTTCTACAATACTTGTCCAGTAGAGGCATTTGCATTGGAACCGAGAGTAATCCGAATTCATACCATGCAAGGCCCATTAAAGGGGTTTCTACATCCAGCATGCGAACCTTGATGGTAACTTCTACTTGTTTTAGAAATGTTTTAATAAATTTTTATTATTAAAAAGTCGATAACATTAATTTGTATTGGTTGTTGTCATTTGGCTCTTTAGTTCATTGGTTCCCTAACTTAAGTGGTCCTCGAAGACTTGACAAACTTGCAACCATAATAATGGTTAAAAAATTATTTCTCTAATAGGTCAAAACTCCAAATACTTTTTCGAGACGACAAGTCAATTGTCATTCAAATGACACTTTCATTTTTCATTCAAGCAATCAATAATGTAATTGGAATAAAAATTTATTCCACTTGTCGATCCAAACTCCATAGACTTATGGCAGACTGCAAGTCAACGAAGTCTTGCTTTTATTTTCTTTACAACTGTGTGATGATAAGTATAGTAATATATCTACCAAAAAATTACTCTCTCCGTCCATCTTTACTTGTCTACAATTAAAAAATAAATGTCCTACAATACTTGTTCAGTGGGGGTATTTGCATTGGAATCGAGACTAATTCGAATTCGTGACACCCAAGGCACATTAAAGAGGTTTTCGCATCCAGCGTGCGAACCTGAGACCTGTAATTAAAAGAGGACTCATATGATCTGTAACACCCCATAATTCGGGCTAGAACAACTGTCATTTCTATGCGTAGATGATCCAAAAGTCATAAATCATATGCAAATTTTCCATGATTAATCAATTATGTAGTGTGGGAAATTGAATGAGCTTTTTGTCGATACAAGATTCACCCAAATCTGATACCCGGCCAAGATGTTATGGCTAATTTTAGTCCTAGTCAAAAAACACTGTCATTTTGGTACTTGGTGCGTCGCAGAGGTGTTCTATTTAACAATTGTCAAATTCCAGTAGCCTTGCGCGATTGCGGTGCATCGCGCTAAAGTTTCAGGTCCAAACAAGTGGGACAACGCAATCGCTATGCGTCGCGGTGACTCCAAGAATCTCATTCGGCATTTTCCAGTGTACCACCGCGATAGTGGCGTGTCGTGGTGGCCCATAAAATAGGGCTCCTAATTATATTTTATCCCGTCTCATTAAGGGTATGTTGGGTAATTTCCACTCCTTATCAGGTTAAACATGGGATTTTCCTCCCAATTGACCACATTATTCATATTTTTTTCAAAAATTTACAAGAAACTCTCTCTAGGGTTTCAAACTAAAACCCAAATATCCTAAGATTTCACCATGGTTTTTCAATAATTCTTCGAGATTTGGAATCCCCATTACGAGTGCTACAAGAAGCATCTATCAATTGTTCGAATATCACCCCTAAAGCTCAAATTCATTCAAGTGTCATAAATTAAGGTACGCGGAGTTTTACAAAAATCTCAGGGCATAGAAAGTATGATTTTAAGAATGGGATTTTTGATTTATGAATATAATCATGTTTTAGATGTTTTGATGGTATTGTTTTTAGTCTTTAGAACTTCCCCCAAATTGATTGTAAATTGTATATATATGTAAGCACACGTTTTAAAGATTGATGATTGAATTGAGAACATGACTTATGAAAAACTTCTCTCTTGTTATGATTTTCCATTGCTCATGATATAGAATGTATTGTTTAGAAATGCATCGTGAAGATGATGATACGAAATGTCTTGATTTATACTATGACTTGAATATGATTTTGAAATAAAAAAAGAGGGTTATGCGTGTTGATAAATGTTTAATATACATATAATATAAGAGTGCATGGTTTTTCCAAAAGCACATGACCACCATATGTTTGAAAATTCTTTCATAGTTTTGACTTATGTTTCGGAACATGAAATCATCTCATACTATTGCAAATGTTGGGTGGCTTGAAATCATCTCATACTATTGCAAATCATATCATACTTATGTTCGACTTAATGCATTGTGGCTCAGAATGACGACTTGCAATTCCTGGTATGATGATACCAAAATAGACAATGCCATAACAGACTCAGACAAACATAGAAACAAGATTTTTATGACTTAAGATTTCAGGATGATATATGTTTATAAATGGATAAAATTGGTCATAAAGAGATGTTAGGTGGTTCCCCGAAGAAGGCACGAGTTAAGACAACTGATTTTCCAAAATTGTCATTTGTCGTTCCAGGTATATTATATTACACTGGCCTAGTGCCTTGTGGCGTATTAGACTCAGACACTCCAACCCTTGCGGCACACTTGGGTTAGGGGCTTCCCCGCTGTCAATGACGAACTCCATATATCTGTGGGGTTTTAAACTTGTATGGGCATACCACCTAACTCAAATATAATACAAAGATCAGAAATTGCAATGACAGAAAGGTTTTTATGATTATCAAAATGATGCTCATGTGTTTTGAAAACTATTTTATGTATGATGTTTGGAAAAATTTCTCTCCATTATTTTAGTTATATAAAAGCTTTATTTTGGATTACTCTACATACCAGTACATCTATATTGACTCCCTACCTCTAAGGTTCAGAGGCTCAGTCTAAGGGTCTGGCTTATCAGTAGAGTATTCTAGAGAGAAGTGATCCGTACACTAGTGAACCTTCTTTCTTCCAGAAGGCCTTTTATTTCACTTTTTTGTTCTACTGGGGGCCTTGTCCCAATTTTCACTATAGTTTTGTGATGTAGTAGAGATTTCACAGACTGAGTCAGATCTTATTCAGATGTTTGAAATTGCATTTTTCTTTCTTATGTCTTGAAACCCATATTTAATGACCATTTTTTCGTATAAGATTATAATTCCACATTTTTTTTATTATATGAATATTGTGCATGATTACCAAATCAGATAGAGCAGGACGTCCGTACCTTTATGGTTGGGATGTCCATCACGGCCAGGCCCTAGTTCGGGTCATGACAAACTTGGTATCAGAGCACGGTTCATGGTCCCAGGGTGTCAGCGAAATTGCATTGGGTAGTGTCTTATTTGTGGATGTGTAGCATTCCACACTTATAGGCAGGAGGATACTAGACGTTTAGGAATGCCTCTCTTTCTTCATGTTCTAGTTTGTGCTATGAAGTCGGAATGTCCCTCTTACATACTCTAAATCATACTATGGTGTTGCCCATATGGAAGTAAAGTCATCCCAATTCTTTTCTTACTTTGATATGTCTCATTATTGGGGTGATTTAAGTACAGAGTTTAGAGTCTAAATGGTATGGTCCTTTCTAAAGAAGAGCCCGTTAGTACTCCAAGGTGTATTGATTCTAGTGTGAACTTTGATTCTGATGAAATTGTGCTTTTCATCCTGCAGTATTAAGTATATTCAATCCTTTTCAGAATTTATGTTGCTGACATCACTATTAAGGGGGATAATGTGTAGAATAATATTGGAATTGTTTTTCCACCAGAGTAGTATAAGTTAAGTGTCGGTGTTATGACCTATTGGTAGTGATGTTGGACCAAGAAGTTGTTAATGTGAAATCGCAAGGCTAGAAATCAGAGTAAAGGTGACTTTTGGTAGTGATAGACTAATGTGGTAGCTAGTAGCATGTGTGGATTGTATGGTAGTCTGTAGGGGGAGTGTTTGACTCAGATTTTTTTTTATACAGAGTAACATGTGTATTCTTAGATCACGGAATGATGTGTTCCAAGTTTCTATCTCTTGTAATCTTGTTATTATTGTGTCATCGAAACTAAAATTTTAGTGAAGCCGTGTGAGGCTCTTTCGATGCACTAGCATAGTTTCCTTATCATTCATCTCATTTCTTGTTCAAAATACAAAATCAAAGTCTAGTGGAGTCGTGTAGGGCCTATTTCAATTCACTAGAAAATTGTTGTTCATCTTGTTGTTCTTGTGTTGGTTGGAACTGGAGTTTAGTGGCGTAATGGCAAGAAAAGTGGTAAGGGAGATTTATTGAATATATGTATGGCCGAATCTTTTTCGCATATGATTGAGTTGGTAATGAAGTGATACGTCCCTGTGTGTTAGTTTAGTAGAAGGTAAGGTAGAGAAGGAGTTATTAGTTAAGGTGAATTATTTTTTATTTTAAGTATGAAAAGAGTTGTTGATAGTGTTTGTCGTGCAAGGAAATTATAGGTTATTAATGAAGGCACTTGGTGGATGAGTGGTGTTAATTTTAATGCCCCTGAGGTTGCAAGAGGGAGTTTAGTTGGGACTTATGGAGCCATGAACTAAGTTTAGCTGTATAAAAGGGGTAGATAGTAATGACGTGTAGAAGGAAGATATGTTAATGGATTTTAAATAAGATAGTTCATAGGATTGTGATTAATCCTGACTATTATAAAGTTTTGGCGAATTAATGTTTCCAATTGTTTTGGCATGTAAGAATATTGTAAAAAGTGGTTGCTCATCATAGATAGAACTAGACACTAAGTTAGAATAGTAGATTGTTATCAAGGTGAATATAATGAATTGATTTGGGGGTGTTAGTTGTGGGAAAGTTATCTAGTAGGCTTGAACATTGTATACAAGGGCTTAAGTTTATTTAATTCGTAATCAAGTCTGAAGTTGTAAGTATGATAAAGAAGTATGCCCAAGGTGCTATGGGGCTGCATTATTTTCAAGGATCATTGCATGTTGTGTGGTTAGTAGTACCGTTGAGATGCTAGGTGGAGAAAGACTAGTTAGATAATATGCGATGTTCTTGATAGCTAAGTTATGGAGTTATGATTAATGATGTTGATCCTTTTTGTATAATCTTGAATCTCGTGGTTTAGAAATATAAGTTTGGAGTCATGATGCTGGTAGACTATGACAGAAGTGGTATGATCCGTCAAAGGTTTGGAGATATCCATGATTAGTGTTAGAAGAATCCGAGTAGGTGAATGTTTAAGTTGTTATATGATGAGTTTTGGGGCAATAGAAACCAAAGGGGTTGAATCTTAGAAGGAGGTATTAGCATTGGTTGCTATACATGAAGATTCCACCTTATTGGGTAAGTTTAGTTTTATGTGTAATGTTATATGCCCGACTCTAGAGTAAAGTGATTTCCGTTTATACCAGAGTGTATATAGTGGTTCACAGACTTAGAGAAAAGGTTTAAATCTAAGGGGAGTATGATAGAACGAGTAACCAAGTCAAGTTTTCAGATGCTAATAGATGTGCCAGTAAGTTGTGGAATTGGCTGTGAGAAAGAATGATCCTCAATCTATTCTTGTTTCAGCAGTTTACTTTAGTTATTCCGATACATACTCATAATTTTTGTTTCTTTTTCATGATCATAACTTGTTTTCATGCATATGATAAGGAATTATGTACTCTCCTAGTTCCTAGTATGATGAGTTCCCAGTTTGTTCAGTAGTCAAAATCACTTTTCGTAAGTTATGAATTCCAACAATTTAGGTCATGCAGTTCATGACTCTTGTGCACATGTGATACTCTTAATATTAAGTAAAAATTAAGATTCAAATCAGGTACGTCTTTAGATTAGATCTCTTTAATGAGTTCATGCTGTGAGTTCTCTATTCCTCATGCTTCAGTAGGGTATCAAGTTAGGCTTACTACTCCCCTTATGGTCCGGATCCTGATATTCGAATTTGCAGTGACCTTTTTCGTTAGGTCAAGATAGTGATGATGAACAGTTGTTTAGATGGGAAAGAGTAAACATTTCTTGTTGATGAAAGATGGTTTTATGCTTATTTGAGTTAAGGCAATAATTATAGGGTAAGATTGGGGCCGAGTCTTTGATGCTTTTCAAGGTTAGTTGAAGTTTTATATGTTATATTTGGGAAAAATTGTTGTGCTCTTGTTTTATGTAAGCTTTTAAGTTTGAAAGAATTTTGAGGTGAAGTTTAATTTATGGTTTGGTTAGTTGAGAATATTTAATGTGTATAATCTGAGTAGTACAGAGAAGTTGTTATGGATGGAAGTATTATTGATTATGAGAAAGATGCTTTATGAGTGTTTGTTTAGAAGTGTATATGTGGGTATGAAGATAGGATTGAATATCATGTCTGTCTACATGCGGATGGATGCTTTGACTTTGTGTGAATGTCTAATACGAAGTTGAAGGTGAGTGTTGGAATGGCAAAAACAATTAGGCATGAGATGAAGAGTTATGAAATACAGGGTGTACTAAATATATGATTCAGACTAGTACTACAGTATTATATGGTGGGTCTTGTGATTTTGAGTTAGGCTTGAAGATGATGAGGGGATTTAACTCAGTTTAGACATTAGTAGATGGAAATATGTGTAGTCATGTGAAAAAAAAAAGTGAAATCAATGCGCATGGTGTTTAAGGGGAAAGTATAGTTGAGAGAGTATTTTAGAAGTGTGGCTAATCTTGAAAGTTAGAAGTTTCATTGCCTTAGGTTTGATAATTCTATCCTAGTTTAGGATTTATATGTCTATGTTCCATGCCATAGAGTAGTATCATTGTCGTAATTCCTTAGTTGCATGTTTTGTGTAACTCATGTCAGAAATTCTTTGCTCCCTAATGCCACTAGGACTTCTTTAGAAAGAGTGTTGAAGAGATACTTCATGTTAAGTAAGTTTTAAGACTGTGTAGTCAGCAATTCAGCTTAATAGTCAGGCAGACAAGTTACTGCTGTTTCCTACCTTTTCAACCAGTCCTATTATCCAAAGTCCAATATGTATAACCATTCCAAAAAATAATCTATTCCATCCGTGTAAGTTGCAAACTCAATTCTGTCCAAGCAACATGTTTCAAATTCAGTTATTTAGTCATGACTCTGTTCATAAGAGTTAAACACATTATCTTAAATTTTTCCAGCTATTTTACCTCAGACAGTGTAATACCTTTGTACGATCTAAATCTTGTTGCCTCATGATTCGTACCTACATAAGTTATCACTTCCAAATGCAATGTGTGTGATTTGAGCATAAACACTTCGGTGGGAATCATAAACTCTCAGCATGAATCAGCTCTTTGAAGCAAATAAAGTCAAGTTAGCTCAGAATTCAATTTCACGTTGGAAGTTTAAATGTTTCAAATCAGTTATATCCTTTCTTAGAAGACACATCAGGTCCGCGTTATTCCATACCTTTAAGCTTCAACGTTCCGACCTATCACTCAGGGATGAATGATCCCAAGGGGGAGATAATGTAACACCCCGTATTTTGGGCTAGAACGAAAACTGTCATTTCTATGCGCAGCTGATCCAAAAACCATATATCCTATGCAAATTTTCCATGATTAATAAATTATGTATTGTATGAAATTGAATGAGCTTTCCGTCGATATAAGATTCACCTAAATTCGATATCCGGGGAATATGTTATGGCAAATTTTAGTCCTAGTCAAAAAACACCATTATTTTAGTACTTGGCATGTCGCGGAGGTGGTCTATTTAACAATTGTCAAATCCCAGTAGCCTAGCACGATTGTGGCGCGTCGCGCTGAAGTTCCAGGTCTCAACCAGTGGGACAACGGAATGGCTCCACGTCGCGGTGACCCCAAGAATCATATTCATTAGTTTCTAGTGAGCCACCGCGATAGTGGCGCATCGCGATGGCCCATGAAATTGGGCTCCTAGTTATATTTTATTCCGTCTCATTACAGTTATGTTGGGTAATTTTCACCCCACTTATCAGCTTAAACATGAGAATTTTCTCCCAAGTGACCACATTATTCATATTTTCTTCAAAAATTTACGAGAAACTTTCTCTATGGTTTCAAACTAAAAACCCAAATATCGTAAGATTTCACCGTGGATTTTCAATAATTCTTTGAGATTCGGAATCCCTATTGCGAAGGCTACAAGAAGTACCCATCAATTGTTCGAATAGCATCCCTCAATCATGATTTTATTCAAGAGTCATATATTAAGGTATGTGGGGTTTTCCTAAAATATCATGGGCATAGAAAGCATGATTTTAAGAATGGGGTTTTGGATTTATGAATACAATCATGTTTTAGAAGTTTTGACGGTATTGTTTTTGGTCTTTAAACCTTCCCCCAAATTGATTGGACATTGTGTGTGTATATATATGTAAGCACGTGTTTTAAAGATTGATGATTGAATTGAGAGCATGACTCATGAAAAATCCCTCTCTTGTTATGATTTTACTTTACTCATGATATACTATGGATTGTTTTTAAATGCATCTTGTAGAGCATAGTACGAAATGTCTTGATTTAGACTATGACTTGAACATGATTTTGAAATAAAAAGAGAGGGTTATGCATGTTGATAAATGTTGAATATACATATAATGTAAGAGTTCATGGTTATGCCAAAAGCACAAGACTACCATATGTTTGAAGAATTCATGCATAGTTTTGGCTTATGTTTTGAAACATGAAATCATCTTATACTTTTGCAAATGTTAGGTTGTCTTAATTGAGTTTTAATGAAAGAATTATTCTTAATGAATTATGTCTCAGAATTACGACTTGCAAGACTTTGTATGATGATACCAAAATAGAAAATACCATAATAGAGTCAGACAAACATAGAAACCAGATTTTCATAACTTAAGATTTCAGGATGATATATGTTTAGAAATGGATAAATTGGGCAGAAAGAGATGTCAGGTGGTTCCCTGAAGAAGGCACGAGTTCAGACAACTCATTGCCGATCCGGGTATATTATATTACGCTGGCCTATTTGTAACTCCCCAAAGTTTTCCAAGCTAAATTTTTGTAGATTAGTCCAAAAGCGGACACTTGGTGAAGGAGTTATGGTTAATTTAAGTCCTAGTTGTAAAACACCATAATTCCTATCCTTGGTGCATCGTGGAGATGGTGTACCTGATGATGGTCAATTTCCATTAAGACTCCGCGATGGTGGCACGTTGCGGAGTGGGCCAAATTCCCATTTGTCAATTTCCAGTGAGCCACCGCGATAGTGGCGCGTCACGGTGGCCCATAAAATCGGGTTCTCAGTTTAAATTTTTCCAGTTTTGTTTAGAAGTTAATATGGGTAGTTTGAACTTTTTCCAAGTCTCTTAAAATTTCAAAACAGGAGATTAAGACCTCTACATGCATAATATTCGACATTCTCAGGATTTGCCTCAAGGCAAAAACCCTAGTTCATATACTTCTCCTCCAAGAAACTCAAGATTCAACCATGGGTTTTTGAATTTATCGGAGATTTGGAATTCCCAAACTGTAAGCTTCAAGGATCATCCATTATTCTTTAAAATTGAGGCACATGGGGTTTTCCTAAAATCTCATGGGTATAGAAATCATATTTTAAGAAAAGGGTTTTAGATTTATGATTTATAATCATGTTTTTAGAAGTCTCAATGACATTGTTTTGGTCTTTAAGCCTGCCCCCAAGTTGATTTGAAATTCTATATATATATATATGTATGCATGTGTTTAAGGATGAATATTCAATTGAGAGAATGAATTATAATGAACCTCTCTCTTGTTATGATTTTTCCCACCTTCCATATGATATGAAATATTTAAAATTAAAACTTGAAAGTATGATATGAAATGTCTTGATTTATGCTATGACTTGAATATGTTTTTGAAATAAAAAGAGAGGGTTATTCATGTTGATAAATGTTGAATATGCATATAATGAATAGTAGCATGGTTTTCCAAAAGAACACATGACCACCATATGTTTGAATAATCTAAGCATAGTTTTGACTTGTTTTTCCGAACATGAATTCTTTTATACATCTTGAATGTTTGGGTGGTCTGAACTGTGTTTTAATAAGAGAATTATGCATGATGCAATATGGCTCAGATATAGGACTTGCAAGTCTTTGTGTGACAATACCGATTCAGATTACGCCATGATAATTCAGAACAGAATAGAACCCATGTTTGAAATCAGACTTTTCAGATGTTGAAACAAGAAAGGCGTATGATTCAGAATACGATAAATTTTGGAATAAAGAGAGTTTAGGTGGTTCCCCGAAGAAGGCATGAGTTCAGAAAACTCATTGCCCAAAACTGTGATTTGTCGATCTGGGTACATTATATTATGCTGGCCTAGTGCCGTGTGGTGTATCAGAAATATAAACTCCAACTCTTGTGGCACACTCGGGTTGGGGGATTCCTCGCCGAGTCAATGGTAGATTCCATACAGCTCGTGGGATTTTAGAATTGTAGGGATGTACCACCTAACTCAGAAGTAATACAAATACCAGGCATTGCACTGACAAGAATGATTTATGATTTCAGAAAGTGCCCATGTATTTAGAACTATTTCATGTATGATATTTTGACCAATTGCTCTCCAACTATTTTATATGTATACAAGCTTTATTTTGGATTGCTATGCGTACTAATACATCTGTATTGATCCCCCCTACTCACCCAGGTTCTAAGGCTCAGTCTAGGGGTCCAAAAAAGAAGTAAATTTTATCAGACAGAGTTCAGTGTCTAGTTGCTGAGCCTTCTTTATTCCAGAAGGCCTGTTTACTTTTAGACAACTATTATTAGATATGGTTTTGGTCTACTGGGGGCCTAGTACCAGTTTTCAAATTGTGTTAGTGATCATGCAGTAGAGATTTCCCAGATGGTTTTCAAATGTTGTTAGATGGTTTTAGATTCTCCCTCTCTATTATTGAATTTATATCAGATTTATGACCGTGGTTTCGTTTTGTTGAAATTTTTCGCATTTTCTTATTTGTGTATGAATGGTGTCTATGATTTCAAGTTAGAAGGGTATCCAGCCTTCCTTGTTAGGGATGCTATCACAGCCAGGGCCTTAATTTAGGTCGTGAGAAACTTGGTATCAGAGCACGATTCATGGTCCCAGGGTGTCTGCAAAATAGCGACAGGTAGAGTCTTTTGATGGGTGTGTAGTGTGGCACACTTATAAGCAGGGGGCTACTGGGCGTTTAGGAATGTTTCCTGTACTTGTGATCTAGTTCGTGCTTTGGAGTCTAAACTGTCTCTAATCAATTCTCTCTTTCATTTTAAAAAAAATCGATCATTTCTCCTCGTCGCACTATCAATCATAATGCACACACTGATAAGGTCTGTCCCACTCACGGGATGTAGACCCATAATAGAGCTCTCACCCCAAAATCTATTCCTACTTTAAGAGTACCTCCAGTCCCGACCAGTTCTTCTTGAGCTCCAAGAACAAATGTTAATCATCCCCAGTCCTCTATTAGGGACATATTGAATACAGTATTCAGATAGTCCATTCACATGTTTGCACAACTGGTAGCCGCATAGACTCAGAGGTTGGAGGATACTGGGTCTGCATCTTTTAATTTAGAGGATACTAGGGTGGGCCAGTTCATGAGAATGAACCCGCCCAAATTTTCTAGCACTAAGGTAGAAAAGGGCCCACAAGAGTTCGTAGATGAAATGGAGAAGATTTTTAAAGTGATACATGTGGATCATGTGGAAGAGGTTGAGTTAGCAGCATACCATCTTAAAGATGTAGAGAACCAATGGTATAATAAGTGGGAATTGGCGAAGGGTGAGAGTGTTGAGCCTATAGTTTGGGGAGAGTTTGTGGAAGCTTTTCTTAACCGATTCTTTCCTCTAGATTTGAGGAAATCCAAACAGAGAAATTTATGAATCTTAACCAGGGGAAGATGAGTGTCCAGGATTACACTCTAAAGTTTAACCAACCGGCTCGTTATGCACCAGAAATGATGGGTAACATGAGGGCTCATATGAGGAAATTTGCATCCGTTCTTTTTGATGGTCCAGTGCTTGAATGTCAAGGGGCGATGCTAAATAGGGATATGGACTTTGCTAGGCTGTCAATCCATATGCAGCGGATAGAAGAAAAGAAAAAGAAAATTGTCGAATCTTAAGAGAAGGACAGGCAAGCAATAAGAGCCATAATAGCGGATCAAAACCACAGTCAGCCACAGAGTGGTAACTGGGGCAGTAAATGGAAAAATATGAAGTTTTGGAGTAACACTCAGTCTGCAGCTAGCGCCCCAGCACCCAGACCCCCAGTTGATAGATGATCTCAGAGTTTTCAGACTAGTCATGGAGCCAGAGCTCAAGATATCCAGTAACAGGGTAGTATGGCTCAGCTATACCATCCTTATCCATGGTGTGACACTTGTGGTAAGCATCATCCAGGGAGGTATCAGTTAGGCATATTTGTATGTTATTCATGTGGGCAGTCGGGTTACTTTCAGAGGGATTTTCCATCTACTAGAAGGGATATTGGTGGTGCAAAATCATAGGTGAATCCCTCGGCACCACCACCGTCTTAGAAAGTCGCCACATCAGCTGTCGGGAGCGATCGCAACTAGTTATATTCTTTAACCAACTGCTAGGAGGTGGAAGCCTCACCAGATATTATCATTGATACGTTACAAATCTTTTCCGGTGATGTATATGTGTTGCTTGATCCCGGGTCTACCTTATCTTATATGACCCCGTATGTTGATATTGGTTTTGGGTTTGAGCCCAATGTGATTGCTGAAACTTTCTCTATCTCCAGTCTGGTAGGTGATTCTGTTGTGGCTAGGAGTGTGTATAAAAATTGTGTTGTGTCTATTCTTAGTAGGGATATTATGGCAGACCTCATAGAACTTGATATGGTTGTTTTTGATGCTATCCTAGGGATGGACTTACTCCATCGGTGTTAGGCCATACTAGACTGTAGAACCCAAAAGGTTACCTTTTCTTTTCCAAATGAGCCAGCAGTAGAGTGAGATGGGCACTCTTTAGCACCTAGAGGGCACTTCATATCTTATCTCAGAGCCCGTAAACTTATTTCCAAGGGTTGCTTGTATCATATTATTCAGGTTAAAGATTCTAATGCCGAAAGTCTTCCCCTTCAGTCTATCCCTGTTGTAAATGAATTCTTGAAAGTTTTTCCAGATGATCTCCCAGGAATACTACCTAATAGGGAGATAGATTTTGGCATAGATGTGTTGCTGGGCACCCGTCCCATCTCTATTCCGCCATATAGAATAGCTGCAGCAGAGTTGAAAGAGTAGAAAGAGTAGCTAGAAGAACTCCTAGCTAAAGGTTTCATTCATTCTAGTGTTTCCCTCTGGGGTGCACCTGTACTTTTTGTGCGAAAGAAAGATGTTTCCCTGCGTATGTGCATAGATTACTGCCAGTTAAATAAGGCCATTATCAAAATTAAGTATCCGCTTTCTAGGATTAATGATCTGTTTGACCAACTTTAGGGTGCTAAGTGTTTTTCTAAAATAGACCTTCGTTGAGGATATCATCAATTGAAAGATAGGGAGTCAGACATTGCCAATATAGCTTTTCAAATTAGATATGGTCATTATGAATTCCTAGTCATGTCTTTCGAGTTGACTAGCACCCCTGCAGCCTTCATGGACCTAATGAATAGGGTCTTCCGATAGTTTTCTAGACTTTGTTGTCATAGTTTTCATTAATGATATCTTGGTCTATTTCAAAAATGAGGAGAACCATGCCAATCACCTCCAAATTATCCTCCAGGCTCTCAAAGATCATAGGTTGTATGCAAATTTCTCAAAGTGTGAATTTTGTTTAAATGCTATTGCTTTTTTGGGGCATATTGTGTCTAGTGAGGGGATTTAGGTTGATCTCCAAAAGGTTGAGGCAGTGAAGAAATGGCCCAGACCCACGACTCCAACCGACATTCGGAGCTTCTTGGGTTTGGCAGGTTATTATAGAAGGTTCATAGAGATTTTTTCTTCCATAGTTGCACCACTTACTAAGTTGACTCAGAAAAAGGTAAACTTTTTGTGGTCTAACTCTTGTGAGAATCGTTTTGAGAAATTGAAAGACAAGTTAACTACTGCTCCTATTTTGACTCTTTTGGAGGGTACAAAAGGTTTTGTTTTATACTATGATACGTCTCGAGCTGAACTTGAGTGTGTTCTTATGTAGCATGGTAAGGTAGTGGCTTATGCGTCTAGGCAGTTGAAGGTGCATGAGTGGAACTAACCCACACATGACTTGGAGTTAGCGGCTATGGTTTTTGCACTTAAGATCTGGCGGTACTATTTGTATGGGGTACATGTTGATATATTTACTGACCACAAGATTTTACAATATGTTTTATTGCAGAAAGAATTGAATCTCAGGTAGAGGCGATTGTTGGAACTTTTAAAGGACTATTACATAAGCCTACACTATCATCCAGGCAAGGCGAATATGGTAGTCAATACCCTCAGTAGGTTATCTATGGGCAGTCTTTCTCATTTTGAGTGAGAGAAGAGGGAGATGTTGAACGATATTCACTGGCTTGCAAATCTAAGAGTATGACACTTGGATTCCAAAGATAGGGGAATGGTTTTTCATGAGATAGCTAAATCTTCCCTTTTTGCAAAAGTTAAAGAGAAGCAGATTGAAGATCCCATCTTGATGCAGATCAAGAAAGATGTGGGTCAACAGAAAGTGATGTCCTTCAAAATTGGTGGTGATAGTATTTTGAGGTGTCAGGGTAGATTATTTGTACCAGATGTTGATGGTTTGTGGAAGAGAATCCTTGAACCCAGGCTCTACTAAGATGTACCATGATCTAAAATCTATGTATTGGTGAAATAATATGAAGCGTGATGTGGCTAACTTTGTTTCCAAGTGTTTAAATTGCCAATAAGTTAAAGTAGAGCATATTAGGCCAGGTGGTTCTTCCCAAGAGATAGCCTTGCCCATATGGAAGTAGGAGATGATTAATATGGACTTCATTATAGGACTCTCAAAGTCCCAAAACTAGTATGATTCTATATAGGTAATTGTAGATAGGCTGACCAAGTTATCCCACTTTCTGCCTATCAGGACTAACTATTCGGGAGAGCATTATGATAAGCTATTCATTAAAGAAATAGGTCGTTTGCATGGGGCACCTGTTTCCATTATATCCGAACGAGGTACACAATTTTCTTCTCAGTTTTGGAGATCTTTTCAGAGAAGTTTAGGTACCCAAGTGAACATAAGCATTGCCTTTCACCCTCAGGCTGAGCGCACCATTCATACCCTTGAGAACATGTTGAGGGCCTGCGTGATTGATTTTAAAGGTAGTCTAGTGGAACACCTACCCCTGATAGAGTTTGTGTATAATAATAGTTTCCATTCAAGCATTAAGATGGCACCATTTGAGGCATTGTATGGGAAAATATTTAGGTCACCAATAGGGTGGTATGAAGTGGGTGAGACGCAGATGTTTGGGCCTAATCTTGTTCATCAGGAAATGGAGGATATGAAAGTCATTAGAGAACGACTTAAGACAACTCAGAGTGGTCTAAAATCCTACACCTATGTTAGGAGAAGAGATCTAGAGTTTGAGCTTGGAGATTGGGTGATCATCAAGGTTTCTCCCATGAAGGGAGTTATGCAATTCGGGAAGAAAGATAAGCTGAGTCTTTGCTATGTAGGGTCATACCAGATTGTAAGAAGGATAGGTGGTGTTGCGTATGAGTTAGAATTGCCTGCCAGTTTGGGTTATGTTCATCTAGTATTTCATATATCTATGTTGAAGAAGTTTATTGTAGACCATTATTTAGTGTTGCCTGTCGAACCAATCAAAGTGATAGACTCCTTATCCTATGAAGAAGAGCCTGTAGAAATTTTGGATTGCCAAGTTAGAAGTTTGAGGAACAAAGAGATAGCCTTAGTTAAAGTGTTGTAGAGAAATCAGAAAATTAAAGAAGCAACTTGGGAATCAGAATTTGACATGAGAGCTAGATACCAAATCCTTTTTTATCTAATGGATAACGAAATGGAAGGTACAATCCTTACCTTATTCTTTGTATGCCTTAGTATGCTTGAAATTATGCTGGTCTGTGTCCACGTCAACATTTGGGGACAAATTTTCCCAAGGGGGGCCTTGATGGAATCCCAAACCAGGAAGACCTGGATACCCTTCTTACTTGAAATCATAGACACCATTTATACAAAAATAAGGAAATTCGAAAAAATTTAAAAAACGGAACCATGGTCATAAATCTGATATAAATTCAATAATAGAGAGGGACAATCAAAAACCATCTAATAATATTTGGAAACCGTCTGCGAAATCTCTACTGCATGATTACTAACACAATCTGAAAACTAGGACTAGGCCCCCAGTAGACCAAAACCATTTCTAATAATAGTTGTCTGAAAATAAATAGGCCTTCTGGAATAAATAAGGCTCACCAACTGGACACTGCAACTCTGTTTGATAAAATTTACTACTTTTCTGGACCCCTAGACTAAGCCTCAGAACCTGGAGGGAGGAGAGGGAGGGTCAATACATATGTACTGGTACGCAAAGTAATCCAAAATAAAGCTTGTATATATATAAAATAGTTGGAGAGAAATTGGTCAAAATATCATACATAAAATTGTTCTAAACACATGGGCACTTTATGAAATCATAAATCATTCTTGTCAATGCAATGCCTGATCTTTGTATTACTTCTGAGTTAGCTGGTACACCCCTAAATTTCTAAAATCCCACGAGCTGTATGAAATCCATCATTGACTCAGCGGGGAAGCCCCCAACCCAAGTATGCCGCAAGGGTTGGAGTTTTTAATTCTGATACACCACACGACACTAGGGCGGTGTAATATAATGTACCCAGATTGGAAAATCATGGTTTTGGGAAATGAGTTGTCTAAACTCATGCCTTCTTCGGGGAATTACCTAATCACTTTTTATTCACAATTTTATCCTGTTCTGAATCATGCGTCTTTCTAGTTTCAACATCCGAAAAGTTTGATTTCAAACATGGGTTCTATTCTGTTCTGAATTATCATGGCATAATCTGAATTGGTGTCATCACACCAAGACTTGCAAGTTCTATTTCTAAGCCATATTGCATCATGCATAATTCATTCATTAAAACACAGTTCAGACCACCCAAGAAGTATAAAATATTTCATGTTCCAAAACACAAGTCAAAACTATGCTGAGATTATTCAAACATATGGTGATCATTTGTTCTTTTGGCAAACCATGATACTCTTTGTTATATGCATATTCAACATTTATCAACATGCATAACCCTCTCTTTTTGTTTCAAAAACATATTCAAGTCATAGCATAAATCATGACATTTCATATCATACTTTCAAGTTGCAATTTAAAATAATTCATATCATATGGAAGGTGGGAAAAACCATAACAAGAGAGGGGTTCATTATAATTCATTCTCTGAATTGAATATTCATCCTTAAACACATGCATACATATATATAAAGACCAAAACAATGTCATTAAGACTTTTAAAAACATGATTATAAATCATAAATCTAAAAACCTTATAACATTATTTTTATACCCATGAGATTTTAGGAAAACCTCACATACCTCGGTTATAAAGAATAATGAATGATCCTTCAAGCCTACAGTTTGGGGATTCCAAATCTACGATAAATTTCAAAAACCCACGGTTGAATCTTGGGAGGAGAAGTATATAAACTAGGGTTTTTGTGTTGAGGGAAATCTAGAGAATGTTGAATATTATGCTTGTAGAGGTCTTAATCTCCTATTTGGATGTTTCAAGAGACTTGGAAAAAGTCCAAACTACCCTTGTTAACTTCTGAACGAAACTGGAAAAATTTAAACTAGGAACCCGATCTTATGGGCCACCGTGATGTGCCACTATCATAGTGGTTCACAGGAAATTGACGAACGGGAATTTGACCCACTCCGCGATGCACCACCATTGCGGAGTCTCACTGGAAATTGACCATAGTCATTTACACCTTCTCTGCGACACGCCAAGGACAGGAATGATGGTGTTTTATAACTAGGACTTAAATTAACCATAACTCCTTCACCAAGTATCCGTTTTTGGATGAATCTACAAAAATTTAGCTAGGAAAACTTCGGGGAATTACACTAGTGCCCTGTGGCGTATTAGTCTTAGACACTCCAACCCTTGCAGCATACTTGGGTTTCCCCGCCGATTCAATGGCGGACTCCATATAGCCCGTGGGGTTTTAGACTTATAGGGGTGTACCACCTAACTCAAAATTAATACAAAGATCAGAAATTGCATTGACAGAAAGGTTTTTATGATTATCAAAACGATGCTCATGTGTTTTAAAAACTATTTTATGTATGATGTTTGGACAAATTGCTCTCTATTATTTTATTTATATAAAATCTTTATTTTGGATTACATTACATGCTAGTACATCTGTATTGACCCCCTACCTCCCAGATTTGGAGGCTCAGTCTATTGGTTTGGCTAATCAGTAGAGTCTTCCAGAGAGAAGTGATTCGTGCAGTAGTGAGCCTTCTTTGTTCCAGAAGGTTTGTTATTTCAAAATCATGTTACTCCATTATTTTGGTATACTGGGGGCCTTGTCCCAGTTTTCAGAACAGTTTTGTGATGTAGTAGAGATTTCGTAGACTGACTCAGACTGTAACACCCCGACGTTTTCTTAGCTAAGTTTCATCCATGGAAAGTCTAAGCATTAGCTTCAATAAAGATCTAAATTTTTTTTTCATGTGGAATTTCCTAGATTTCAACCTTTGATTATGTATATGACTGAATTATCTTTTCAACGATATAAGATTTGTCCAAGATGGACCCTCGGTGAAGAAGTAATGAATAATTTAACGTTCCAGTCATAAACATCGTCATTTTGGGGTCTAGCACATCTCAGAGAGGGTCAAATTGACAATCATAAAATTCCAGTGAGGCTCCGCGATGGTGGCGCATCGCGGAGGCACCCATTTCCCACTCGTTGAATTCCAGTGGACCACCGCGATTGGGCGCATCGCGGTGGTACCCAAAATTGGGTTTTCAAGTTCAAATTTCTAGTTCTATTAAGCAGTCAGTAAGGGTAAATTTGACTTTTCGCTAGCCTTTAAAAACCGTCCAAACAAAGGATTTAGGGTATGTTTGAGCAACTTAAACCTATTTTCATTAAAATCATAAAGAATCCTCTCTAGGGTTTCAAACAAGAACTTCAAGAAACCAAAGATTCAACCCTGGGTTTTCAAAATAGATTTAAGATTCGAAATCCCCAGATCATAGGCTTCAAGAAGCACCCACTAATTTCATAAATAGAGGTACGTGGGGTTGTCCTAAATTTCATACGCATGTTTTCAAAAAAGAATTTATGCAAGACTTTAAATTTATACAAGTATATATATGTTTTTTCAAATAAGGGTTTTCAATTGATACAATTAACTTGTTTTGATATATGATTTTGAACGAATTACTAAGATATCATACGGTTGTTTGTTTGAATGTATTTAAATGGTTGAATTATGAACATGTGACCTGAAATTTCAAAAGGGTGCGATGTACATGAGTTATAAATTTTCTATATTCCCCATGATAATGTTTATACCCCAAATTATACTAGTGTTAAACCATTGAGAGCATGAGTTTTACAATTGACATGACATTACTTATAAATTATTAAACTTCTTGAATAATTACATGTTGAGAACAATGGTGTATGTGTTTTAATGGTGTGAAAGTCATACATATGTGCATGTGGTAAATGGTATGAGATGTTGGAAAGTTGATGTGATATTGATGACTTGCAAGTCGGGTCTGACGATACCCTACAGAATATGACATGTGATAGATTAAAATAAGTTTAATGCATTGATTTTGGGAGATAGGTGGTTACCCGAAGAATGCACGAGTTAAATGACTCTACGCTGGAAACCATTTTTGTCGACTCGGGAACTTGGTACCCTACTGTATGATCTTGTGTACCTGATGTTATATCATCGCAAATTGGGATAATAGTTAGGAGCCCTGCTTTGTGATCTTGTGCACTACCATACTTGATTGGGTGGAGATACCCTGTTGTGTGATCTTTTATCTCTTTTCCTCACTTACACTATAAATAGGGTGTACCACCTTGCTCAAATGTGTTGCATTTTTGTTGAAAAATCATTATACAATGCCCATGTATTTTCAAAATCATTTTGCAATAATGTGATTTATATCAGCTCTCATTTATTTTATATAAGAATCTCTACCTTATTTTAGATAATTCTGCATACCAGTACTTTATATTGACCCCCTTCCCTCCCAATTTCGGAGGCACAGTCTAGGGGTCTAGAAAATTAGTAGATTCTTCAGATAGTTTTGCAGAGTCAAGTGGTGAGCCTTCTATATTCTGAAAGGCCTGATGTCTGGCAGTTTATTTATCATTTAATAGTGTTGGGTCTACTGGGTGCCTTGTCCCAATTTTCAGACATTTGTTTATTTTAGTCATGTAGTAGAGATTTCGCAGACGGTTATCTGATACCAATAGATGTTGTGGGACATTAGTTCCCATTATTGATTTCATTTGATTCATGACCATGTTTCCATAGTATTGTGAATCTTCCGCATTTCTTTTATCAGACAAATTTTATGCATAATTACCAAATAGACAGGGGTGTTTCGAGCCTTCATGGTTCGGAATGCTAGTCACAGCCAGGGTCCTGGTTCGGGTCGTGAAAAACTTAGTATTAGAGCATGGTTCATGGTCCCAGTGTCTGCAAAATTACATAGAGTCTTTTTTATAGGTGTGTAGTGCGCCACACTTATAAGCAGAAAGCTACTAGACGTTTAGGAAACTTTTCCCTTCTTTGTGATTTAGTTCGTGTTACAAAGTCAAGTCTGTTCCTAATCATTGATATTTTGTCTTACAGAAATAACAGTCATGCCTCGTCATTGCAATACTAATCAGACTGCTCAGAATGATGAAGTCCATCCCACTTATAAGATGAGGACATGTAATAGAGCTCCCACTCCAGACCCTGTCCCTACTTCATGAGACCCTCCGGTCCCAACCATTTCACCTAGGGCTCCACGAACCAATGTTAACTGTCCCCCGACTACTTAGAGGGATATTTCGAATGCAAAATTCAGATAATCTATTCACATGCTGACATAGTTGGTGGCTAATAAGGCCCAACGATCAGAAGATGTTGGGTCTGCACCTGTTATATCTGAAGCTGCTAGAGTGGGTTAGTTTGTGAGAATGAACCCGCCTAAGTTTACTGGCACTAAAGTAAAAGAGAATCCGCAAGAGTTCATAGACGAAATGGAGAATATTTTAAGAGTGATGCATATAGATCAGGTGGAAGGTTTTGAGCCAGAGGCTTATCAGCTAAAGGATGTAGCGAACCAATGGAATAATGAGAGGGAAGAGGCGAAGGGTGACAGTGTTGAGCCCACAGTGTGGGACGAATTTGTAGAAGCTTTTCTTGATAGGTTCTTTCCTCTGGAGCTGAGGAAAGATAAAGCAGAGGAGTTCATGAACCTCAATCAGGGTAAGACGAGCGTGCAGGAGTACACTTTAAAACTTAATCAACTGGCCCATTACGCTCCTGAGATGATGAGTAGTATGAGTGCCCGAATGATAAAGTTTGCTTCCAGCCACTCAGATGATCTAGTTCTTAAGTGTCAGGGTGCTATGCTGAACAAGGAGTTGGAATTTTCTAGGTTGACAGTTCATATGCAAAAGGTAGAGGAGAAGAAAAAGAAGCTTTCTGAATCTAGGGAGAAGAAAAGCCAGGCAAAAAGAGCTAGATCTGCCGACCAAGGTCACAATCAGCCTCAAAGCAGTAAGTAGGGAAATAAATGTCAGAAGAAGAAGAATTAGGGTAATGCACAGTCTGCTGCCAGCGCCCCAGCGCCTAGACCACCAGCAGACAAACAATCTCAAAGTTTTTAGACTCACCATGGATCCAGAGCCCCAGTTACTCAGTCGTAGGGTAGTGTGGCCCATGAGTGTCGTACTTATCTGCGGTGTGAAACTTGTGGAAAGAATCACCTTAAGGGATATTTCCCTTTTAATGGAGGAAATATGGGGGGAGGGGGGCTAAGTCCCAATCCTCCTTCATAGCTCCTCCTCCTAAGGGTGCCCCTTCAGCTGTCGGGAGTGGTCGCAACCGGCTATATGCTTTGACCAACCGCCAGGAGGTGGAATTTTCCCTAGAAGTTGTCATCGATATGTTACAAATCTTTTTCCGTGATGTTTATGGGTTACTTGACCCCGGATCTACCTTATCTTATGTGAACCCTTATGTGGCTATTGGTTTTGGGTTTAAGCCCGAAGTTATTGTAGAACCCTTCACTGTTTCCACTCTTGTAGGTAATTCTGTAGTTTCTAGAAGGGTGTATACAAATTTTGTTATGTCTATTCTTAGCTAGGATACTGTGGAAGACCTAATAGAACTTGTATGGTAGACTTTGATGCTATCCTTGGGATAGACTAGCTCTATTCGTGTTATGCCACACTTGATTATAGAACCCGAAAGGTTACTTTTTATTTCCTGAATGAGTCACCAATTGGGTGGGTAGGAAATTCTGTGGCACCAAGAGGTCACTTTATCTATTATCTTAGATCCAAGAAGCTCATCTCTGAAGTTGTATGTACCATCTAATCTGAGTACAAGATTTCAAGGTTGAAAGACTTCCTCTTCAGTCAGTCCCTATAGTGAATGAGTTTCCAGAAGACTTTCTAAATGATCTCCCAGGAATACCACCTGATAGGGAGATAGAGTTTGGTATTGATTTGTTTCCAGATACCCACCTCATCTCTATTCTGCCATATAGAATGGCTCCTGTAGAACTAAAAGAGTTGAAGGAACAACTAGCAAATCTTCTAGATAAAGGTTTTATATGCTCCAGTGTGTCACCTTGGGGTGCACTTGTACTCTTCGTGCGACAGAAAGACGGTTCACTTCGTATATGCATAGACTACCGCTAGTTGAATAAGGTCACTATTAAAAACAAATATCCTCTTCCTAGGATTGATGATCTTTTTTACCAGCTTCAGGGTGCTAAGTATTTTTTGAAAATAGACCTTCATTCGGGCTATCATCAGTTGAAGGTTAGGGAGTCAGACATTCCCAAAACAGCCTTCCAAACCCCATATGGTCATTATGAGTTCTTAGTCATGTCCTTCGGGTTGACTAATGCCCCTGCAGCCTTCATGAATCTTATAAATAGGGTGTTCCATCAGTTTCTAGATTTGTTCATCATAGTGTTCATTAACGATATTCTGATCTATTCTAAAAGTGAGGAAGACCAAGCCAATCACCTCTGAATTATCCTTCAGACCCTTAATGATCATCTGTTATATGGTCAGTTCTCCAAATGTGAATTCTAGATGAATGTTATTTCCTTCTTGGGGCATATTGTATCTAGTGACGGGATTAGAGTGAATCCCCAAAAGATTGAGGCAGTGAGAAAATGGCCCAAACCCATGACTCCAACCGATATTCGGAGCTTCTTGGGTTTGGCAAGTTATTACAGAAGGTTCGTAGAGAGTTTTTCTTCCATAGATGCTCTGCTTACTAAATTGACTCAAAAAAGGTAAAGTTTGTGTGGTCTGACTTGTGTGAAAATACTTTTGAGAAGTTGAAAGAAAAGCTGACTACTGCTCCTATTTTGTTTTCCCGAGGGTGTAGATGTTTTTTTGGTATACTGTGATGCATCCCGTATGGGACTTAGTTGTGTATTGATGCAACATGGTAAGGCAATAGCTTATGCATCTAGGCAGTTAAAGTTGCATGAACGAAATTACCCCACTCATGACTTGGAGTTAGCAGTCGTGATGTTTGCACTTAGGATCTAGAGGCATTATCTCTATGGAGTACATATTGATATTTATACTAAGAACAAAAGTTTGCAATATGTTTTCAAGCAGAAAGAATTAAACCTCAGGCAGAGGCGTTAGATAAAGCTTTTGAAAGACTATAATATGAGCCTGTATTACCATCCAGGCAAGCAAAATGTTGTAGCCAACGCTCTCAGCATGTGGGAAACTTTTCTCACATTAAAGAAGGGAAGAGAGAGATGGTAAAGGATATTCACCGCTTTGTAAATCTTGGAGTGCGAATCTTAGATTCTGAAGATAGAGGGGTAATTGTTCATGAGAAAGCGAAGTCATCCCTTTGTGCTGAAGTTAAAGAGAAGCAGGTTGAAGATTCCATCTTGATGCAAATCAAGAAAGATGTGGGTCAACAAAAGGTAATGTCATTTAAATTAGTTGTGATGGTATTCTGAGATATCAGGGTAGGTTGTGTATCCCAAATGTTAATGGACTGCGGGAAAGAATTCTTGATGAAGCACACACTTTGAGGTTTGTTGTTCACCCAAGCTCTACTAAGATGTACCATAATCTGAAAACTTTGTTTTGGTGGAATAACATGAAACGTGATATAGCTGATTTTGTTTCAAAGCATTTGAACTGTCAGCAAGTAAAGGTAGAACATTTAAGGCTATGAGGCACTTCCTAAGAGATAGTTCTGCCTTTATGGAAGTGGGAGATGATAAATATGGACTTCATTACAGGACTTCCGAAGTCCCAAAACTGGTATGATTTTATAAGGGTAATTGTAGATAGGCTGACCAAGTTCGTGCACTTTTTGCCTATCAAGACTAACTATTTAGGAGAGGATTATGCTAATTTGTTCATCTCAGAAATAGTTTGTTTGCATGGGATACCTGTGTCCATTATATCTGACCGAGGTACGCAGTTTCTTCTCAGTTTTGGAGATCTTTTCAGAGAGTTTTAGGTACCTAAGTGAACTTAAGTACTACTTTTCACCCCCAAACGGATGGGCAAGCGGAACGCACCATCCAGACCCTTGAGGATATATTAAGGGCTTGTGTGATTGATTTTAAAAGTAGTTGGGTGGATCACTTGCCATTGATAGAGTTCGCATATAATAACAGTTTCCATTCAGTATTAAGCTGGCGCCATATAAGGTACTGTATGAGACAAGATGTAGGTCACCAATAAGGTGGTATAAAGTGGGTGAGATGCAGATGTTTGGGCGTGATCTTGTTTATCAGGCAATGAAACATGTGAAGCTTATTAAAGAACGACATAAGACAGCTCAGAGTCATCAGAAATCCTACGGCGATATTAGGAGGAGAGAATTAGAGTTTGAAGGCAGAGATTGGGTATTTCTGAAGGTTTCTCCCATGAAGGGAGTTATGCGATTTAGAAAGAATCGTAAATTGAGTCCTCGCTATATAGGACAATAAGAATAGGTGGTGTTGTGTATTAGCTAGAATTGCCTACCAGTTTGGGTTCTGTCCATCCGGTATTTCACATATCCATGTTGAAGAAGTCTATTGGAGACCATTCTTTGGTGTTGCCTGTAAAAGAGATCAAGGTGACAGCCTCCTTATCATATGAAGAGGAGCCTATTGCAATCCTAGATCGTCAGGTATAGAAGTGAAAAGTAAAGAAATAGTTTCAATTAAGGTGTTGTGGAGAAATTAGAAGGTTGAGGAAGCCACTTGGGAATCAGAAAATGACATGAGAACAAGATACCCTTACCTTTTTAACCCAGTAGATGGCGGAGTTGAAGGTACAACCCTTACGTAAATCTTTCTATGCTTTAGTATTCTTGGAATCGTGCTTGTCTGTGTTCCGCATCATCATTCGGGGACGAATGATCCCAACGGGGGATATTGTAACACCCTGACGTCTTCTTAGCTAAGTTTCGTCCATGGAAAGTATGAGCATTAGCTTCTAGAATGATCTAAATTATTTTTCATGTGGAATTTCCTAGATTTCACAATTTCATTATGTAAATAACTTAATTAGCTTTCCAACGATATAAGATTTGTCCAAAACGGAACCTTGGTGAAGAAGTTATGAATAATTTAATGTTCCAATTGTAAACATCATCTATTTGGGGTCTAGCACATCGCGGAAGGGTCAAATTGACAATCGTCAAATTTCAGTGGGGCTCTGCGATGGGGGCGCATCGCGGAGGCACCCAATTTCCCACTCGTTGAATTCCAGTGGACCACCACAATTGTGGCAAGTCGCGGTGGTACCCGAAATTGGGTTTTTAAGTTCAAATTTCCAGTTCCGTTCAGGAGTCATTAAGAGTAAATTTGACTTTTCCTAGCATTTAAAATCGTCCAAACAAAGGATTTAGAGTATGTTTTAGCAACTTAACCCTATTTTCATTAAAATCATCAAGAATCCTCTCTAGGGTTTCAAACAAGAACTTCAAGAAACCCAAGATTCAACCGTGGGTTTTCAAAATCCCCAGATCATAGGCTTCAAAAAGCATCCGCTAATTTCATAATTAGAGGTACTTGGGGTTGTACTAAATTTCATGGGCATGTTTTCAAAAAAGAATTTATGCAAGACTTCAAATTTATACATGTATATATATTCTATTAAAAATAGGGGTTTTCAATTGATAAAAATAACATATTTTGATATATGATTTTGAAAAAATTACTGGGATATCATGGGGTTATTTGTTTGAATGTATTTAAATGGTTGAATTGTGAACATGTGACCTGAAATTTCAAAAGGGTGCGATGTGCATTAGTTGTGAATTTTCTAGATTCCCATGATAATGTTTATACCCCATATTATACTAGTGTTAAACCATTGAGAGCATGAGTTTTGCAATTGATATGACATTACTCATAAATGATTAAAATTCTTGAATAATTATATGTTGAGAACCATGGTGTATGTGTTTTAATGATGTGAAAATCATACATATGTGCATGTGGTAAATGGTATGAGAAGTTGGAAAGTTGATGTGATATTGATGACTTGCAATTCGGGTATGATGATACCCTGCAGAGTATGACATGTGATTGATTAAAATGATTCTAATGCGTTGATTTTGTGAGATAGGTGGTTACCCGAAGAAAGCACGAGTCAAATGACTCTACGCTGGAAGTCGTGTTTGCCAACTCGGGAACTTGGTACCCTGCTGTGTTATCTTGTGTACCTGATGTTATGTTATCCCAAATTGGGTTTATGGTTAGGATCCCTGCTTTGTGATCTTGTGCACTACCATACTTGATTGGGTCGAGACACCTTGTTGTATGATCTTGTGTGTCATTCCCTCACTTATACTCTAATCTCGGCGGCAATCGAGATTTGACAGTTGGTGAAAATATGAAATTGTAGGGTGTACCACCTAGCTCAAATGTGTTGCATTTTTGTTGAAAAATCATTATACTATGCCTATGTATTTTCGAAATCATTTTGCAATAATGTGTTTTATATCAGCTTTCATTTATTTTATATAAAAATTTCTACCTTGTTTTGGATTATTCTGCGTACCAGTACTTTGTATTGACCACCTTCCCTCCCAGGTTTAGAGGCACAGTCTAAGGATCCAGTAAATCAATAGATTCTTCAGATAGATTTACAGAGACAAGTGGTGAGCCTTCTATATTCCGGAAGGCCTGATGTCTTGCAGTTTATTTATCATTTAATAGTTTTGGGTCTACTAGGGGCCTTGTCCAAGTTTTCAAACATTTGTTTATTTTAGTCATGTAGTAGAGATTTCGCAGACGGTTATCAGATACCGATAGATGTTGTGGGACACTATTTCCCATTATTGATTTCATTGGACTCATGACCATGTTTCCGTAGTAATGTGAATCTTCCCCATTTCTTTCTTCATATGAATTATGTGCATGATTACCAGATAGATAGGGGTGTTTGGGCCTTCATGGTTCGGAATGTTCGTCACAGCCAGGGCCCCGGTTCGGGTCGTTACACAGATCTTATTCAGATGTTTTAAATTGCAGTTTTGTTTCTTATGTCTTGAAACTTAGATTTAATGACCATGTTTCCATATTAGATTATAATTCCCCATTTTCTTTTATTAGATGAATGTTGTGCATGATTACCAGATCACATAAAGCAGGACGTCCGGACCTTCATGATTCGAGATGTCCGTCACGGCTAGGCCCAAGTTCGGGTCATAACATGATCCATCCCACCACAAATTATGACAGTAACTTTTACTTGATTTAGAGATGTAATAATAAATTTTTATTTAAAAAGCTCACAACATTACTTTGTATTGGTTGTTGCTATTTGGATCTTCAGTTAATTGGCTCCTTAACTTATGTGGGCCTCGAAGACTTGACCAACTTACAACCCTAATAATTGTGGCAAAATTATATCTTTAATAGGTCCAAACTCCAAATACGTTTGCGCGACGGCAAGTCAATTCTCATTCAAATGACACTTTCATTTTCACATTCAAGCAATAAAATATGTATAACTGGAATCAACCATGTCTTGCAAACCGTAATTGTGGTGGCCAGCTTCTTCCACTAATCAACCCAAATTCCAAAGATTTCTGCAAGATTGGCTAGGTAAGAATGTTTAAACTTCATTTATATGTAATTTCAGATATTGCAAATCTGAAGTTGTTAAAATCAAACCAAAAAGGGTGTACCCACAAATATATTTACAAAATAGATATATACAGGTTTATAGCAGTGTCCAAATAAATTTTTTATGTCTTGCAACCTTAATTGCAGTGGAAAAACTATTCCTCTAATTGATCCAAACTCCAAAGACTTTGTGCAAGACTGCAAGTCAACCAAGTCTTGCTTTGTAAGAGATTGTTCCTAATTGTTGAATTGCGAGCAATGAAGCGTGACGTCCGTTATCTGGTGTTTTCATAAAGCTTAAATTATTAGAAATATACAAGGTAAATTTGACTATATGAAAAAAAAAAAAGTTTGGACTTGTGCATAGGGGTTGTGCCAAAAAGAAGTTGAATCCTGTATGTGGGACATAATTTGTAGTTTGAAAGTCTTTAAGCTAAGTCTTTCCACTAAAGCAATAGTTGTAGAACATCTCATAAATGAAGACATAACGTAGTAGTGTCAACTCTTGCCCGTGGGACATAATTTGTTATTTGAAAGTCATTGAGATAAGTCTTGAATCTAAGACAATAGTTGTAAAACATCTCATAAATGAAAACATTACGTGGTAGAGTCAACTCTTGCCCGTGGGGAATAATTTGTTGTTTAAAAGTCCATGAGCTAAGTCTTGCCTCTAATGTAAGAATTATGAAACATTTAATAAATCAAAACACAATGTGATAGTGTCAACTCTTGCCCATGAAACATAACTTGTTGTTTGAAAGTCATAAGTCTTGTCTCTACAATATGTTAGTGTCAACTCTTGTCTATGAAACATATTTTGTTATTTGAAAGTCATAAGTCTTGCCTTTATAATGTGATAGTGTCAACTCTTGCTTATGAGATGTAACTTCATTGGAAGAAATTGAAGAAAAGAACAAAAATAATAAAAATTGCAAAAAAAAAAAAAAAAAAGATGAAAAATATTTAAAAAATAAAATTAAAGAAAATGTTGAAGTTGAGAGAGGATGGACAAAAATAAAGGTTCATAAAAATAAAAATAAAGGCTGAGAAAAGTTCAAAAAAAAAAAAAATATGACAAAAGTTTTTTTTAAAAAGTAGACGTTGAGAGGAGTAAAGAGAAAAAAGTAAGGGTTGAGAAAACTAAAAAGAACAAAAAAAATGGGAAAAAAATCCAAGTAAAATAAAAAAGGAAGAAAAAAAGAAGTTGAGAGGAAAAAGAAAAAAATTAAGGGTTAAGAAAAAATAAAAAATAAAAAGAGAAAATAAAAAATAAAAATGAAAGTAAAATTAGAAAGAGAAAAAAAATAAAAGATGCACAAGTATTGACTAGTTATGCATTATGAGGATATTTATGTAATTTACTCCATTGATCAGCGTCAATTTTGTTTGAAAATGTATCACTTAATAATTGAAGGCTAGTTTTATCAAGCTTTTTTATTTGGGGTCAAAATTTGAAAGCCACCTTATTTTGAGGCTATTCATAGCATGCGAACCCCAGACCTATAATTTAAAGAGTACTAATATGATCCATCCCACCACAAACCTTGACGGTAACTTTTACTTGTTTTAGAGATGTTTTAATAAATTTATTTTAATTAAAAAGTTCACAAAATTAATTTGTATTGGTTGCTGTCATTTGGCTCTTCAGTTAATTGGTTCACTAACTTATGTGGACCTCGAAGACTTGGTCAACTTGCAACCTAATAATGGTGGCAAAATTATTTCTCTGATAGGTCCAAACTCCAAATACTTTTTCGAGACGGTAAGTCAATTCTCATTCAAATGACACTTCCATTTTCTCATTCAAGCAATCAAAAATGTATAATTGGAATCAACCAAGTCTTGCAATCGTAATTGTAGTGGCAAGTCTATTCCTCTAACCAGTTCAAACTCAAAAGACTTTGGGCAAGACTGCAAATCAACCAAGTCTTGCTTTGTAAGAGATTGTTCCTTACTGTTAATTTGCGAGCAATGAAGCGTGACATCCGTTGTCTTGTGTTTTCATGAATCTAGATTTATTAGAAATGTACAAAGTAAATTTAACTTTATGAAGCAAAAAAAAGTGTGGACTTGTGCAAAGGGATTGCGCCAAAAAGAAGTTGAATCCGGACTTCTCCTAGTGTCACTATCCAATCCAGTTGATATTATTGGACGGAGTAGACTGTTGGAGAGTTGTTTTTTAATCCAATTAGCTATTGTTAAAAAGGAGTTAGGATTAGAAAGAACGTCCTACAAGTATTCTGCTGCGTGTGTCTACAAACAAACTTATTTACATCATTATGTCTTCAACGGGTGAAGAAGAAACATGGGATGGTGAATATGCAAGGAAGCAAGTAAGGGAGAAAAGGGCAACTAGCAATTGATGCAGAGATATTTGAGATTACGCCATCTTTCCATGATGTAGAAGTGAAAAAAAAATAGGAGACACTACAGAATACAGGAAGTTTTGTGATCAAGGATTAAAGCCTTCACTAAAAGATATAGTTTGGACATGGCAAGGCAATGAGCAACAACAAATGGAAAATCAAGAAATCAAAACTCTGACGTAAGAATGTGAAAACAAAAAGAGTTGTGGTGTAAAGAATTGGTTAATTTGGAAAATCTTTGAAGAATGGAGGTTGACTTTGTACTTTATTGAAAGAAGAGAAATTTAGGAACTTAATTACTCCCCCGTCTCAAATTACCCATCCCAAATTTCCTAATTTGATTTCTCATTTTACTTGTCTTTTTTCATCAATCAAAAAGAAACAAAAATATTTTTCATGTTTTACCCTTTGCATTAATTACTTTTTCTTCAACTTATAATGTAAACATCATTTAATAGGGGTACTATGGTAAACTAGTCATATTATTAATTATTTTTCTTAATCAATGTGTCATCTCAATTTGGGACGGGTAATTTGGGACGGAGGGAGTATCTTTCTTCTTCATTTATCTTTGAGGGACCTATAGGTCACATATTCATGTTGTGGAATCGGTAACTGATAGGCAAGTTGCCTGTATTACAACCCTTGGGTGCGAGACTTGTCTATATCTTGTGTGAATGCAAGATACTTCGTGAACTGAGCTACCCTTTCTTTTGTCATTGCTCTTTCTGTTTGTTGTCTTGATGTTATATGTCATCAGTGTTTCCCATGTACAACATTTACTGTATTAATTGCTATTTGTATTCATGTTAATTCCTCTAACAATTTAAAAAAAAATTATTCTGCTTGACATTTTCAAGGGGATTAATTTGATTTTTGTTATTCAATTTATATTTACAAGTTCCACCATTTTGCAACATTAATATTAAGAGGAAATCAAGTGCTAAAACAAAGCAAAGAAAGAAATGTTTACATTATTCCACTAATTTAGCAAACAGTTTCAACTAACAAGTGACTTGAAGCGAAGAGAGATTCCAAGAACATGCTTAGCTTGCAAGAAGTTTAATCTTGATCTTCTGCAGCATCGCTACAACATCTTTCATGTTAGTCCTTCTCGCCGGAGATTCAGCACAACAATCTAATGCCACTTTCATGATTGATGCCACAACGTCTAGCTCCATCTGTAACAGATTGCCAGTTGATGTTAGCAAGTTGGCATCTACGACGTCCATTACTGCCTCTGGAAGTGAATAACTCACCCATTGCTTCAAGCTAAGATCTCCCTCAAACTCATTAGGCTTTCTCCTAGTAAAGGTTTCAAGCAACATGATCCCGTAGCTATAGATATCGCATTTTGTTGACACTAGTCCATCCAGTCCATACTCTACAGTCAAATAATTCATTTAAAGATGCAATATGCTTTATAAGTGGGGAAAAAAGAAAGGAATAATTAATGTTCAAATAATTAGCAAAACAAAGAGATGTACCCGGAGCAATATAACCCAGTGTTGCTAAGGTTTCAGTGTATAAATCAATCTCATCATCACCAAGTAGTTTTGAAATGCCAAAGTCGCTTAGGTGGGCAACCATATCCTCATCCAGCAAGACATTACTAGGCTTTAGATCACAGTGAATCACAACCGACGAACACCCGTGATGGAGATATTCCAATGCACATGCCACATCTATCATTATGCTTAGTCTCTGCTGGATGTCAAGGAAGTAGTTGTATGAATACAAATACTTCTCCAGACTCCCGTTAGGCATATACTCGAGAACTAAAGCCTTGAAATCAAGATTGGAACAACTAGTAATGACTTTTACGAGATTCCTATGGCGAAGTATACACAAAACTTCACATTCCGTATCAAAACTCTTGAATTCCGCATCTAGTTGCAGGTTGAACACTTTAACTGCAATGGCAGTTCCACTTCTGAGAATGCCTTTGTAAACAGAGCCAAAACTTCCAGAACCAATCAGATTACTCTCGCTAAGCGCATTAGTTGCTCGGAGAAGTTCATAGTATGAAATCCTTTCTCTTGCTACGGTAGACAATAAGTCAGCTTGCTGAGGAACACTTTTACCTCTTCTATACCTTATCCATAGCAGCACAAAGGCCATTGGAACAAATACAACTGCAATTGCGAGCAAAAGAAAAAGAACTAGAATTTTTTTCCTATTCGATCTGTGCTTTGATGAAGTAGAGCATGGTGGGACACTAAATCTTGAAGAACCACACAACGCTCCATTGTAGATGAAAAATTGACTCGAGAGATTCTTGAAAGGACCTCCCGAGGGTATTTCACCATACAATTTGTTGGCAGAAATATTGAAATACTTCAAGTTTTGAAGCTTCTCCAAAGACTTAGGAATGCTTCCAGATATATTATTGTGAGAAAGGTCAAGGAATTCCAAACCTACCATGTTGCTCATTGAGTCAGGTATAGATCCTTTCAACTTATTGTGTCTCAAAGAAAGGTGTGCCAGATTTTGCAATCCTCCAATTTCTCTTGGAATTCTATTTGAAAATTGATTCATCGATAGATCGATCATTGTTACCACCTTTAGATTTCCAACTTCTGGAGGTAAAGAACCTACCATGTTGTTTGACGATAAGTCAAGAACCACTAGATCGTGAAGGTTCCCTAAGCTTTGTGGTATATTAGAACTCAATTTGTTGGAACTGAGATGTATCTCCCTAAGGGAAGTAATATTCCCTAAACAATAAGGAAGAGATCCTGAAAATTGATTTTGACCCAGGTAAATATCACCCAAATGCTTCATTTTACATATATGATCTCCAATAGATCCTGTAAATTTGTTGCTACTCAAGTTGAACCGTTGAAGGTCTCTCAAGTTGCCAATTGATGTTGGAATCGATCCGACCAAGTTATTTCCAGAAAGATCAATGTCTAATAAGCTGCTTAAGTTCCCAAAATCATTTGGAATTCGCCCTTTGATCTTGCAACCATTGGCGTAAAATTTTCTAAGAGATGTGGAAAAGTTGTCCATGGAGGCTGGAAGCATGCCATTTAGCGGGTTGAAAGATATATCAAGAAATGTTAAATTTCTGCTATTGGTTAAGGAAGTCAGGAAGCTTAATGATGAGTCGCTGCTTAAATTGTTTCCCCCTAAATTTAGATACTCTAGATGAGTCAAATATCCAAGTGAGATGGGAATCAAGCCAGTGAGTTTGTTGCCTGAAAGATCTAGATTAGTAAGTTTTGGACAATTGGAGATCGAATGAGGAATAGTCCCAACAAGATCGGTTAAGATGTCCAGATAAAGCTCTTCGATGTTGGGTATGACAGAACACATGTTTGGTGGAAGGCTTCCAGATAAATTGTTGAATGAAAGAGAAATCACTCTCAGCCCGGATATATTGAAGATCTCCATTGGAAGTGAACCACTAAAACTATTAAGCCCAAGATCAAGTACCTTCAGCTCAATGAGATTGCTTATCTCTTTGGGTATTTCACCTGGAAACACATATAGTGGATTACTAGTGAGTTTAAGCTGTCAATCTCCCATGGTAGAATCCACAAAGGATTTTAACTTTTATATTGTTGGTGATACAAAAGTATTAAAAGAAAAAAGAAAAAAAAATACTCAGAAGATAAAAATATTTGAACAGAACCATTAATCTGGCTTCTCTCCATGCCTAATATCACCAAACTTAGATACCTGAATTAATTAATTGACTGAAATTATTCCAGCGGTTACTGTGTAATAAATTAAAATTCTGAAGCAATTAGATACAAGCATTAATAAGATAAAAACATACCTTTGAAATGGTTAAATCCGAGATACAAATACTGCAAGTTACTCAATCTTCCAATTTCACTATGTATTGGTCCATCAAACTCATTATATGATAAACCCAATAGATGAAGTTGTGAACAATTTGATAAGCTTGTAGGCATATGACCCTGTAGATTGTTTTTGGATAGATAAATCTCTTTGAGTATTGAGAGATCATTACATAAACTATTGGGAAGATTTCCTGTTAAGCTATTCATTGTAAATGCAATGAGTTCAATTCTAGAATTATTGAAAATTTGGAATGGTATAGAACCCGTAAGTTGATTAAATTCTACGCCCAACGACTTCATGTTATGAAGATTTCCAATCCCTTCTGGAATGTTTCCTTGAAGAGAATTATGAGATATCTCCAAAGTCTCCAACCTCGAGGCATTCGAGAGTGATTGAGGAACAGAACCTATGAGCTTGTTACCCCTCATGTTTAATTCTCTAAGGTTTATAAGACTTCCAATCACTTTTGGTATTTGGCCCTCTATTGAATTGTATTCCATATTCAAAGTCTCAAGTTTTGAAATATTAGAAAATGAAGAAGGGATGGAACCAGTGAAACTATTATCCCCAAGATTTAGAAATTGAAGTTGGTGTAAAAATCCTAACCAAGAAGGAACCTCCCCGCTGAAACTGTTGAAACTTAAATCGAGAAACTTAAGTCGACGCAAGCGTGTCATTTCTTGAGGAAAATTTCCATTGAAATTATTGCTTCCCAAGTTGAGAGAAACAAGAAATGAGAGGTTTCCAAATTCACGAGGAATCCTGCCTGTAAGAGCCATGCTAGAAAGATTCAAGGTCTTCACTCGTTGGTGACGAGAACCACAAGTGACTCCAACCCAATGACAAACAGAAATAGCGGGAGACCAATTTTCATCCAAGAAATGAGAGGGGTCAGAAATGATTTGAGATTTTAAGGACAAAAGAGCTAATTGATCCGTGGTAATGTTTGTTTGGGTCATGGCTGAACTAGCCATAAGGAACAAGAGTGTTAAGAAAAAAAATTTGAAGGCTTTCTCCATTATTGCAAAAATTAGTAGGTATGCTCTATAACATGTGGTTTTGAGATTTTAAATAGCAATGAGGTATCCCTTTTGGTCTTCATGATTTTGAATTTTTTTTTACTTTTCTTCATTCATTCTGTTATATTCAGTGGCGGGGTTAAAGTTTTTATAAAGAAGTAAATTCATGAAAAAAATTAAGGAGTATCAATACATGAAAAATATTTTTACCTACCTACATAATGTAATTTTCGACGAACATGTGACTCCGCCGTTGGTCATATCAATTTTGATTTCACCTAGTCTTGCACGTTTCAATCAGCCAAAGACTTGTGCATGTCAACCAAGTCTTTCTTTATTTTCTCTAGACTAGTCTTTTTGTTCCTCTAATAAGTTAATTTTATTAACATATACTATACGCTCGAGAAATATTTTTACAGTTAGCATATTTTATATTTTTGTAATCCTTTTATCTCTAGCTAAGAAAGGATCTATAGTTAATTTAGCTTATTTTTATATAGGATCGTAATAAAAGGAGCTTTTAATTAAAGTTTATAATTTGTTTGAAATTTTGATTCATTTTTTGATAAAAGAACACACAACATTAAGCTCCCGTTTGGATGGGATTAAAATCTGGTCAAACAACCATTTAGTTTCTAGTTTAGCGTTTTTTTTTAAGTGTTTGTTAAAGTTAAAAAGTGTTAAAAAAAACAAAAACTGATTTTTAAAAAACAAAACACAAAAAATGAGAAGCTGGGTACCTCAGCTTTTTACTTTTTAGATTAAAATTCTTTGAGGTTCGATAAAATATATACCTTTTATCCCTTATATATTCCTCTAATTCCAATGATACCATGAACTTATAGCCCATAAATATATGATTTTCTTTCTTTTTTCTTTTTGCCGCTTCTCAATTTTTATTTCTCCAAGTCTTGCACGTTTCAATCAGCAAAGAATTGTGCAATTAAACCAAGTCTTGCTTTATTCAGCAAGCCCATCACTACATCGAAGGTTTTCTCGAAAATTTATTTTGAGTAAAGCATTTAGTATCCCTAAACTATGACCGAATTTATCGTGACACACTCAAACTTATGCGGTCCTAATACCCCTTAACTATATTTTAGTGTGTTTTTGTCAATCTTTTTGGCTGATGTGGCACCTTTTTAACTGTCGCGGCCTCTTTGACGTGGTCCCCAATTTTATGTAATAAAAGTGTCACATCAACACAAAAAGGTGACAAAAATGCACTAAAATTGACTTCAGGGGTAAAAGGATCCCTGTGAAGGAGTGTGTCGTAACAACTTTTTTCATAATTCACGGGGTGTACTGTATGCTTATCTACTTTTTTTAGAATAAAAAATTATAAATAATTCACCTTATAACAATTTTAAGGACATTTAAGTTATTTTTACAATAAAAAGTATTTAACATCACTTGTTTACAAAATAAATCAACTTTTTTTCGGTTTCAACACTTCTATCCAAATACTTATATGTTTAATCACTTATTTTAAGCTTTCAATCACTTAAGCTAAAAAACTATTTTATAAACGTACATTTGGTGGAAAAGTTATTCCTCTAATCAACCCAAACACTCTCCAAGTTGTCTTCTACTAAAGCTATGTACATTAGCTGGCTATATCGAGAATTTTTATGTGATTAGCATAGTCTATAATTGATTCTAGCCACAGATGTTTAGGTAATATATATTTTACAACATGAAAAATTATTTACATTCTCGATCAAAGATAACGAAGTTAGCTATTATTCTATCGTAGTTTAATATTTCGATGAGACAATATATTTTTAATTTTTAGGATGTTTTTACATATTGTTTTTAAAAATTCTAACAAAGTAACAACATTCAAAGCATGGTTGGATTGTCTTATTTTAAATGTTTTTATGCCAAAATATCTTTTAAACACTTTCTTTGTGAACTTTGTTTTTATGCCAAAATATCTTTTAAACACTTTCTTTGTGAACTTTTCATAAGTGTCGTGTTTATTAGACCCGTTTATCTTTTTTATTTTAAATGTTTTTAAGTTTGTTTGAAATGGAGGATTCTCTTGTTATCTCAAAATTTATATTGATTTATTTTAATTAATGATGTGAACCTCTAATAATAGGCCATGTGCCTAAGCTATTTTTACAAATCCACTGTTAAAAAGTAATGGCATGAATGAGCTAGTTTTGTAACAGTGATGACATGAATGAGACGATCTTTTAACCGATAGCATAAATGAGACATTTCGATTTTTCAATGGCATATTTGAGTATTTTCTCTTACTTTAATTAATGATGTGGACCTATAATAAAAGGCTATGTGGTAAAGCTGTTTTTGAAAAAACACTGTTATAAAGAAATGACATGAATGAGCTGATTTTGTAATGGCGATGTCATGAATGAGCCGAACTTTTAATTGATGGCATAAGTGAGCCATTTTTTATAGTTCAATGCCATATTTGAATCTTTACCATTATTTTTATCACTTCATTTCAGAACATATCACTTTTATATTTTAAAATGTTTAGAAGTTATCTTTGTTTTAATTGATATATAAAATGTAAATTTTTAAATGACAAAACACTATTTAATTAAAAATATTTAATTAAGTAGTGGGGTCAATATTTTTGTAAGAAAAATTAAATTATAAATAAACATAAGCATTAGGCAACAAATTCAACGTATAATATATTCATAAATAAAAATTATATTTATAGTATAATTATTTAATAGAGAAATATATTATCAAAAAATAACGAGTAGCGAAAGAAATGGTATTAAAATTTGTGGGAATATGTATGAATGTGAAAAGTGATATATAAAAGCGGGTTTAAGGAGGGTAATTTTGTTATTTTACTCATTTTAACCCAGTATAATTTATCCTAGTATTAGTATACTATCCTAGTACTAATTATTAATCCCGAGATAAGTTATTCCACACTAATATAACCAACAAGGGATTACGGGATACTAAAGATTATCCCAAAATTATCTTCCTCACTCCAAACAGCCCCTTAAAGATTAAATTCATAAAATTTTAATCTCGAATAATCCGCCTATGTCATTGTAAGAATGACATATAGTTGGTGCTTGACTTGGAAAAAAAATTACGTGGCAGACCAAGAAAGAAATATACTTAGTGCTTGACTTGGAAAAGGAGTCATCCAATATTTTTACAATCAAATGTACAGTTAGTGCTCATGATATGGCGTACAATTTCTTGGAAGTAGATATTTCAAAATGGTTAAACGTTTTCCTATTGGTTGATTTTTTCTAATGTTTCCCTCATCAACCTAAGAAGAAAATTTAGGAGCTAACCAAGTTATGCCCCAAGGCAGAACTTCAACGACACAAGTTATGATGTAAGGCATAGATTTAGTGGCAAAAGTTATGCCCCAAGACAAAGTTCTCTAAAAGTCTTGCCTTGCGAAATAAATATTACTCCCTCCAGTAATTTTTACTTATCCACTTTAGACTTTCCACGCCCCTTAAGAAAGAATGATTAATATGAGGTTTTTTTTTTTTTATTACCCCAATATCCATATTAATTCATGTATGTGGCGTGGAAAGGTTTGAAATTTTCCTTCTGGTCGATGATGAATCAGTGTGAAATTAGTTTGCTGCTTAGCACATGATTTAGTGTTTGTGCTATGTCTCATGGTTCAACGTCTGTTATGCACAAGTCATTCAGGAAGATTATTTTGTTTTACCATCCATATAATGTCCCTTGCTCCAGTAAATAGGTGTTTAGTCTACTTTGAGACAAGCATAAAACAAAATATACTCATCTTAGTTTTATTTGATGACCATCAAGCTACCCTGTGGATATGAGGTCGACAGAAAAGATAGAGCCCAACTTATTTCTTGTCATTCTAGTCTAGATATATTCTTTCCAATTTGTATTTACACTTTAAAGGCTCTGTAGAACTCTAAATTTGAATGTAATATTATTACTAGTATTTTCTGAGACGTTCTGTCAAAAGGCTGCACCATGTAAAGTTCATACGTGGAGATTTATTGCAACAGAATCATGCACAAATTAGTGCTAAAACGAAAAAGAGAAAGCCATCTTTACAAACATGTGATTTGGACAACTTCAACAACATGCTCAAAATGCAAGAAGTTGAATTTTGATCTTCTATAGCATTCCTACAAATTGTGTGTGGGATAGCGGCACACAGAGGGCGTATTCAGAATTTCGAGAGAATGGGTGTTTATTATGAACATACTTTAAGCGTAGATTTATATATTTATATTTAAATATTTTTTAAAAAATAAAACACTGTTATATATGATCTAGGAAGGAGAGCGTAGATTCATGTGAACCTGCCCGGACACGACATTAAGGAAACGGACAAATGGAAAAAACTACATAACTAAGTAAAAATAACTAGTATATCTATTGAACCTAATGCTAGTATATGAATATCCAAGAAAAATGCATATTCAAACATAACTTTAAATTCTATGTCCTCCAACTTTGGATGTGTACAAGTAGGTATTTGTATAATGTTGAACAAGTACATACATGTGTCCTATGTGACATCTTACTCAACCAATTCAGGTCCTACATGTTTTATGTCACATAAAAAGCATGTGTCTATCGAGATTCGAGAGTATAGTTGTGTGAAGTATCTTGATCATATCATAGAATGAACCATGTATTTAAGTCTAAAAAATATGAGTTCTATTCTATGGTTATGTGAAGTAATGTAAGCAATATGTACTTGGGATCACATTAACTTTCAAACTAAAGAAAGGTCATATTTGTTAGTCTAAATAGAGATCATAACAAGAAAGCCGACAAAGCGATGGCACATTCAAAATTTAGATGTTGTGAGTTTAGAATTGGAGATCGAGTTCTAGATGTATAACTAATTTAATATATGGTTTTTTATCACACATATATAAAGTTCGAACCCAAAACTCTGAATTTCTCTACTTGCTTGTTATTCACACATACTCACAGGGTTCGACCCAAAATTCTTTGAGTTCCATTGAATCCGCAAACCTACTTTTGATTTTGCGATTTCTACAAAGACATCACTATCGACTCAATTGGCCAACACTAGTTGTAACTCTACCTACACTCTATTCTTTTCAAACTCGTACTGGATTGTCACACCCCTTTTTTGACGTACTCAAAAGAATGTATATTTTAAGTCCGAAAGGGTTTTATTATTTAAGTGACAAGAAATGAAAAATTTGTTTCGGAAAAGGATCATTTACATTTTTTATTCAGAGTCGCCACTTGGCATGATCCGGTGTGCCAAGTCACCTTTGGAAAATCCTTTTCGAAACCATTTGACTCTTAAACCGGTTTGCGAACAGAGATTCCTGCTAAGGAATTCTGTTGACCGAGGGGAAGGTGTTAGGCACCCCTTGATCCCGTGGTTCAATCACGGTCGCTTAGTAGAGTGTACCGACTATTTTTGGCATTATGAAATGTATAAATCACACAAAAGAACGCAAAATATCAAACAATAAAGAAAACAAAGCAGTCCAAAAACGTAAAGTCCAGTCCAATTATACAGTCCGAAAAATAGAAAAAAAATTACGAAAATATAAATCTTAGTCTAAACTAAACCTAGACTAATCTCCAATGCCTTACCCGACTCCGCGGGCCTTCATCACGATCATTTTCGGCCAACATGATACGTCGGGGCATTCCCCGGTGAATAAATACAAGCGATCTCGAGGCATTCCCCGGCTAAATAAATACATCTAAATTAAACACGATAATCTAGAAAGAGACATTCACATGCACATTCCAACATCCCACGAAACACTTATTCCTAAATTTCGCCTACCCGGCTTACGTTTGCCTACCCGCTCGATGACATATGGCATTCAACATCAACAATATATCAAAAATATCAAAATATTTACTTTTATTAATTTTCGATTCCTGTCCCCAAATTTATTTCAAACAATATGATTAAACATGCTTCGATTTATCAATTCACTTTTCAAAGTCCGGAACCAACATCAACCAACACATAACACATATTCGCACATACCAAACACGTAATAAATAAATCATTCACACCCACAACATCACCAAAAAGTCAAAATAAATTAAAGATTCGGTTAGAAGAAATGGACCTCGATGAAATTGATCCTTGACGATAATAAAGAAATTCGAAGACCAAAATACTCGACCGGAGAACCTCGATCGCGATGAATCCAACTCGGTGTAGGGAAAAACTAATAGGACAACTTCAAAACCAGTGGGACAAACTTTGTTATACGAAAACCCAAATAATAACGACGACGACGAACCAGGAAACAGATGAAACCAAAACCTCCAACAAACAAACAGAACCCAAAAACCAACGCAGATCAAACTCCGATGAGCTCCAATGACGGCGAGAACGGCGACAGTGCCTGTTTCTCCAGTGGTGACCGGAGCTGAAGCTGTTTCGCCGGATGGGTGAGCTGCGGATGGAGCCAGTGGCCAACGCACCGCAGCTAGAGCAGCGACTGTTGGTGGCGGAACAGCAGCTGGTTTGCTTTCTTCTTCGGCGGCGATGGGGGTTTGGTCGGTGACGGCGACGGCAGATCTAGCGGGTTTGGTCGGAGATCAGAGGAGAGAAGACATTGACAGCGGTGGCAGTGGCGGCAGCGATGGTTTCATTATCACCGGCCGGAAGGAACTTAGAGAGAGAAAGAGAGAGTGAAAGTCTAGAGTGAAAGAGCTGATTTTTTTTTGGTTACTGTTCATCCCCTTATTTTGTGTGTATGTGGGTATATATATATTGTATTTTCCTTTTTTAAGTCCTTTCTTCTTGGACAAGAAAAAAAAGAGGGAGGTGACGTGGGGTTAGGGGTAGGGGGTAGGGTGTGGAGTGGTGAGGTGGTTTATTTTGATTGGATAGGTTGTTAGGATAAGATAGGATTATTTAGGATAGGATTTGTTATTTTATTATTTATTTATTATTATTATTTTTGTATTTTGTGAGGTGTAATCACGTGGGTGATGGTACACGATATGATAAGGTAGAAATGAATAAAATCGAACTTTTGAGGGGGACAAAATTACGTGTCTACATGATGCCCCCTTTGAATGTAAACACGCAATGTTTTCAGACAAAGAAGTAGACAACGAGACAGAATTTTGTCCTGACCATTATTCAAAGAAAGAAACAGAAGAAAGAAGGACTATCGGGTTTTGAATTAGGACAGCCTACCCACCAAAGTTATGAAGGGATCGAGTGATAAGTATCTCCAAGGATTGGACGGAGATGGACTATACCGAGTTGGAGAGTCGAGTGAGGTTCCGGTACGCGGCTCTGTTCTTACATCAAAAATGCAAATTACAAGTTAAAACATAAATGAAATTACAAAAAACCTATCTATACAACTTTTGTTGGTTCTTGACTCGACTTTCATCACCCTATTCTTCATGCGGGCCCCTGACTTGCTATTTCTTTCAACTTGTTGCTTGGCTTTCAATTGCTTCGCTTTGTTGTTTAACTTGTTGTTTCTTCACCCTATTCTCCGGGCGGGCTCCTGACTTGTTATTTCATCACCCTGTTCTTTAGGCGGGCTCCTGACTTGCAATTTCATCACCCTGTTCTTCAGGTGGGCTCCCCTGACTTGTTATTTCATCACCCTGTTCTTCAGGTGGGCTCCTGACTTGCTATTTCATCACCCTGTTCTTTAGGTGGGCTCTTGACTTGCTATTTCATCACCCTGTTCTTCAGGCGGGCTCCTGAAACCCAAAATTAAAACTAGAACAAACATTATCCCATACAAAAATTATAGTAAAGTAGTATTTCATTTTTGAACGGTTGTCCCATTTTCCAGGAGGGTCCTGAACATAAAGTAAATTCCCATTTTTCAGGAGGATCCTGAATCAAAAGTAAATTCCCATTTTTCAGGAGGGTCCTGAACAGAAAGTAAAATTCCATTTTTCAAGACGATCTTGAACAGAAAGTAAAATCCCATTTTCCAGGAGGGTCCTGAACAAAAAGTGAAATCCCATTTTTCAGGAGGGTCCTGAACCGAAAGTAAATTCCCATTTTTCAGGAGGGTCCTAAACAGAAAGTTAAATCACTGAACAGAAAGTAAAATCCCATTTTTCAGGAGGGTCGTGAACTGAAAGTAAATTCCTATTTTTCAGAAGGGTCCTGAACATAAAGTAAAATCACTGAACAGAAAGTAAAATCCCATTTTTCAGGAGGGTCCTGAACATAAGGTAAATTTCCATTTTTCAGGAGGGTCCTGAACAGAAAGTAAAGTCCCATTTTTCAGGAGGGTCCTGAGCAGAAAGTAAAATCCCATTTTTCCGGAGGGTCCTGAGCATAAAGTAAAAATCCCATTTTTCAGGAAGGTCCTGAACAGAAAGTAAATTCCCATTTTTCAGGAGGGTCCTGAGCAGAAAGTAAAATCCCATTTTTCAGAAGGGTCCTGAGCAGAAAGTAAAATCCCATTTTTCAGGAGGGTCCTGAGCATAAAGTAAAATCCCATTTTTCAGGAGGGTCCTGAACAGAAAGTAAATTCCCACGGATGTGCATTTCCAATGGTAGCTGAATCAAGTGAAACGAATTTGCCCCTGTTTCAACAAAGAAAATTTGTCAGTTAAAAACTTAGTGGTGGCTTGCAACTCTTAGCTTCTAAGGTATCTGCCCCAGCATTCGTTTCTTTCATCTTTCTTCTAAATCGCTGACACTTGTCCTGTCTTGACGCATCATTTACCCGAATCTAGATTGAGGGAAATGAGTTCTGACTCAAACAATGGGTTTCCATTTTACCATGCCCCTGAGGTACACTTTTTCCAAATCTGAATGTTTCTACAAATCCAATAGCCTGTCGATTGATAGACTTCCTTTGCTTCGTGTTGAATTACGATCATATTTCTTTCCTGTGCTGTTCCTTGTCTTTTCCTCGTATAATTGGAAAGACTGGTAGTAAATTTTGAAATCCTTTCTCGCTTGTTTTGACACAGACTTGACTTAAAATGTAAAGAAATGATGGTGACTTTTATTTTGATAAATGACATAAAAAGACAAAAGGCATGAATATGTAAATGAAAGAGAAGGGCAATGTCCCATATTCAAAAAGAGAACTTATCTGAACAAGACAACCAACTCCAATGAGTATGACATGTATTTTGGATTGAGCTGCCTGATCTTCCTATCCAAACTCCCCATTTGTTGTTGATTTCGTGGCTTTTGCCGCTGAGCCGCTGCTTCAAATCCATTGGACTCATACATCACATTCGATTGATGTCATCTTAAAAGACTTTCGCCAACAAATCTGTTTCTTCTCACTTTTCACTTTTCTCTTGAACTCTCCATCGCCTTACGGTGCCCGTGAGAGTTTTCACCAATAAGACTCTCCCATTTTTATTTCTCTCCACTCACCATCGCCTTATGGTGCCTGCAAAGTTTTTCACCAATAAGACTCTCTCATTTTTATTTCTCTCCACTCACCATCGCCTTATGGTGTCTGCAAAGGTTTTCACCAATAAGACTTTCTCATTTTTATTTTCTCTCAACTCACCATCGTCTTATGGTGCCTGCAAAGGTTTTCACCAATAAGACTCTCTCATTTTTATATTTCTTTCCTGATTTCTTATGCTGAGGGAGACAAGTGGTACTTCACAATGTATCATCAATCCATTGCATGCTTACCCTTAACATTATCGAAAATTGATCTGAAGGACTTTCTTTGGTTGTAACTCGGCTTTTGGTTAAGGTTAGAAAAGATGGTAAGGGGCTCAAATGATACTTGAATTGGGGGTGGGACTTACAACTTTTGGAATCGACTCAAACAACACATTAACTTATGCCCCAGTTTTGTTGACTGGGTGAATCTTAAATCTCTATATAGTTGGACCGAGCCCGAAAATAGGGCAGCCTACGTATCTCACTCCCGAGAGAGGAGAATCAGGTCAGACGTAGTTCCATCAGCTTGTTCTTTGTTTTGATTTAATTTTGATTTTGATTTTTGATTTGATTTTTTTTGATTTTTTTTTTAATTTTTAGACTCTTTCTTTTATTCTTATTTTCTTGACATTTATCTTTGACTTTATTTTGATTCCAAAAGAGGGATATGAACGAAAAATAAAACGAAGCTCAAATGGGTAAACAAAGGGTGACACCATGTTTGGATAGAAGAATAAAATGCCTTCATCATGTCAATCTTCAAAAAATGTAAGTACTAAGCATGCAATAAAATCAACAAAGGATCAAATATCATACATAATATCTTTTGACCGCATCAGCATTGATAGCCATTTCTGCTATTTTGCCTTCAATATCTGTCAAATATAAGGCTCCATTGGGCAACACTTTCTTCACAACGAAGGGACCTTGCCAGTTAGGGGAGAACTTGCCTTTTGCTTCAACCTGGTGAGGAAGGATACGTCTCAATACCAACTGACCAACTTCGAAATTCCTGGGACGAACCTTTTTGTTATACGCTCGAGCCATCCTCCTCTGATACAACTGGCCATGACAGACAGACGTTAGCCTTTTTTTCTCAATCAAACTTAAATGTTCCAGTCGGGTTTTTACCTATTCGTCATTATCAATCTCTGCTTCTACAATGACGCGAAGAGAGGGAATTTCAACTTCTGTAGGGATGGCTGCTTCTGTCCCATACACTAATAAATATGGAGTTGCCCCTATTGAAGTGCGAACAGTGGTGCGATAACCTAGCAATGCAAATAGCAACTTTTCATGCCACTGTCTAGACCCTTGTGCCATTTTTCACAGTATCTTTTTTATATTCTTATTGGCGGCTTCTACAGCACCATTAGCCTTTGGGCGGTATGGAGTAGAATTTTGATGTGCGATCTTAAACTGTTGACATACTTCTTGCATCAAATGACTATTGAGATTGGCAGCATTGTCTGTAATGATCATCTTAGGAATTCCAAATCTACAAATGATATTGGCATGAACAAAATCTACCATAGCCTTCTTTGTCACTGACTTGAAAGTTACTGTTTCTACCCACTTTGTGAAGTAGTCAATGGCTACCAAAATGAATCTATGTCCATTTGATGCCTTCGACTCAATTGGTCCAATCACATCCATTCCCGAAGCCACGAACGACCATGGAGTGGCCATTGCATGCAACTCAACAGGAAGAGAACGTATCAGATCCCCGTGTACCTGACATTGATGACACTTTCAAACAAATTGAATAGAATCCCTTTCCATAGTAAGCCAGTAATAACCTGCTCGAAGGATCTTCTTTGACAAGACATGATCGTTCATATGCGACCCGCATACTCCAGAATGTATTTCAACCATGATTGCAGAGGCTTCTTTTGCGTCTACACACCTTAAAAGTCCTAGATCTGGGGTTCTCTTATATTAGATTCCCCCATTTAAGAAAAATCCACTAGCCAAATGCCTAATAGCCCTCTTTTGATTATTGGTGGCATATGCTGGGTATTCTCCTGACTGAATGTACCGCTTGATATCAAAGAACCAAGGTTCTTCATCGAGCTCTTCTTCAACTGTATTACAATAAGCATGCTGATCACGACTCTGTATATGCACTGGATCGATGTAGGCTTTGTCAGGATGTTGGAGCATTGAAGACAAAGTGGCTAAAGCATCATCAATTTCATTACGAATCCTCGGAATATGCCTAAATTTTACTAACACAAACCGTTGACATAGTTCCTGCAAGTATTGTCGATACGGGATGAGCTTCAAATCTCGAATCTCCCAATCGCCTTGAATTTGATGGACAAGCAAATCCGAATCTCCCAACACCAATAATTCTTGGACTCCCATATCAATAGCTAACCTCAAACCAAGAATGCAGGATTCATACTCTGCCATATTGTTAGTACAGTGGAATCGAAGTTGCGCTGTCACCGGGAAATATTGTCCCGATTCAGAGATAAGAACCACACCTATTCCAACTCTTTTCATATTGACAGCTCCATGGAAGAATAACCTCCAACCTGGATCAGTATCTATAACGACTTTATCGACACACGACACTTCTTCGTCAGGAAAATATGTCTTTAATGGCTCGTACTCTTCATCGATGGGATTTTCTGCAAGATGATCTGCAAGTCACATATACAATGTTGAACTCGGTAAGCAATATTTTCTACTTTACCAATCGACCCATCAGCATAGGCTTATGAAAGATATACTTCAAAGGATCCATGCGGAAGATGAGATAAGTAGTATAGGATGAGAGATAATGCTTCAACTTCTGTGCTACCCAAGTTAGGGCACAACACATCTTTTCAAGAAGACTATACCTGGCCTCATATGCGGTGAACTTCTTGCTAAGATAATAAATAGCCTGCTCCTTTTTGCCTGTGACATTATGTTAACCCAGGACACAACCGAAAGAATTGTCCATAACTGATAAATATAAGATCAAAGGCCTACCAGGCTCCAGGTGTACCATCACGGGAAGATTTGACAAATATCTTTTGATTTGATCGAACGCTTCCTGACATTCTTCAGTCCATTTTACTGCAGCACTCTTTTTCAACAACTTGAATATGGGCTCACAAGTGGTTGTGAGTTGAGCAATAAACCTGCTAATGTAGTTCAGTTTACCCAGCAAACTCATCACCTCCGTTCTATTCTTGGGCGGGGGCAAATCCCGAATGGCTTTGACTTTCGAGAGATCCAATTCAATTCCCCGACGGCTGACTACAAACCCCAACAGCTTTCAAGACGGAACTCCAAATACACATTTTGCCGGGTTGAGTTTGAGATTATACCTGCGAAGCCTTTCAAAGAACTTTCTTAACTCTTTAACATGGTCGGCCTGACTTTTTGACTTAATAATCACATCATCCACATAGACCTCAATCTCCTTATGCATCATGTCATGAAACATAGTGGTCATGGCTCTCATATATATTGCTCCAGCATTCTTCAAATCGAACGGCATCACTCAATAACAATAAGTTCCCCATGGTGTGATAAAAAACGTCTTCTCTGTGTCTTCGTTATCCATAATGATCTGGTGATATCCGGCATAGCAATCCACAAAAGAAGCAACCTCGTGTTTAGCACAGTTGTCTAATAAAATATGAATGTTGGGCAGTGGAAAATCTTCTTTTGGACTTGCTCTGTTCAAATCACGGTAATCAACATACACTCAAATTTTGCCATCTTTCTTTGGTACGGGAACAACATTGGATAACCACATGGGATAGCGAGCCACTCGAATTACTTTGGCTTCAAGTTGTTTCATGATTTCCTCTTTGATTTTAATACTTACATCTGTTTTAAACTTCCTCAACGTCTGTTTGACAGGAGGGAACACGGGATCAGTTGGCAATTTGTGAGCCACTAATTTAGTGCTTAAACCAGGCATATCATCATAAGACCATACAAAAACATCCTTATAATCAATTAATGCTTGGATCATTCCATATTTTAGTTGTGGCAAAGCATGTACACTGATTTTAGTTTCCCTAACATCTTCTTGATCCCCTAGATTTATTGGCTCAGTCTCATTCAAATTAGGATTCGGTTTATCTTCAAACTGTTCCAACTCTTTGCTTATTTCTTTTAGTGCTTTTTCTTTATCATATTCCCCATCCTGCTTCATTACATCTTGATTAGTTTGGATTTTAAGATCAGGCTGAAAATTCTGCATGCATGTCATGTCATTAGAATCAGTATAAAGAGAACTGTGTATAAAAAGAAAAACAAAATATATTAGACACAAAACAAAAGGGACATTGCATTTCATTAAATAAAAGATAGAAGGGTTTAAACACAGATGCCAACATAATATAAACAAACTAAAATCCGAATTACAACCCTGAAATAACTCGGATAAACAGAAAGAAAAACAAAATACACTACCAAAACTCCCTCCTGACAGAGAGAGGAGTGACTTCCTAATTATTGAGCCGGACAGCTGGACCTATGAATTGCACATCTACCATACTGGTACCTTCTCCTACTTCGACCTTATCAACTTCAATAAAAAGGTTCTGGAAGTCATCAACCAATACCTCATCTACATCTTCCACAACTTCTTTCCCTTGATAAGTCATCACAGTCCGCCCATAATTCCAGGGAATCCTTTTCATATCAACTATCGGAGGTTGGATCACCGGTTTGAGGACAATAGGAGCTGCCAGTGCTCCTTTCACCGTCAAGATGGGCTGACTCAAAGCTCCTACCACTGTCAACTTAGGTTTATCCTGACTTGAATCAACATGCCTTCTGGCGCCTTGTACTATGATCAGGGGTTTCTTTGTGATTTCTTGGACTTTATCTTCTCTCATTCCTTCCCGGTTTAATGACATTGCTTTCAAAGACTCCGCTACATTTACCGATTTCTCTTCATTGGTCTTTATCTTGACAATAGGCTTATAACCCCTCGAAGACTCTTTCCCATCATATATCAATTCTAATATATTGGCTTCAGCATAGGTTGGCAACGGATTCTGGTTAATGTTTGGACCCTCTGGGGCCTGGACCAGCATTTGATTTGTGTCAATTAAATCTTGGACAACTCTCTTTAAATGCCAGCATTTCTCGATATCATGGCCTGGCATATCAGAACAGTACGCACACCTTAAAGAATAATCGAGATTCCTCGGCGGTGGATTTGAAAGCCTTTCTTGAATCGGGCTTAAAACTTTCAACTTTCTCAACCTATTAAACAAGCTAGCATATGACTCCCCAAGAGGTGTGACTTGATTTTTGAACACCTTCTCCTTCTTATACTAGGGCCTAGGCTGAAAATTGGGTCTGGAGGGGTTTTGGTAATTTGGTGGAGTGAATGGGCGATTTTGTGGAGCTTGCGCGCGCCACTGTGGGTAAGAAAGGGTTTGGACATATGGCTGTGCGCTATATAATGGGTATGGTGGTGGTGGAATGAAATATAAAGGGTTCTGTGGAGGGTCGTAATGGTGGGGAGGAATATATGGAGCTTGGGTGTAGACTTGGGCTTGGGATTGGGGATAGGGGCGAGGTGGTCTTTCGGAATAGGAATAGGTTTCAGCTACGACAGTCGCCACATCCTCTTTCTTCTTTTTACCTCCAAATGTGCTAGATCCACCTTGAATCGCTTGTGTGGTGGCTTTTAAAGCGGCAAAACTTACTATTCGGCCGGTCTTAATTCCGTCCTCTATCATCTCCCCCATTTTGAGGACTTCCATAAAATACTTTCCCATTGCCGGAAGTAAATGTTGAAAATACGTCTCATCCTGCGCCAGAATGAAAACTTCTACCAACTTACTTTCTTTCATTGGAGGCTTTACCCTGGCATCCTGTTCACGCCACCTTATCGCATATTTCCTAAAACCTTTAGTGCTCTTTTTCTTCATGTAGACTAAGGATTTTTCGTTCGAAATCAGGTTGATATTGTACTGAAAATATTGAACAAATTCAAAAGCCAAATCATCCTAGCTATTCCATTTATCGATGTCTCGATCAATAAACTATTCTGAGGCCAGATCTGAAAGACTCTCACCAAAGAAGGCCATGAGCAATTTTTCCTTTCCTCCTGCAGCCCTCAACTGGTTGCAATAATGTCTTAAGTGTGCAACGGGGTCATAGTGTCCTGCATACTTCTCGAACTTAGGTATCTTGAAACCGGGGGGAAGATTGATGTCTAGGAATATGCAAAGATCTATATAAGAAACACTCCTATAATCTTCGATCCCTTGCAAATTTCTCATTGCCTGCTCTAAACTTTTCAATTTCCGTGCTATGATATGTTGTTCCTCCGTTACGACAGGTTTCTCCATATCAAATGGAAATACAGGCGGCTGAGTGTACCCATACGGTTCATACATTTGCAAAGTGGGCTCCGAGGCATAATACTGACTATCTGGAACCTTCAGTACTGGCTCACTGGCAGACCTGGGAAGCCTCATTGTGGGACGCGCAACATATATGGGAGTTTCATGTGTAGCGGAGCGACAAATACCAGTGTGATTGGTGGCGCTAGCTGAGCAGCTGGTCTTGATTGAGGGGCTGCCAAAGGCACACCAGAACTGCCAGGATAATAATGCCACGGAGTGAATCCTGACGCGTGCTCAGGTGACTCAGTAGGAGCAGAAAATTATGCCTGGGAGAGCGGTGGACAACTAGAGATATTACCAAGACCTTCAAGGAGCGGAGGAGGAGGCATTCCGCTGGCCCATGCCCGGTGTAAATCTATCAATTGTTGTCTGAGCCTTACTACCTCATCATTGTGTTCAGAACTTTGTGATCCTGATCCGGGTCAATGAGCGAATTTTTAATCTCCCTGCTAGCCATGGTGAGTTTTTCTTTGGATCTAGTGAAGTATGGGTGACTATCCAGAGTGCTGCAAACCTACCACTGTTATCTGAAAGAACATGCTCATCAAAGACGACATCCATCAGGATTAGGGCATACAACAAGCATGGGAATCATATTGGTAAAATTGCCCTAAATTCATGCTCATTTCTACCAACTTTTGAGGGTAGCGAGGTCATTTTAAAATCATCCTGATTTTTTTCTACACTATTTTTATCTATACTTATTATTATTTTTCTTTCCCTCTCTTTTCTCTTTTTTTTTTCTTCTCTTTTTTTTCGTATCAATATCTGCTCTTTTCTTTTCTGTCGTTATCTACCTTTATTTTATCATTCTTTATGGCTTTTGTTTTTCTTTAAAAGAGGAAAAATAATGAAAAACAACAAAACAAAATAATTAGATCGAACCCAAAAGTAGGTTGCCTACGTATCATGTTGTACATAAATCAGATCTTGCGTAGTTCGGGCCGCATGTGCATAAACATCGCCCACTTTTTTTTTTATTTTTACGAAAAATGAAAATAAACAAATCAAGGAAAAACGAAACATCAAAACATTCTGAAGAAAGAAAACAACAAAACGTACAAAAATTTGGGACTACTTTAAACTAAGCAACAAATACGAAACCAAATTATAAACCTCTAAGACGACGTAGGTAAATTACTAATAAAGATTCTAATACCAAAAACAACTTGACTTTGACTTAAAACCGATGCCACCCTACAATGACAGACACATAAAAGACTCAAACTGAATAAAGATAAGAAATGCTCTTCCAGACAGGTGCTCTGCGTGATGACCCTGGCTGATATGGACCTGCCTCTGAAATTCTCTTTCTCCCATTTAAACTTTTTAGCATATCCTGTAAAGACACTCTGATACCGGGGAAGAAACTTTGGGCCCGTATTCCTGCTTCATAAGGAGTGCACTTGGAAAGATTATTCTGACACCTTTCTACCGTCTCGAACAAATCTGCCAGCTGAACCCTCAGTGTTTCCACTTTGGACCCTACACTTACATCCTGATGATCATCTACTATGCATTCTTCCTGTATTCTCCCTCTAAGCTGCGCTGGTAAGGGTTGAATGATACCCCGAGGGATAGATTGAAGCCAGACCCCATATCCCTGAGTGTACCCCGGATTATCCAAACATTCTTTGAGTATGTCCACACCCAGCTTTGTTGCATGCTTCCAAAACTGCTCATACTTGCTCTCCCCTAAGTCTTGGTCCTTGAAGTACTCAACATTCTTCAGAAGATCCACTGCTGGTGGCACGTCCTGCAGCCTACCCAACTGGCGCATTACCCTAGAAGGACTGTATGGTTTAGTGCAATTGAGCATAAGATAACTAAAGGGAACTGTGTCTGACAACCCAACAATACTACCTTTGGTCGAAGCCACAGATAAGTCCACAAAATGTTATCCCCGGTTCTTGATTCAAGAAATTCAATCCAAGCCTCGACTCCCACGGGTAGCGAGAATTTGTCCAAACGCAACCTGGAATCCATGGCTTTCATTCGATTGGGAATACAACAGTCTAACACGTCTGGTCTAACTAAAGAAGGTGCATGCAAATGCTCCATCATCCATAACTACAATATCAGGTTACTGCCCTCGAAAAATCTCCTTCCCCCCTTCACTTCGGTTAAAGCCTTATATACTTCTGTTAAGATCATGGGTATGAGAGTGAACCTACCCTTTTGATTAATGCCCTTGTCGTTTTGACCCTTATGAAATAGGGCCATCACCACAGATTGCAAACGGGTATTAATACATCTTTCTTCTAGTGGAAACACTAAAGTACCTAACAAAGCGAGGGTGAAAACTTCAAGACGCTTTCTCTCCCACTTCTCCTTAGTCACATGAAATTCATCCCAAAAGCAATCAAAACCTTCCGAGGGCCCGAATATAGCTAACAAAAAGTCTAAGGAAACCCACGAATCACTTTAACAACCCAAACGCATACCCTTAATTTTTAAATCACAAGACTGTAAAAATCGTACGCCAGTATGATTTCGTGCTCGGATCATATCCTTCTTGATATAGGGCAAATGCAACAAACCGGATATTTCTGCCAAAGTAGGAGTCATTTCACATTCCCCAAACCTGAATACCAAACCACTCGGATCCCAAAAGGTCAACAAAGCCTCTATTAAATCTGGACGAGGGGTAACATGCAGAAGTTCCGTGAGGTCACCTAATATTTTAACCAGTTCCTGCTGATCAACATAGTTAAACATTTCCCACCATTTGATTAACTTTTTGGGCACTTTGACAACCATTAGAACTCTAGACTTGGAGGACAAATCCATCCTATAATAACACATAAGACGTTATCTCAAAAATTCGACAGGAGTAGAAGATTCCCAACCCTTGGGATTTTTGACGCAAACATATGTCAATGGGACAGACCACATTCCTGACTCCAATTTGCTGAACAGAAGTACTGAGCGAAATCAGTCTAATTGGCAAACAACTCTAGATTACGGGATGAAAGACCTAGGCTAGGACTAAGGCCAAAGCCGACACAAAATATTACCGGACCCATCGAGGGTTGCCTACGTATCCCAACCCGAGGGAAGGGAATCAGGTATGCGTAGTTCATTAAGATTGGACAATTAATGATTAACTAATAAATCGACCTTAACTTAATAGACACTACCAAAAACAAATGAAAAAAAACTTTTTTTTTTCGAATTTACTGTACTTTACAAAATGTAAAAAAAAATCTTTTAGAGTTTTTGGATTGTGAAAAACAAAAGCCATAACGAATTCTAAAATAAACTACGACATTCCTCTTTTTTCATTCCTTTTTGACTTACTTTCTATATATATTATTTTTTTTTTCGTTTTTGCCTATGCACCTTACTCCTAGCAAATTTTTTTTTCAAAAATCAGTCAGTCAAATGACCACGTTACCCTTAAAAATACAACAGTTAGCATGTAGGGATGCTTTAGAGGTGAGTCTCCTACAAAGGGCCATGTGGGTCCCGCTTGGTCTCAGTATGATGCACATAAGCATTACCTAAAGGCTGACCTACGTTGTGGTTTACTAACAAGGCTGTTCAGGGGAGCGTATGGTTGATAGTGGCTGCTTTGCTTTCCACCTACTCCATAACACCGACGGCTCCCCCCTAAAATAAGGGTGACTCAACTAGAGGTCGTGTACAACACGTGTACTACGGACTTGTTGCAGAAAGAAGGCCGGGGGGTGGACTTATAATGACAGATATAAAGCGGTAACACATAGGATAAATACTATAAACAAAGAGCACGAAAAAGCACAAAAAGTGAAAATAACACAAACAACAACCACAAACAATGCTTATACACTCGTAATGCCAAACAAAGCCGATACGACTCCAAAAATAGCTCAAATTCTGAAAACTTGTCAGAGTCCTCAGCAGAGTCGCCAGAAGCTGTCACACCCTTTTTTGACGTGCTCAAAAGAATATATATTTTATGTTCGAAAGGGTTTTATTATTTAAGTGACAAGAAATGAAAAATTTGTTTCGGAAAAGGATTATTTACATTTTTTATTCAGAGTCGCCACTTGGCATGATCCGGTGTGCCAAGTCACCTTTGGAAAATCCTTTTCAAAAATATTTGACTCTTAAACCGATTTGCAAACAGAGATTCCGGCTAAAGAATTCTGTTCACTCAGGGAAAGGTGTTAGGCACCCCTCGATCCCGTGGTTCAATCACGGTCGTTTGATAGAGTGTATCGGCTATTTTTGGTATTATGAAATGTATAAATCACACAAAAGAACACAAAATATCAAACAATAAAGAAAACATAGCAGTCCAAAAACGTAAAGTCCAGTCCAATTATACAGTCCGAAAAATTGAAAAAAAATTACGAAAATATAAATCTTAGTCTAAACTAAATCTAGACTAAGCTCCAATGCCTTACCCGACGCCGCGGACCTTCATCACGATCATTTTCCGCCAACATGATACGTCGGGGCATTCTCCAGTGAATAAATACAAGCGATGTCGGGGCATTCCCCAGCTAAATAAATACATCTAAATTAAACACGATAATCTAGAAAGAGACATTCACATGCACATTCCAACATCCCACGAAACATTTATTCCTAAATTTCGCCTACCTGGCTTACGTTTGCCTGCCCGCTCGATGACATATCGCATTCAACATCAACAATATATCAAAAATATCAAAATATCAAAATATTTACTTTTATTAATTTTCGATTCCCGTCCCCAAATTTATTTCAAACAATATGATTAAACATGCTTCAATTTATCAATTCACTTTTCAAAGTCCGGAACCAATATCAACCAACACATAACACATATTCGCACATAACAAACACGTAACAAATAAATCATTCACACCACAACATCACCAAAAAGGCAAAATAAATTAAAGATTCGGTTAGAAGAAACGGACCTCGATGAAATTGATCCTTGACGATAATAAAGAAATTCAAAGACCAAAATACTAGACCGGAGAACCTCGATCGCGATGAATCCAACTCAGTGTAGGGAAAAACTAATAGGACAACTTCAAAACCAGTGGGACAAACTTTGTTAAATGAAAACCCAAATAATAACGACGACGCAATTTGATAACGACAACTCAAAATTCAATATCGACGACGAACCAGGAAACAGACGAAACCAAAACCCCCACCAAACAAATAAAACCCAAAAACCAACACAGATCGAACTCCGGTGATCTCCGATGACAGCGAGAACGGAGGCAGTGCCTGTTTCTCTAGTGATGACCGGAGCTGAAGCTATTTCGCCGGATGGATGAGCTACGGATGGAGCCAGTGGCTAACGCACCGCAGCCGAAGCAGCGACTGCTGGTGGCGGAGCAGCAGCTGGTTTGCTTTCTTCTCCGGCGGTAATGGGGTTTAGTCGGTGTCGGCGATGGCAGATTTGGCGGGTTTGGTCAGAGATCAGAGGAGAGAAGACATTGACGGCGGTGGCAGTGGTGGCAGCGATGGTTTCGCTGGTCACCGGCTGAAAGAAACTTAGAGAGAGAAAGAGAGAGTGAGAGTCTAGAGTGAAAGAGCTGATTTTTTTTTGGTTACTGTTCATCCCCTTATTTTGTGTGTATGTGGGTATATATATATTGTATTTTCCTTTTTTGAGTCCTTTCTTCTTGGACAAGAAAAAAAAGAGGGGAGGTAACGTGGGGTAGGGGGTAGGGGGTAAGGTGTGGAGTGGTGAGGTGGTTTATTTTGATTAGGTAGGTTGTTAGGATAAGATAGGATTAGTTAGGTAGGATTTGTTATTTTATTATTTATTTATTATTATTATTATTGTATTTTGTGAGGTGTAATCACGTGGGTGATGGTACACGATATGATAAGGTAGAAATGAATAAAATCGAACTTTTGTAGGGGACAAAATTACGTGTCTACATGGATATGTTGTTGAAAGGTTATTGATACTATTTTTGAAGCTATCAAATCAAGCTAAATAGGATAAATTTTGCTCTAGGCTATAGTAGTTGTCTACAATTTACTTAATGCCAAGTTAACCTCCATGGGGGCTTGAGAATACTAATCCCTATAAAAGTAGTTCAATCTCTTCCACAACCCGAACCGGGGCCCTGGCTGTGACGAGTATTCTGAACCATAAAGGCCCGAAACACCCCTATCTGTCTGGTAGTAATGCTCAAAATTCATATGATAAAAAAAATGCGGAAGATACACAATATAATGGAAACATAGTCAAGAATCATGCGAAAGTAATAATTGGGAGTAATGTCACACAATCTCAACACAACATCTCTATAATGACGAAATCTCTACTACATGAATGAAACAAATATCTATCTTAAAACTAGGACAAGGCCCCCAGTAGATCCAAAACTAATAAATGATAAATGAAACTGCCAGATATTGTAACGCTCCGGAAAATGGGTCCAGGAGCGTCACACAGTGCTTGAGGCTACGAGTAGCCCCAAGCTAACCCTTTGAGCCATTTTTATTCAGTTCAACACAAATCAACGGGGTTTCCATAAATAACCCTCAAATATCAACAGAGTAATCATCATCCAAGAATAAAAGAATTTCAGAAAGATAACAAAATACAACTTATTAGTCAACTCCCAACATCTATACTAGTATGACAAGCCTCTATGAAAATCAATAAAACCAGAGAGCCATTGAGACATGCCCCAACTGACTCATATTCAGTTAACAAATATAAACAATTCCGTGAAACCAACATCAGACATCACATCCTCGGAACATGAGGACTCACCACAACAAAGGATATAGAACAGCGTGCCTGAAGAATTACTATCGAACCTGGGTACTGAGCACCTGGAACTACATTCTGAGAAAATGCAGCCCATATCCGAAGATGTGGTTCAGTACCATGGAAAGGGAACGAGTATATGGGGGTGTATGCAGTTGTATAAACATCATCATCATAAATATTTATAAGAAATATGCAGGATGTTGAAAGACTCACATAGCCCGAAGAAAATCATAATAACCATGAGAGGATGAAATAACTACAATAACACATGCGAGTTATCATATAATTTGTCAATCACTTTTAGTTCATTAAGAATATCAATTCTCATAATGTAAATATCATTTAAATCTTTCGAAAGATTAACTTTCACAATTCCACTTTCAAATCACTTCACCATTCACCATAGACATAAGGAAACACACACACACTGGGAGATCCTATAACCGACATAAACCA
>NC_061114.1:3846516-4132048 GCF_002878395.1 Capsicum annuum | reverse complement strand
ATGTGAGCTACATGGAGTCCAATGTACAACCCACGTTGGGGAGAGCCTTCCTATCCTTGCCATCGGAGTAGGACTATTGATATCAAATCCACACAAACTAGTGATCACTATATAAATCAGTCACAGGCTCACTCCTACGAGGGCACATAGTTCTAAGGAAGTAAGGTTGCTTTATACCTCCCACTCAGTGCTAAAGATTTCTCCTGGACTTAGCTCAGATCATTTCAAAGACAATCCACAACAAAATAATTTCAGTAATATATAAACATACATCGGGAGCCATCATGCTTCCCATCTATCAAGATCAACCACATTGTCGATTTCTTTCACACTCGAGTTCAAAACAACTCCATTAAGACCAAAAGGTCAAATCATTCAAAATATCTCAAATATTCAACATCAACGTGCTTATAACACACACTTTCTCAAAAAAACACAATTTCCAATAGGGATTCATAACCCAAATATCAAAATCATGAAAAATATCGTTCAAGATTTATGCTTCATATCTCCACACATGTAAATTCATCTTTCAAAATCATAAACATTTAGATTTCATAATAATCATCATAAGATATGGGTTCATGCTTCAAATTCGTAAAAATCAAATAAAAATCATGCCTTTGTTAAGAAAATTACTTTTGGGCACAAGAACGAAAGAGAGTTCTTGTTGAAAAACCCCACATACCTTGAATGATGAACTTTAGATCGATACTCATTTCTGAGATGTTAATCGTGCCTTTGAATGATGGTTCTTAATGTTCTTGAACAAGGAACTTGGAATCTTTAATAAACTTGCAGAATTAATGGTGAACTTTGGAGGTTCTTGAAGTTGGATGTAGGAGCTTAGCATTTTCTTTTTGAGGGAATTTAATGAAATATAACATATAATGCTTCTAATAGGCTTTAATATAGGGTTTGGATGGATTTTGGGTGAGGGGTAATGATCAAAGCGCCCCTACAAATAAAAAAATTCTCGAATCTGTCCTTTGGTGGACTGTTTTGACAGTCTGAAGTAGATCAACCATAACGTTTTACTCCGATATCCAAATTGGATGAAACTAGATTCATTAGATAGAGGACTCTCATATCTTTCCTTTGATGTATAGTATCTTATCCATATCATTGTGTATAAGGAGTTACGTTCGTTTGAATTTGACCTAAAAAATTGCTTTTGATAGGCTGAAGTAGATCGACCATAACTTTTTACTTCGATAGACAAATTGGATGAAACCAATTTCATTGGAAAGAGGACTCGTAGAGATTTCCGTTGATATATAATAGATCACCCATATCATTATGTACAAAGAGTTATGGTCATTTAAAGTTAGAGCAAAAATACGCCAGGCCTCGGTACTTTTTCCTGCATGTTTTACTGTTCACTACTATTCACGGTTCGATCGGAATGTTCATAACTCGTCGCTCGGGTGTACATTTTAGATGATCCACATATCGTTGGAAAGCTTATTCGATACTCTACGCAATGATGGGTCATAATCTAAGACATTCTGCATGAAAACTTTATAATTCATTCTATAAGATAGAACCCAACACGTTTACACACAAAATTTCAACGAAAAATTTCCCGTTTTATTACATCATCCCCCCTTGGAAAAATTCATCCTCGAATGATGCTAAACATGCCAAGATTAGGTAGGGAATAGAGAATACAGCTGAAACCATTCTTTAGACTCATCACCTCATCGTTTCTCACTCCGAATGCAACATAGAATGCATAAATTCAAGAAACTACACCTGAACAAATAATAAATGAAAGCCGAACTGCTGCAACTTTTATCAAAAGTGCATGATTTAGGAAAGAACAGTACCTTCATCTTGATCGGAGTTCGCGGAAAATAGGTACGGGTACTCGGATCGCATATCCTCCTCAGCTTCCCAAGTTGCACCCTCAACAAATTGGTTTCGCCACAACACCTTAACCAAGGGAACTTCTTTGTTCCTTAGTCTTCGGACACTGAAATCAAGAATCTCAACAGGAATCTCATCAAAAGAAAGGTTTACTTGAATGTCAGCACTCACAGAGGAATCCACTACCACAACATTGCTAATATGCTTTGTAAGCATGGAGACATAGAATATTGGATGAACAGAAGACAACTCAGAAGGCAACTCGAGCTCATAAGCTACCTTACCAATACGGCTAAGAATTTTGTAAGGACCAACATAACGGGGACTAAGCTTCCCCTTCTTTCCCAATCTCTTCACCCCCTTCATGGGTGAAATTTTCAGATACACTAGGTCACCAAGTTCAATCCGCATATGACTTCTGACGACTCTGCACAGTTTTCAACCTTTCCCTAATCAACTTAACTTTTTCCATAGCCTCAAATACTGAATCAGGACCACTCACAGCTGCTTCAGCCACCTCAAACCAACCTATGGGTGATCTACACTTCATCCCATATAAGGCTTCAAACGGAACCATGCCAATACTAGAGTGAAAACTGTTATTGTAAGCAAACTCTATCAACGGTAAGTGATCATCCCAATTTACCTTAAAGTCAAGTGCATAAGCTCTTAACATATCCTCTAAGGTCTGGATGGTCCGCTCAGCCTGACCATCGGTCTGCGGATGAAAAAAAGAACTCAAAAGCACTTGGGTACCAAGACCCTTCTGTAAAGCTTTCCAAAATTGCGAAGTGAACTGAGTACCCCTATCCGAAATGATAGACAAGGGAACTCAATGCAGTCTGACTAGCTCTCGGATATACAATCTAGCATAATCCTCAGCAGTATATGAAGTATGAACAGGCAAAAAATGAGCAGACTTAGTCAACCTATCAACCACAACCCAAATGGAGTAATGATGGCATCGGAAAAGAGGTAAACCAATCACTAAATCCATATTTATCTCTTCCCACTTCCAGGTAGGAATACTAAACTCTTGCATCATACCACCAGGTCTTTGGTGTTTAACCTTAACCTGTTGGCATGTTGCACACTTAGCTACAAATGCTGCTATATCTTTCGTCATGCCACTCCACCAATACATTTCCCACAAGTCTCGGTACATCTTAGTGGCACCAGGATGAATAAAATATCGCTCCCCGTGCACTTCAGCAATAATCCTCTATCTCAGATCATCAACATTTGGGACACACAATCTACCCTGCAATCTCAACACACCATCTCCCCCTTGGGAAAAAACCTCTACTTTTTGGTCCTTGACTGACTCCTTCAGTCTGACCAAACTAGCATCTAAGTATTGATTTTCCTTCACTTTAGAAACCAAGAAGGATTCGGACCAACTCTGAACCCCTATACTACCTTCAGCAGAGTCAAACAACCTAACCCCTAATCTAGCCAAATGATGTACATCATGAGCTAACTCTTTCTTACCTTCTACCACATGCAAAACACTACCCATGGACACTCTACTTAGGGCATCCGCCACAACATTGCTCTTGCTCGGATGGTACAACACACTCATATCATAGTCCTTTAATAATTCTAACCATCTTCTCTACCTAAGATTCAATTCTCTCTGGGTAAACACATACTGCAGAGTCTTATGGTCAGTGAAAACATCAACATGGACACCATACAAATAGTGTCTCCAGATTTTCAAAGCAAACACAATAGCAACCAACTCAAGGTCATGGGTGGGGTAATATTTCTCATGGGTTTTCAACTTTCTAGAAGCATACCAGTAACAACATCGAGAGAGTCCTCTTATTCCTGGAGGGACAGTAAAGCATAGAATCTATTCTGGCGCTGCCCGTCAGCATTGCTTAAAGAGGCGCCCTAAGCTGGGGCTGGGCGAGTCGATGGAACTGGAGCACTAACAGTCTGAGTTTGGGTCTGAGGGTGATAGTCACGACGTCCTTGTCCATTCTGTGGACAATCTCTAACTCTATGACCCATGTCACCACACCAGAAATAACCCCTCTTCTCACCCCAACACTCCCCCGAATGAGCCCTACTACACTTAGAACACAGGGGACGATTTGGCTTACTGCCAGAACTGTACTGGGACCTGGATGCATATGACCTACAACTTTGCTCCTGCCAACCTTTAGGCACATGAGCACTAGCAGATGATGGTGCTGGCATAGATGAATGATCTTGATACTGAGGGTGATTCCCTCTTTGCGATCTAGTCTGACCCTGTCTGTGCTGCTCGGACCTAGCTCTCTTATTCCCTCTCATTCTATCTCTCTTCTTAATCTTGTCTGCCTCAATCTTTTGGGCATGAGTCATCAGCCTAGAAAGATTCATCTCACTATTCAGCATAGCAGACCTACACTCCTTAACCACATAACTAAACACTCCAGGAACAAACTTACTCACACTAGTTCGATTATCAGCCACTAAGTCAGGAGCATACTTGGCCAACTAATTGAACTTTAGACAGTACTCCCTAACAGTCATAGAGCCCCATCGCAGGTTCATAAACTCTTCCACCTTCGCCTCCCTCATCTCTAAAGGGAAAAACTTATCCAGGAATACATCCTGGAACTCTTGCCAAGTTGTAAAGACAGCTCCCTCACCTCTACCTTTCCTCCAAAAAACAACCCAGTCATAACCAAGGTCTTTCAACCTATACACAGCCAACTCCACACGATGTTCCTCAGATACATGCATCACCTGTGCAATTTTCTGCACCTCCTCTAAAAACAACCATGGATCCTCATTAGACTTGGACCCATAGAATTCCAGCGGATTCATCCGCATGAAGTCATGGATCCTGGCAGTAGCTGAATCACCTCCCTACTGTAGTGGATCCAGGGCCGGGTTGGCCTGAACATTTGCAGTAACAGCTTGGAGCAGCACCTGAAAGGCTGCCTAAAATTCTGCATAAGACACATTTTCATTCAATGGGTCAGCGGGTTGAAGTTGCTGACCATTATTATTTCTTCTCGCTCGATGTGGAGGCATATTTCTGAAAGAGGAAAGCACGAATCACTAGTAGAGAGAGACAGTTTAAGTATGATAGACTTCTGAAAGAAAGAATCACACTTTTTCCTAAAACGTCTTGTAGCGTCTTGCTCATAGATGTGGCGCGCTACACACCAATGATCAAGACTCTACTTAACGAGGCTTGTCAGACTCCCTAGGACACCTTAAAACCTTAGGCTCTGATACCAAGTTTGTAATGCCCTAGAAAATGGGTCCCGGAGCGTCACACGGTGCTTGAGGCTACGAGTAGCCCTAAGCTAAACGTTTGAGCCATTTTCATTCAGTTCAACACAAATCAACGGGGTTTTCATAAATAACCCTCAAATATCAACAGAGTAATCATCATCCAAGAATAAAAGAATTTTAGAAAGATAACAAAATACGACTTATTAGTAAACTCCCAACATCTATTCTAGTCTGACAAGCCTCTAAGAAAATCAATAAGACCAGTGAGCCATTGAGACATGCCCCAACTGACTCATACTCAGTTATCAAATGTAAACAATTCCGTGAAACCAACATTAAACATCACGTCCTCGGAACATGAGAACTCACCACAATAGAGGATGTAGAACAGCGTGCCAAAAGAATCACTGTCGAACCTAGAACTGAGCACCTGAACCTACATTCTGAGAAAATACAGCCCACATTCGAAGATGTAGGTCAGTACCATGGAAAAGGACCGAGTATATGGGGGTGTATGCAGTTGCATGAACATCATCATCATAAATATTTATAAGAAATATGCAGGATGTATGAAAGACTCACATAGCCTGAAGAAAATCATCATAATCATGAGAGGATGAAATAAGTACAATAATACATGTGAGTTATCATATAATTTGTCAATCACTTTTAGTTCATTAAGAATATCAATTCTCATAATGTAAATATCATTTAAATCTTTCGAAAGATTAACTTTCACAATTCCACTTTCAAATCACTTCACCATTCATCATAGACACAAAGAAACACACACACACTTGGAGATCCTATAACCGACATAAACCATGTGAGCTACATGGAGTCCAACGTACAACCCACATTGGGGAGAGCCGTCCTATCCTTGCCATCGAAGTAGGACAATCGATATCAAATCCACACAAAATAGTGATCACTATATAAATCAGCCTCAGGCTCACTCCTATGGGGGCACGTAGTTCTAGTAAAGTAAGATCGCTTTATACCTTCCACTCGATGCTAAATATTTCTCTGAGACTTAGCTCAGATCATTTCAAAGACAATCCACAACAAACAATTTCAATAATATATAAATAAATATTGGGAGCTATCAAGCTTCCCATCTATCAAAATCAACCACGTTGTGGATTTCTTTCACACTCGAGTTCAAAATAACTCCATTAAGACCAAAAGTTCAAATCATTCAAATTATCTCAAATATTCAAAATAACGTGCTTATAACACACACTTTCTCAAAAAAAAAAACACAATTTTCAATGGGGATTCATGACCCAAATATCAAAATCAAGATAAATATCGTTCAAGATTCATGCTTTATATCTCCACACATGTAAATTCATCTTTCAAAATCATAAACATCAAGATTTCATAATAATCATCATAAGATATGGGTTCATGCTTCAAATTCGTAAAAATCAAATAAAAATCATGCCTTTGTAAAGAAAATTACTTTTGAGAACAAGAACAAAAGAGAGTTCTTATTGAAAAACCCCACATACCTTGAATGATGAACTTTAGATCGATACTCATTTTTCATATGTTAATCGTGCCTTTGAATGATGGTTCTTGGAGTTCTTGATCAAGGAACTTGGAATCTTGAATAAACTTGCAGAATTAATGGTGAATTTTGGAGGTTCTTAAAGTTGGATGTAGGAGCTTACCGTTTTCTTTTTGAGAGAATTTGATGAAATATAACATATAATGCTTCTAATAGGCTTTAATATAGGGTTTGGATGGATTTTGGGTGAGGGGGAATGACCAAAACGCCCCTAAAAATAAAAAAAATCTAGAATCTGTCCTTTGGTGGACTGTTTTGATAGCCTGAAGTAGATCAACCATAACGTTTTACTCCGATATCCAAATTAGATAAAACTAATTTCATTAGAAAGAGGAATCTCATATCTTTCCGTTGATATATAGTATCTCACCCAGATCATTGTGTATGAGGAGTTATGATCGTTTGAAGTTGACCCAAAAATTTACTTTTGATAGGCTGAAGTAGATCGATCATAAATTTTTACTCCGATAGACAAATTGGATGAAACCAATTTCATTGGAAAGAGGACTCATAGAGATTTCCGTTGATATATAGTAGACCGCCCAGATTATTATGTACAAGGAGTTATTATCATTTAAAGTTAGAGCAAAAATATGTCAAGCCTCAGAACTTTTTCCTGCACATTTTACTGTTCACTACTATTCACGATTCGATCAGAATGTTCATAACTCATCGCTCGGGTGTCCGTTTTGGATAATCCACAAATCTTTGGAAAGCTTATTTGATACTCTACGTAATGGTGGGTCATAATCTAAGACATTCCACACAGAAAATTTATAATTCATTCTAGAAGATAGAACCCAACACGTTACTCATAAAATTTCAACGAAAAATTCCCGGGGTATTACAGATATCAGGACTTCCGAAATATAGAAGGCTCACCAAGTGACTCTACGATCCTGTCTAAGGAAATCTACTGATTTTTTGGACCCCTAGATTGTGCCTCCAAACCTGGGAGGGAAGGGGGTCAATACAAAAGTACTGGTACGCAGAGATATCAAAACAAAACATAATATTTTTACAAAATATAGTTGAGAGCCATTATAAAGCAGTTTCATATCAAATCATTTTAAAACACATGGGCGTAATGTAATTTTTTCAACAACAATGCAATGCAGCTGAGCTAGGTGGAATGCCCTACATATCACATTTACACCAACTATCAAGCCTCAGTTGCCGCCGAGATTAGAGTATAAGTGAGGGGAAGACACACAAGATCACACAACAGGGTGTCTCGACCCAATCGTAGTGCACAAGATCACAAAGCAGGGCTCCTAACCATAGTCCCAATTTGGGAATGACATAAAGTCAGGTACGCAAGATCACAAAGCATGGTACCAAGTTCCCATGTCGGCAAACACGATTTCTAGCAATGAGCCCTTATACTCAAATGCCTTCTTTGGGCATCCACCTATCTCATGTAAAATCAGTGCATTCAAATTTTATCTGATTCAATCACAAATCATATTCTGTAGGGTATCGTCATACCCAACTTGTAAGCCATCAATATCACATCATTCAACTATTGTATTCAACATGTTTCAACACAAATAACCCTCTCGTTTTCAAGTCAAAATCATATCAATTCTCAAAACATTTCATGTCATGCTTTTCAAGATGTTTTCAAATAATTTAGATCATATGAACATTTAAAACAAATTCACATCAAGAGAGGGATTCCATATCATTCATGCTCTCAAGTTAACATCTTTTTGGAATACATGCATATATATATATATATATATATATATATATATATACCATATATCAAATCACTTTGGAATTAGGCCTAAAGACCAAATCAATATCATAAAGATGCTTGAAACATGTTTATATTCATAATTTGAAAAGCCCCATTTTTAAAACATGAATTTTTAAGCCCATGAGATTTTTCAGATAAACCCACATACCTCTATATGCGAATATGATAGGTGCTTCTTGAAGCCTACGTTGAGAGGATTTCAAATACGCAATTAGCTTCTAAAACCCACGGTTGAATCTTGAGTTGCTTGGGTTTTTATTTTGAAACCCAAGAGAGAGTTCTTGAATAATTTTGATGAATGAATGTGTATTTTGGGGTCTTTGGGAACTAAATTTCATGTTTATGGCTAAATAAGGGTGGGAAAAGGACCATTTTGCCCCAAAAATGGAGTGTTTAAGTCACTTGAAACCTTTACATAGGAGCCGCCTATTCTATCACCTATGTTTTCCAGTGGCCATGTGCGATTGGTTCGGCGATGCATACTACTTTGAAAAGCAATAACTTCTTCCTCGGGTGTTGGATTTTAGCAAAATTGGTATCGTTGGAAAGCTAACTCGAAGACCTATCATTTGACAAATAGTAGGCTCTCTAATTCTACATATACATAGAGTAATGGTCGATGGAAACTGAGACAAATTCAACGTCCACTAAAACTTAATCGATCGAAATAGTTTCAACTCATCCTTGAGTTGAAGGACCTCTACGATCTAAATTCAACGTTGAATGGATTCACATACTACAAGAATAATTAACATGCCATATTGGCATAGGATTTATGGCTTCGGGATTATCAACGCATCGAAATCATGGTCTATATTATAGCCCAAAATGAGGGGCGTTAAAAGAATAATTCAGTTCGGGTCTATATATGTAGGAGCGACGATCTAAACTCTAGACCAAAAATATGGGGTGTTACATTATCTCCCTCTTGGGATCATTCGTCCTTGAATGATGGGTAGGAACATATTGAACCTTGGAGGTATGGAATAACGTGGACATGATATGTTTCTGTAAGAAAGAATACACTGATCTGAAACATGACTATAAGACTGGAACTACTGATGTTCCAAATTCTTATACCGGACGAGCATATCTGATGCATGGAATACACGACTGAAGCTACTCATAAGCTTAGTTCTCATAATGAACATGCATACCTGATGCATGGATTTGTTACTGAGTTGCTCTTATAAGCGCAGAACTGAATACACTGATAAGCTAAACTTTTTCTATTGGACATACATTTCTAATACATGCATATCTGACTGAACTGACGTATGAACGTATGACTGAATACTCAATGATAACTGGTGCAGAGCTTGTAATAAGAATTTATGCTTACAACTGAATCGGGTATCTCCCCTTTACGACACTATGTGCCTCTATGAATGCTCAATTCACTAGGATACTCGAAAAACTGAGATGATGGACAAGGCATCTACGAATTGAATCATAACTGAACATCTGAAATCTGAATTTAATGCATGAAGCATGAATTGGGCTATACTCATAACTACTGGTATACTCTATCTTGGAATAGTAACAATTCTGATATTTCTAGTAGCATGAATAAGTGCAAAGACGAGAAACCAAGTCATGCGAATCTGACTGCTAAACTAACTTATTGGCCATACAGACTGAATTGTACTACACCCTCATACTTAACTGGAGTATCTCTTCAACACAATTCTCTAAAGAAATTCTAGCGGTAATAGGGAGCCATGAATCTTGGGTATCGAGGAAATCACAACATTGACACTACTCTGCAGTCTGGAATATAGACATATAACTCCTAGATTAGGATAGAATTTTCAGACCTTTGGTAATACAACTTCTTACTTTCAGGCTTAGCGCACTTCCCGAATATCCCTTAGCGATACTATTCCCTATAAATATCATATTCATTCAACTCAGCTTAAAATTCTCATATGAGCATTGACAAATCTTTCTACAAATGTCAAAAATAACTTAATCCTTTCGCCGTGATGAAGCCTAACTCTAAGTCACAAAAATACAACATGCCAGACCACGCTATTATTCTAAACCATATGATGCAATCTTCTATATCTCCTTTAAAGATCACATCCTAAGTATGACATGTCTTACCACTTCAATGACTACTCTGAACTCTTAATATGAAGTCGCTAATGCATATTGCGACCTTCCACAACAATCCCAAAACATCATTCAAGCCTAATTTATAACCACATGTTAACTTTAAGGCAATCACCCATAAATACATACTTCACATAGTTTCTAAACTATTATCAATATAACTCCCACGCGCTATCCTAAAAACATACATACACAAACTTTTCCACTAACCATCACATATATCAAAGACTTGGCCCCCAATCTTACTTCATACTTATGGCCTTATCTAAAGAAGTATACTATGATCTTCCATCAACAAGAACATTTACATCATCACCACTATCATTGCATAGGAAGGGTCACTAAAAGGTTAAAACATAAAAACCTCAAGCGTGAAAAGATCTTTATACGGGGCTAAGCACACTATAAAGAGTGAGTACATGCGTCATGAGTTGCATGACCTCAATTAGAGTTCATAACATAAGGAATGTGATTCCGACTACTTGAATGAACTAGAACTCATTATCTTGGAACTGGAAGAGTACGTGACTCTCTATCATATACCGGAATCATGAACTATGATCACAGAACTGAATCGTAAGGCATGAGTAAGCATCCGGATAACTAAAAATATACTGAGGTAGGAATGGGTTGAGATCCACCCTCACTTTTTGATGTTCTAAATCATACTGCATCACTACTAGAATCTGAGAGCATTACTTGGTCATTCGTTCTATCATCTTTCCCTCAGCTTCATGTCATCATCTAGAGTTTTGGAGATCCTTTACCAGATTCTAACTGAACTACACTTACTGCACTCTAGGGTCTGAAAAAAAATGACAATGCATGCATATCATAGAACTTCACCCGAATGACTACCTTCTGGGATACATTAGTTTGCACACTTATTTCTATCAGTTCAACCTTCAAAACTAAAACTTAGATTCTAACACTTAACATAGATATCACCAAGCCTTTGATGAACCAAACCCCTTTCGACATAGTGTACTAATATCGTGACTCCCAACTTATGCCTCATTACTATGAGAATCAAGATCATATAAAAGGCTCAACACTATCAATCAAAACTCTTTAACCCAACTATTTAGAACCCATATAACATCTACTAGTCTTTCCCCATCTAGCAACTCAACGGTACTACTAGTACACGCAATATGTAATAGCCTTAGAAGGAATGCCGCAACCTCATGTCACCTTAGGCATACTTCTACATCACACATAAAATATCATACATCACTATGAATCAAATAAACTTAATCTATTGCATGCACCGTTTAAGCCTATTAGATCACTTCTATACAACTAGTATTCATTAACCAAGATATCTTCACATCCACCTTCATGGACATCAACTATTCAAACTTAATATCTAGTGCTATGCATGATTTACAACCCAACCTTACAAAAAAATTTTACTTGGAAACTATAAATGAACATCACGAAACACTAGTGCACTAGAACTTCATAACCACAATAATCGATCATGACCTAATGGTTATCCTTATCATAATCCATTAGCATGTACTATTTCATCACCTCAACCCTACTAATTCAATCCCACAAAACATGCATCATCCAACTCTTGCCACTATTTACCACCATACCATTTAAATTCAAGCCTATAGTTTAGTATGAATCATCTACCACCAATGAAGAATGCACTATAATTTAAATATACTAATCCATAAAATTGGGACATTCTATCCCAAATACTTCAAAATCTGCTACATACCTTCTCATAAGTAGTACTAGTTTACAACTACCAACAAAAGAAGGTCAAGGGGTAAGGTCACATAATGGACATGATCAACCTTAATCTTATATTATAACCCCATACAATCTTTTCTACTTATACGGATTTCTCACCTCATACTTACTCACTCAATCATACATTTAGACTGCCTTTAAATTCCTCAAACAACCATGAGTCTATAATCATAACTTACTCGCTCATATAGCCATTTTCACATTCAAGCAACGAATAAATCACCCTGACTAACAACTCCTTGTCTACCTTATACTAAACTAACACACAAGGAGGAATCATATCTATACCGGCCTAATCTCATGCAACCAGATTCAGCTATACATACATTAAACCTACACAAGAACAATAAGTTGGACAACAACTTGCTAGTGAATCAAAATAGGCCTCACACGGCTTCACTAGACTTTGATTTTGTATTTTGAACAAGAAAATGGGATGAATGACAAGTTAACTATGCTAGTGAATCGAAAGAGCCCCACACGGCTTCACTAGACTTTATTTTTCAACAACACTTTGATGACAATATTTCATGAGATAGAGATTTGATACGCAATATTCAATGAATTAAGAATACACATCTTACTCTGTAGAAATAAAATCAGAGCCAAATACTTCCTCTATGGACTACCATACAGTCCACACATGCTGCTAGCTACCAAATTAGTTTATCACTATAAAGGGGTAAATCATCCTCACTCTGACTTCTAACTTTGTGACTTCACATCACCAACTTCTTGGTCTAATTTCATTACCAATAGGTCATGACAACAATACTTTAAAACACACTACTATTCAGGTGGAAATACAGTTCCAATATTTTGCTACACCTTATTACCTCTAAAGTGTGACACTGGCAACATAAGTTCTGAAAAGAACTTAATACACTTAATACTGTAGGCTGAAAAATACGATTTCATCAAAATCAAGGTTCACACTAGATCCAACACACTTTGAAGCACTAACGGACTCTTCTCAAGTCCTTGCAAAAATCTTATATGATTCGATTAGAACGAACCATACCATTTAGACTCTAAACTTCTATACTTGAATTGGCCCAATGCTGAGACATATCTGAGAATGTCCTAGTAAGGAAAGAATTAGGATGAGTGTTACTTTCATAAGGACGACACCATAGCACGAATTTGAGTATGAAAGAGGAACATTCTGACTCTATTGCATGAACTAGAACATGAAGAAACAGAGAAATTCTGACTCTATTGCATGAACTAGAACATGAACTAGTAGCCTCCTGCTTATAAGTGTAGCACGCTACACACCCATAAACAAGACTCTACCCGACGCGATTTTGCAAACACCCTAGGACCATGAACCATGCTTTGATACCAAGTTTGTCACAACCCGAATCGGGGCCCTGACTGTGACAAGTATCCCGAACCATAAAGATCCGAAACACCCCTATCTGTCTGGTAGTCATGCACATAATTCATATGATAAAAAATGCAAAAGATACACAATATAACGGAAACATGGTCAAGAATCATGCGAAAGTAATAATGGGGAATAATGTCCCACAATCTCAACACAACATCTCTATAACGTCTGCGAAATCTCTACTACATGACTAAAATAAATATCTATCTGAATATTGGGTCAAGGCCCCCAGTAGACCCAAAACTAATAAATGATAAATGAAACTGCCAGATATCAAGCCTTCCGAAATATAGAAGGCTCACCAAGTGACTCTACGAATCTGTCTAAGGTAATCTACTGATTTTCTGGACCCCTAGACTGTGCCTCCAAACCTGGGAGGGGAGGGGGTCAATACAAAAGTACTGGTACGCAGAGATATCAAAACAAAACATAATATTTTTAAAAAATATAGTTTAGAGCCATTATAAAGCAGTTTCATATCAAATCATTTTAAAACACATGGGCGTAATGTAATTGTTTTCAACAACAATGCAATGCAGCTAAGCTAGGTGGAATGCCCTACATATCACATTTACACCAACTGTCAAACCTCGGTTGCCGCCGAGATTAGAGTATTAGTGAAGGGAAGACATACAAGATCACACAGCAGGGTGTCTAAACCCAATGGTAGTGCACAAGATCACAAAGTAGGGCTCCTAACCATAGTCCCAATTTGGGAATGACATAAAGTCAAGTACGCAATATCACAAAGCATGGTACCAAGTTCCCATGTCGGCAAACACGGTTTCCAGCGATGAGCCCTTACACTCAAATGCCTTCTTCGGGCATCCACCTATCTCATGTAAAATCAATGCATTTAAATTTCATCTGATTCAATAACATATCATATTCTGTAGGGTATCGTCACACCCGACTTGCAAGCCATCAATATCACATCATTCTTCTCATTCAACCATTGTATTCAACATGATTCAACACAAATAGCCCTCTCATTTTCAAGTCAAAATCATATCAATTCTCAAAATATTTCATGTCACGCTTTTCAAGATGTTTTCAAATAATTTAGATCATATGAACATTTAAAACAAATTCACATCATAAGAGTGATTCCATATCATTCATGCTCTCAAGTTAACATCTTTTTGGAATACATGCATATATATATATATATATATATCATATATCAAATCACTTTGGAATTAGGCCTAAAGACCAAATCAATATCATAAAGATGCTTGAAACATGTTTATATTCATAATTTAAAAACCCCTATTTTTAAAACATGTATTTTTAAGCCCATGAGATTTTTGAGATAACCCCACGTACCTCTATATGTGAATATGATAGGTGCTTCTTGAAGCCTACATTGAGAGAATTCCAAATATGCAGTTAGTTTCTAAAACCCACGGTTGAATCTTGAGTTTCTTGGGTTTTTATTTTGAAACCCAAGAGAGAGTTCTTGAACAATTTTGATGAATGAAGGTGTATTTTGGGGTCTTTGGGAACTGAATTTCATGTTTATGGCTAAATAAGGGTGGGAAAAGGACCATTTTACCCCAAAAATGGAGTGTTTAAGTCACTTGAAACCTTTACATAGGCTCCGCCTATGCTATCGCCTATGTTTACATAGGCGCCGCCAATGCTATCACCTATGTTTTTCCAGTGGCCATGTGTGATTGGTTAGGCGATGCATACTACTTTGAAAAGCAATAACTTCTTGCTCGGGTGCCGGATTTTAGCAAAATTGGTATCGTTGGAAAGATAACTCGAAGACCTATCATTTGACACATCGTAGGCTCTCTAATTCGACATATATAGAGAGTTATGGTCGATGGAAGCTGTCACAAATTACATCGACTAAAACTTAATCGATTGAAATAGCTTCAACTCGTCCTTGAGTTGAAGGACCTCTATGGTCTAAATTCAAGCTTGAATGGATTCACATACTACACAAATAATTAACATGCCATATTGGTATAGGATTTATGGCTTCAGGATTATCAACACATCGAAATCATGGTCTATATTGTAGCCCGAAATGCGGGGCGTTACAAGAATAATTCAGTTCGGGTCTATATACGTAGGAACGACGGTCTAAACTCTAGCCAGAAAATATGGGGTGTTACAATCTCGGTATAATTGTAGCAATTTTCGAACAAACAACGGGGACACCCATTCTTTAAAAAGACTATTTCTAGCTAGTTCTAGGCCAGCATATTCTCTTGCTAGCTCTATTGTAGAAAGAAAAAGAGTGGTAAAAAGTGGATTGCAATTCCTAAAATTTCCTCAAAAAAGAAAGTAGCAACTATTTATAAAAAAAACACGTGTCGAAATTAATGAGTCCACTGCCATGTCGATTGAACTTTATAGGCAAATAAAGTGGTCACACGCCTTCTGACGATTGTATTTAACACTTGATCTAGTCAGTTACAAGATATTTTTTTGATAAATAATTGATGATAGTTAAAATAGAAAACACAAACAACTCATAGTAGATATAGATTTCATTTCAAAATATTCTAGAAAATTTTTACCAAATTCACAATAAAAATTAATCTCACGAAATTCAAACTGTACCACATAAATTGACACATAGAGAATACATTCAATTCGATTTGCTTAGGTCACGAGATTATATAAGACCAACTTATTAAATGATTCAAGACCCAAAGAATGGTATATATCTAAGGTAAGACTAATGTATTTCTGTAAGATGTCATTTCCGTAACTTCTACTCGCTTCGTTTTAAGAATAATGACAGAAAAAAGACTCTTGAATCTTGTCGTCTTAAAATAAAGATGTATAAAATATATCAAAATGTACGATATTAAATATGTTATGTCGAAATTTTGAAATTAAAAAATTATTTAAAAAATAATCTTTTTTTTAAACTAATTAAAAAGAAAAATAGTTTTTTTTTCTTAAAATGAAGGGGAATCTAAAACCTCACAACTACTTTACCTGTCACTATTCACACATTACCCCCAGCTAATTAACCCGCTGAATTTTGAAATAAAAACCCTAGCCGCCACAAAATTCCCTCAACAATGGCGGCGTTCACACTTACTCTCCCTCTTTCTCCACCCAATTTTCTCTCATCAGACACCAATTCCCCAATCGGCACAGCTTACACAAGCCATTTAAGCCGTTTCCGTAACCTTAGCTGATCCATTTCCTGTTCGGTTCATCCAGAGAAGGAGCCATTTAAGCCGATAATAGAGGAAAAGATTCTAGAAGCAGTAGCCGATTTTAACGGAGCCGAAAAAAGTATACCGTGTTTGAGAACTTATGAGAATGATTTAGCTAGACTTACGTTGATTGGCGGTGTTGATTTTCAGCAAGCACTTATGGCTGCGGTGGCGTATGGTGGTGAAGCTTCTGGTGAACATATTGTTGCTGGTGTTAATGCTATGGTTGTTGAAACATTGTTTCCAGGGTATATGAATGAGCGCAGTATTGTATCTACTAGATTGGTGAGTAAGTTTATGTAGGAAGTAGTGAGATATAGTTGTTATGTTGGTATTTGAATTGGTATAATACGTAAACAGACACTTAATTTCGAACTCAGCCGAAAAGTAATGACCAATTTTGATAGTGCACATCTATATACCTCAACTCGTCTCCTTTGAGTTTGTTGAACGCTAATAACAACAACAACATACCCAGTGTATTCCCACATAGTGGGTTTTGGGGATAGAAATGTGTATGCAGACCATAGCACTACCTACCTAGGATGAAGTAGAGAGGTTGTTTCCAATAGACCCCCGACTCAAAACAGATAACAGTATAACAAACAAAAAACATAAAAGCACACGACAAAATGAGATAACATACAACTAGCTAATACAGGAAATCAGACAACCATAAGATACCAAGAAAACTCCTGGCGGAGACAGAGCACTCTTCTCTACTATAAAAGACGAACTCCTACCCACTATCCCTCTGCCCTAATCCGCGTCCTCCGTAAGCTGTAAATGCACCATATCATGCCTAATCACCTCCCTCCAATATTTCTTCAGCCTACGTCTACCCCGTCTAAAATCATTGGTAGCCAGTCTTTCACACCTCGTCACCTCCTAACTTACAAACTGATCATATAGACACCTTTATAGACACCTTCAAGATTTATGTGATATGTAAGTTTCGGGGGAGTGTTTAGTTGCCCATTGAAATGAAGTTGATGTAGGAAGTACTAACATAGTTGTTGTACTGATAATTGAATAGGCATAATACATGAATATATACTTACATTTGGCCTCAGCTGGAAAGTAAGGCCTTCAATTTTGATACTGCATCTATATATCTTAACTCGTCTCCATTGTGTTAGTTGAAAACTCCAACTTACAAAATAATCGTATAGACACCGTCAATATTTATGTAACATGTAAGTGTGGGGTAAGTGTTTAGCTGCCCATTGGAACGAAGTTGATGTAGGAAGTACTAATATAGTTGTTGTGTTGATAATCGAATAGGCATAATACATGAACGTACACTTACATTTGGCCTCAGCTGGCAAGTAAGGACTTCAATTTTGATAGTGCACATCGATATTCCTTAACTCGTCTCCATTGTGTTAGTTGAACACTCCAACTTGCAAAATGATCATATAGACACCTTCAAGATTTATATGACATGTAAGTATTAGGGGTGTGTTTAGTTGCCCATTGAAATGAAGTTGATGTATGAAGCACTAATATAGTTGTTTTGCTGATAATTGAATAGGCATAATACATGAACATACACTTACATTTGGCCTCAACTTGAAAGTAAGGACTTCAATTTTGATAGTGCACATCGATATACCGCAACTCGTCTCCAAATTTTGAAATAAAAACCCTAGCCGCCACAAAATTCCCTCAACAATGGCGATGTTTACACTTACTCTCCCTCCCCCTCTACCCAATTTTCTCCCACCGGACACCAACTCCCCATCGGCGCAGCTTACACAAGCCAATTAAACTATTTTCGTAGCCTTAGCCATTCCATTTCCTGTTCGACTCAGCCGGAGAAGGAGCCATTTAAGCTGATAACAGAGGAGAAGATTCTAGAAGCAGTAGCCGATTTCAATGGCACCGAGAAAAGTATACCGTGTTTGAGAACTTATGAGAATGATTTGGCAAGACTTACGCTGATTGGCGCTGTTGATTTTGAACAAGCACTTACAACTGCGGCAACGGATGGTGGTGAAGCTGCTGGCGAACAGATTGTTGCAGGTGTTAATGCTATGGTTGTTGCAACGTTGTTTCCAGGGTATATGCGCAGTACTGTATCTACTAGATTGGTGAGTAAGTTTATGTAGGACGTAGTGATATATAGTTGTTATGTTGGTATTTGAATTAGTATAATACGTAAATGGACACTTAATTTTGAACTCAGCTGGAAAGTAATGACCAATTTTAATAGTGCACATCTATATACCTCAACTCGTCTCCTTTTGTTGAACACTAACAATAACAACAACATACCCAGTGTATTCCCACATAGTGGTTGTTTGGGGAGAGTAATGTGTACGGAGACCATACCACTATACATACCCTGTATTCCCACATAGGGAGCGGGGTCTGGGGAGGGTAATGTGTACGCAGACCATTCCACTAACTAGGATGAAGTAGAGAGGCTTTTTTCGATAGACCCCCCAGATCAGGCTAGATAACAGTATAACAAACAAAAAACATAAAACACACAATAAAATGGGATAACACCCTGCTAACTAATACAGGAAACGTGATAACCAAAGGATAATACTATAAACTATCTATTCGAAATCACAGACATCACCGAAACACCACAAACAAGAAAACTCCCGACGCAAACAAAAACACTCTCCCCTACTGTTACAGACGAAATCCAACCCATTGACCCTCTACCCCAATCCACGTCCTCCACACCTTCCTATTAAGGGTCATGTCCTCCGTAAGCTGTAACTGCTCCATATCATGCCTAATCACCTCTCTCCAATATTTCTTCGGCCTACCTCTACCCCGCCTAAAACCATCGATAGCCAACCTCTCACACCTCCAGCTTACAAAATGATCATATAGACACCTTCAAGATTTATGTGACATGTTAGTGGCAGGATAGTGTTTAGTTGCCCATTGAAATGAAGTTTCTGTAGGAAGTACTAATATAGTTGCTGTGCTGATAATTGAATAGGCATAATCCATGAAAATACACTTACATTTGGCCTCAGCTGGTAAGTAAGGACTTCAATTTTGATAGTGCACATCTAGACCCGTCAACTTGTCTCTATTGTTTCTACTGGATTGGTGAGTTTATGTACAAGTACTACTCCTTCGGTTTCAATATATAAATCATTTGGTTGGGAACAAGTTATTCTGGGATTAATTATCCCGGTATTAGCTATTCCTGGATAAGTTATTGTGTCCGGTGTATTCGAGTGAACACAATACTGTTACTACTAGATTGGTGAGTTTATGTCGGAAATAGTGATACATAGTTGTGCTGATATAGTTTGAATAATTATACTTCACTTGTGCATATGTTGAATTATGTGCACATGTCTAAAAATATCATGACTGCATTCACAATCAAATTTAAACTGTTTGAGTCTCAAAAGTTAAACCATATCTTCATTTTTGTGGCGAAGTTCAATACCCTTGCTTATGTTTATTGCATTGTATTATGACGGTTGTAGTGTGTCAAATGTTTGACATCTGGCAGTTCTTACCAACAAGAAAGGTTATGGAGAAAGCTCAAAAGCTTAGAAGTACTCTAACTAATGAGATGCTTTCCGGCACGACGTCTACTAATATACTTGCCATGACATTTAGACAAGTGACTCTGCAACATCTTTGGAACTTTGAACTAGTACTTTTTATACCAGTAGCAGAAAGAAATATGGATGATCTTGAAACTCCGAGAGAGGTGGGGAGCTTTTTTAATGTCTTTATCTTTTTATTTTGTCTTTCCTTTCATTTTGTTCTTTTATAATATCGAATTTATAATTTTTGCTTTGCAGGTGCTAGATACTGATAGGTTGAGTTCTGTTATTCCTTTCCTATCAGCAGGTACCTCCATCTTTTGCCATCACCTTATCAGATGAACGAGTCATTTCTTTTATTACAGATGTTATTTGTATTTCTGCTCTCGAAAGCACTAAAAGACATCTGTTTGATGAAACTCCTGGAGGAGTAGCAAAGAAGTTTTTCCCCTGGTTTCACAAACATAAAAGCATTATCTCAAAAGATTCCGCTGTTACTCTATACAACTTAATGGAATGTGAGATAGTTGCAAATGCCGATATTTTACTCCAGAAATTTTCATCAGAAAGGGCGAATTACAGACCAAGGGAGGGAAGATGGATGGTCATTTGGTTAACTTCAAATGCATACTCCAAACTGGAACAAACTGCAGGCCCTGAACTTATTGCTTGGCTTAGTGAGTATGTACCTGCTTACAAATTGCAGATTGATGCTGAGAAACTTGGCAATGTGAAATTTGAAGGGTGGAAGGAAACAACAACAAACACATGGGAGGTTTTCCTAACTCACTCCCAAATGGTAACTCCATGTTCTCTTCATTTCTGTTTCATGCATCACATTTAGGGTTAATGAAATGCTTATTATACAACAGATACTTCATCAAAAAGTATCTTATAAAGATAACTCAGGTAGTTCCTTTGTCTTTAGGTACTAGTTAGTCATAAGTTACTCGAATACACATTATTTATCATTGGTGTTGATTTTGTTTTCATATTTGTGGACAGTTATCAATAAACCCATACATATGGTAAGTATTTGTTTCACCGTCTTGTGCTTTGCTTTGTTGATTTGATTAATTCACAACCTTTAAATTCTCCAATATTTATCGGTGGTTTGCCTGCACTAAAGGAGAAAGAACCTTGTTACCCTATGGGGTAATCTAATTCATTGGTGGAGAATTTACTTTATGTCTATGGTTGCGCAATGAATGGTTGAAAAGTTTGATTACCTTAATCATTGGAAGATTTAACAATAGGAATGCACATATCATCTTGAATGGTCAGTTTTGCTCAGGCCATTTCTTGTTTCTCATTGGCCAATTGACTGGTCTTGCTATGTAGTTTAAGCTGTTAGGGACGTATGTATATAACAATTTTAGTTCCTTTTAAATACTCCCTCAGTTTCAATTTATCAGTCTTACTTTCCTTTTTAATCTGTTTAAAAAAATGCTTCTTTCCTATTTTAGCAACGCTTTAATTTTAACTTTCCACATGACGTGTTTAAGACCTCAACATTACCGGGTATCTTGATACACATTCTACATATCTTTATTTTAAGATCACAAATTTAAAAGTCTTTTCTGTTTTCTTAAACTTCGTGCCAAGTCAGCAAACAAACAAATTGAAATCGAGCGAGTAATAGTTACATGTGTGTTGGGTGAGGGTGGGGGACCTAGTGGAAAATTTGGACTAAGTTCCATTTTTCATTTTCATTTCCCCTTGGGAGCTCTGAGATAACTTTCTTAACATCTCTCTAGTTCCTTACTTATGGTTCCCTCTTTTTCATGTCAAGATTGTTTAGACAAAGTCGTAGATGCTAACTATATGACCACTTTAGTCTTCTAGCACCTTGGTTTTTATCATTAATATAGGCTTTTTATCCCTAAAGCATAAGGTTCTAAAATTGCAACCCTAACTTCTAACATTGAGACGTGTATTGCACCCAAGGGTGTGGCCTAGTGGTTCAATGAAGTTGCGTTGAGCACCATGAGTTCTCAGGTTCAATTTCCAACAGAGACACACTAAATGGTTTCTTCCCATCTGTTCTAGCCTTAGCCTTGGTGGATAGAGTTATTTGGTACCTGTTGTTGGTGGGAGGTGGCAGGTATCCCGTGGAATTAATCGAGGTACGCGCAAGCTAACCCAAACACCACGGTTATAAAAAAAAAAGTGAGACGTGTATTAGGTCATCCTTTTATTTTAGTTGATGATCCCTCCTAGTAGAGGTGTGTATCAACCGTGCAAGAAATTTGAGTGTGTGAAGTCAATATATTATTCTCCCAAGATGTTTCCAAATGCTTTTCCTTTTCGATCTGCTTATAAGACTCAGATGAAGATTTGATCGGATCTACTGGAAAAAAATCATTCCAATTCCACATTTGATGAGCATTGTAATTATTTCTAATAATTAACTTGTTTTATTTTTTCAGGTTGGTCTAACTGACATTCTAGATATATGTTATGAAGATGTCTATACACTTCCCTACAAGGAATTGTCATCGGGTGTTGTTGCAAAATCTTTCAAGGTATGGCATAGAATCTCCTAACATGCCTTCTTTATCTGTCACTATCCATGAACTGAGAATTTCTTCTATAACCAGTGGTAAACAAATACAGTTTTAATAAAGCACTCTCATTAGTTTGCTAGTTGAAGTGGTTTGGGTTTGATTGACTCATGAAGCCCTGAATGGCTAGTTCGTATCTTCTTTGATTTTGCCTTCGTTCACATTCATGCATTTCTATGTCAACTATGAATACAAGTTTTCTTTATCTAAATTGATTTCTTTAAGTACAAAAGATGTCTTCCGAAACCAAATGGATAATAATATTTTCTCCTTTTGGATTGTAGAGAAGCATTTCTATGTCAAAGGCAATCTCCATGGTCCTTGCAAGTGGAGTTTTTCTTGTTGCCATAAGAATTCTTGGTCAACGTTATCTTCCTCATTTCCCCATTAACAAGTATCCAGTCAACTCATCTGACATGATCTCTATTCAGCATCAGTCTATGGAATCTAGCGAGGTATGAATTTTATTAGTTCATCTAGTGTTGTCTCTTTCAAGTTCATTTTCGACTGTACTCTGCCTGCTGTACCTACTTCATTGGCTGCATCATATGAGGGGAGGTAAGTATATTGTGTTAAGAAGTTAACATGTAGTGGATGACGCATGCTTTGCATTATTGACCACTTTTATTGTTTTTTACGCTCTTAAAGTTGATTATCATTTTACCCTAGGCATTCTGTCTCTTTTTATCAGTAGTTAATGTTGTTCAATCATCACATTGCCAAGTGCTCGTTGTTAGGAGAATCAGGGAATTTTATCGTTGGCCTGGAGATGTAGTGGTGGGTTCTGGAAGCTCTGCATGGATTGGGGAGCTTCCGATGTACCTGAAGCATGAGATGGTTTCCAAAGATTCAGATCTTAATTCCAACTCAACCCCATCAGAAGGAATTGAAGATGAGATGAAAGCAGCTGCACAAGATATTGCTAGTTATCAGGTTTCTTATTAAATTGCAGTTTTCGGGTTTCTTTTTCTCTTTTTTGACATTCATGAACATAAAAGTGCAACATCAATTATAATAGTCATGGTTTGAATCAAGGACAACGGAAGGCTTTGCTCTGTTGTGAACATTTATCCAAATATATTCCATTGGGAATAAGTCAGAAATATAAAGAGCTAACCACTGTATTTTATGGACAAGCACAATTAAACAAGCTAGTTAACAAGCTCGGCTACTTGATCTAGCTTACATCACGCCGTAATCCTGTTCACAACTGTAGAGCCTCTTGATAAATGTTTCAAAATTTCTGCATTTAAATTTTAAGTGTTGAAGATTCTATTGTCATTGCTTCTCTTTTTTTCCCTCACCTCTTAGTTTTGATCTTAGTTTTTCTTTTCTTTTCAAGGCCTTTCTCTACCCTGCCAGATGAACATGGCTATAGATTTGTCATGAACGTTTACTCTATTAACTACTTATGTGTTTGTCATAGTTGACGTGCTTATATTGCCAATCAGGTTGTTTTATCTCGGGATGGTAAAATTGTTGAATTCTAACCTACAAATCGCGTTGCTGAAAATCAATGGGCAGCAAACCCTTTAGTGGAAGAGTTCTGTGGAAAGAGAAAACTTGTTCCTGGTAAATACAAACATTCACACTATCCTATTTCATGCTAAGCCTATGAAGATATTTGTTACTTAGCTTGAACGATTTTTGAATGCAGGCTTGATACATTGAGGTCTCAAGATGATAACCCGCCCCAATGATGTTGTTGTACTGGAATTATTGATGTCATCAAATCCCCAAAGTTCATTTGCTTTGGTCAGACCAGTTAACTGCAATTAGTATGTGAACATTTTTGCATTTGCCACATTCAATATTTGTACAATAGTTACAGTGCTGGGCAATATTTTTCCCTGGTATGAAGGATTAAGGGAAGTTAATGTTTCCTTTCTGTTTCTTCTTATCCGGTCCCCTCCTTAATATACTGTAATGTGAGTTCAGTTGGCATCGCTGCTGATGCGTAGTGTGGTTGAAGAACAACTTTTGTTTTATGCCGTTAATGCAAAAGTGGAAAAGTAACATTTTTGACATTTATAAATAGTTATTTTACTCTGTTTGAAATTCAAGAAACTTGACCAACTAATTAAAACAACAAAAGTATTTCATCGAAGAGCATATGCGATCTAGTGCTAGAATTATTCAATGTCGTGATAAATATTTGGGTTTGAATTTAAGTTGATATATATTATTTTTATATTTCTAACAATCAAGGGACTTCATCAATTTTATAAAAATCGTTGGACGTCCCTCGACCTTAATGTTGGTTTTCTTAAACTGCCCCCCCCCCCCCCTGCCCCTCTTTTGATGTTATTGAGTCTATCAATTTTACTTAATAAATAGAAGGCGTATGTCGATTTTGATCTATTTTTAATCGCGATACTATATTGTGAGAATTATTAACCATGGTGATTGCAGCGGCATTGACAAACCTTCACAATTTAATGCATTCTGTGGAGGTTATCACAACCACTACTATAAAATGGCCACACAAAAATTATCGAGTGTTAATTAAAATAAACACTGTAAAATGATCTTGTAATATTGTTATTATTAAGATCTCCATAATTAAACCTCCACAATTAAGCTCATATTTAGTAGTGGTGGAAAATAGTTAACAAAAATTCACAAAATACTTTAAACTTTTAAGAAATATAGGCTTACACGTTAACTTTATCACCGTATGATTGATTCATGTGATACTACAACCCTGACTCACATTAAGTTTAATCAAATGTATGCATTTGTTTCTTGAATTTTCATAAGATAGATTTTTGCGTTATCACGTCATTCTATAGGCTAATCTTGTTGTTATCTATTGAGAGCACTTCAAAAAAAATATTTGTCAGTTATTACTTGTATCCGTAAACAAGTGTAACTTTGATTATTTTACATTTAACTACAAAAAAACTCCATTGAAAATAGTTAAATTATTCGGCTACAAATTTTAAATTCTCTCTGTTTAAACCCTACATATTTTCTGCCAAAACTTCATTGTCACTAAATCACAGGTTGACTAGAGACAGTAAAATGAGTCACTAATTGATTATTTTATTAGTGACAAAAATTAATGTCACATTAAATATAAAATTTTGTGGCTGGAGCTTACCATATTTAACTACAAATTTTAATTTATTGCTATTGCAATAACTTATTTTTTGTGACGAATTTTTTGCGTATCCAAAATTATAACTAATTTAAGACAAATAATTGCTTGTCACAAATTGGATACATTATTAGTGATAAAATAATGGGTCATTGATAACTAAAATTCGTCACTAATAATTCCTAATAAATGGCACCAAATTAATTTTTGGTGGGAAACTTTAGTGGAACTTTGCTATGAAATCGTATGTTTCGCCACTAAAAATATGTTGCTCATGCAGTTAAAGACGAAATCTAATTTTTGTCACAAAAAGTGGATGATTAGTGACGAATTTTATGTCGTACTTAATAATTTCGTAGCTAAATTTCACTTTTGTTGTAATTGGAATATCTTGTTGTTTCAAATCACTTGTTTGTTGCAAGTATTTGCTAAATTAGTGGATTCATGTAAATATTTCTTTTTTTGTTTTGTTTTTGCACTTGATTTCCTCTTAATATTAATGTTGCAAAATGGTGGAACTTGTAAATATAAATTGACTAACTAAAACCAAATTAATCCTCTTGAAAATCTTTAGAAGAATAATTTTTTTTAAAATTGTTAGAGGAATTAACATTGTTATAAATCGGGCAGAGATAAAGCAAACCACAAATAAAATAATAAACAAGAACACACAGATTTACGTGGAAACCTTACGGGAAAAACCATGGGTAGAGGTAGAGGAATTTTACTATGAAAGTTAACGTTTCTTTGTTTTTGTTTCTTCTTCTTCGGTCCCCTCCTTAATATACTGTAATGTGATTTCATTTGGCATCGCTGCTGAAGCATAGTGTGGTTGAAGAACAACCATTGTTTTCTGGTGTTAATGCAAAAATGGCATTGTTGAAACAGAAAAAGGACAAATATATCTCCAAACTATGATAAATGGTGCATATATACCCTTTGTTATACTTTGGGTATACATATGTCTCTATCGTTAGTGTGAAATATACTCCCGTACCATGAAAAATGGTACGTATGTACCTTCCGTCATACTTTGCGTACACATATGTCCCTATTGTTTGAGTAAAATATACCTCCGAACCATGATAAATGGTACGTATATACCCCCATCATACTTTTAGTACACATATGTCTGTACCGTTAGTGGGAGGAGTATATACGTATCATTTCATTAGCTGTAGGGGCATATGTGCACCCAAAGTATGACGGAGGGTATATCCGTATCATTTATCATAGTTCGAGGGTATATTTGTCCCTTTCCCGTTATTGAAATGTGATAACTCTAAGGATTATAAGCATAATATCTGACGCTTATTGACACTAGCCAGATGTGGATTAGACAATCCATCAGTGATAACATCAACAGTCGAGTTTGTCTTAATAGCGATAAAGAGTACATAAACATGTCTTCACAAAACAACATAGCCAACAGGAAGTAGAGCTTCTGACTCAATCAAACATAATGGTCCACTCGTGCGTGGAATTCATGAGTGTGGAAAGCACATATACTCAATAGGCATCACAGGCCGACAATGTTGAACTAACAACAACTATATCACATTAAGCATGAACTTTTACCTCAACGAGATCTCCTTAGCACATACACAATTTAAGTGAATTAATACAAAGAAGTCAAATAATCATTGAGATCTATCCTTCCCACTCACCTCTTTAATATATGGAGGAAAGAATTCGTGGGTAGCCCGATGATCAACAACTAAATCTATGATAACTATATTTTTTTAATGTTGTCTCGAAGTAGTAGTACCAAGCACCGGTAACGACACGAGCCAGGGCTCTGGCCGTAGCAAGCATCCCGAACCATGAAGGTCGGACGCTCTTCTAAATCTAGTAATCATGCACAATATTCATATGTAATATAAGAAAATTTGCAGAAAACAATACAAAACAATACCATGGTCAAACTCATAAACTTGAACAATTTGAAAAGAAGTTTCTAAATATTCTAGACATATAACACCCGTCTGCGAAATCTCTAACATCATAAGATCCATCATAAGTCTGTACAAAACTGGGACAAGTCCCTCAGTCAGACCTAGAACAAAATAAATAATAGTGCTCAAAAGAAATAGGCCTTCTGAAAGAAAAAAGGCTCACCAACTGCTGTCACGACCCGAACTAGGGCATGGTTGTGATGGACATCCTGAACCATGAAGGCCCGGACGTCCTTCTCTATCTGATATTGTAATCATGCACAACATTCATATCATACAATAAAATGCAAAAATAAAATATAATACGTAAAAATGGTCATTAACTCTGGATTTCAAGACATAAGAAAGAAAACTGCAATTCAAAACATCTGAATAAGATCTGACCGAGTCTGTGAAATCTCTACTACATCTCAAAACTGTTCTGAAAACTTGGACAAGACCCCCCAGTAGACCAAAATCATATCTAATAATAGTTTTCTGAAAGTAAACAGGTCTTCTAGAATAAAGAAAGCTCACTAACTGGACACTGCAACTCTGTCCGATAAAATTCATTACTTTTCTGGACCCGAGCCTCAGAGCCTGGAGGGAGGAGGGAGGATCAATACAGATGTACTAGTATGCAAAGTAATCCAAAATAAAACTTTAATATAAGTAAAATAGTGGACAACAATTTGTTAAAACATCATACATAAACAGTTCTCAATACACATGGCCACTTTCTGAAAATCATAAATCATTATTGTCAATGCATTGTCTGTTCTTTGTAGTACTTTTGAGTTAGGTAGCACTCTCCTACAACTCTGATATTCCACGGGCTATATGAAATCCGCCATTGACTCAGCAGGGAAGCCCCTAACCCAAGTATTCTGCAAGGGTTGGAGTCTCTGATTCTGACACGCCACACGACACTAGGCCAGCATAATATAATCTACTCAGATTGGCAAATCACGATTTTGGAAAATGATTTATCTGAACTCGTGCCCTCTTCAGGGAACCACCTTACATCTCTTTATTCCCTATTTTAGCCTTTTGTGAACATGCATTATTCTAAAATTTTAAAACATGAAAGTTTGATTTTTGTGTTAGTCTGTCTCTGTTATGGCATTATTTGAGTTAGTATCGTCATACCAAGACTTGCAAGTCGTTATTCTGAGCCATATATTATTATTTCATTCTAAAATAATGTTCAGGCCACTTAATCATGCATATAGTGCAAGAAGAGTCATATCTCAAATCATAAGTCAAGTTAAACAAGATGCAATTCTGATACAAGTGAAATGACCGCCTTAGCTTTCGATGGCATCATTCAAAGTCACTACATGAAGAATCAAGCTTTGGTCTCATGGAGGGCACAGGATCATACTTGTTGTGGTTATTTTGAGCATGCCATCAAAAAAACCCGTGTGTGGAAGATTGCTTGGAGCCTTGAAGACTAGAGGGCTCACGGGTTTGGACCACATTTGATAGTTCACGATTTTGGCCCCTTTTATTAAGGTCATTTTGGTCATTTAGCCTCAAGGTCATTTTGATCTTTTAGCCTTGTCTAAATGACACTCCATTGCCCCTACCTCATTAAGGGCATTGGAGTCTTTTTATCTTTCTTTTGTAATATACTATATATAGTCTATTTTAGGTCATTTATCTTTAGTTAATGAATGATGAACATTTGAAAGACTTATTCTCTCTTTGGAAAGTGCAACACCTTAGTATAGTTCGTAGTTAGGTCTTGGAAAAGTCATCCTTAGTATAGGGCTTGGAAAAGTCAATATTGTTCTTTGCTTGGAAACGGTGGATCTTGAGGTGAGTGATTCCCTTGGAGGTCACCGTAAGAGTGTGGTGTTGTTATTACATTAATTAGGGGTTTAGCGTTTGAATCACACTTTGTTCCTAAGTCTTGTAACAAATCTATATCTCACTAGCTATCCTTTTATTCTTGTAATCTTCTTATTGTTTGTAGTGGACTGTTTTTGTGTCTTGTTGAATCCGAAAATTTGTGTTCTTGTTGTCATCTTGTTCTTCACGATTTGTGGCTGTTTTGGGTGTCAAATACACATTTTTTTCTTGTATTCTTATTGTATTTGTCGAATCCAAGTGAGGTTTTCATTTGGTCCACGATTTGTTGTGATTTATGGACTGTTTTGGAGGGTGTATTGGACTGTTTTGTGGCTATTTTGTATTCCTCTTGTTTGTGTTGTATCAAATTCTTATATCTTAGCAAAAATAGATGTATTATCCAGCTCTTTCCTAGACCCCTTGCATAGCAGGACCTTAGTGCACCAGGCTGCCCCTTTATTACCCTTAACAACAACTTTTCTTTTAAATATCCAGACCACTTATGAAGAAAAAAAGTGGCATCCTTCGGTGGCCAAGATCACTGCAAGAACTTTTTCGGCTCGCATGTTATGTCAGCTTCTAAAAGGATAAGTTGCGTTGAAATTGATAAAGGAGTTCATAATTGCATAAAAGGACTTAAAGTAATGGTTGCAATGCTTCGAGGCAATTCTTTAATGGTCCTTATACTCCTGCCGAACCACTCTAAAGAATTTATGATTTATGTATATTTCAGGGCGGTGAGAGGAAGTGCAGAATAAGGATTGATTTCGCATAAGGAAAAGGTGGGACTTGAGAATCTCTATCCCCCAGGCGATTGGACCGGAGACACTACAACGATAAAAGTTATTAGCGGCAATAAATATGCATTTTATCAAAGAGTGCTAAAGCTTTTAGTGACATTAGTTAAGTGACATAGCGGCAATAAGTATGCACTTTAAACAAAGAGTGTTAAAGCTTTTACCGATATTAATTAATTGACATTGAATCCAATGTCACTATAGAAATTACGACATTTATAAAGAGTGCTAAACTGCAATTGTCTGTAATAATATTTGCCTCTAATAAAACATTTTTAAGGGGTAATTAAGCTATTGCCTTAAATAACCTTTTGGTGTTAAGTAAAGGATCTCTACTAAGTTGTTTTCCTAATATAGTAACATTTCATTATTGTTCTTTTCATATTTTTAACCTCTGATTTATGCATCATTTCTTACACTCCCCCCCCCAACCAACCAACCCCCAAGTGTCATCATCTTTCTTTTTGTTACTATTTATTTTCTATAATAATTACATTTATAGTCCATTTGGGTTCCTGCAAAAACTTTTAGATGTTGAAGATGATGTTATAAATAAATAATAATGTGTTAGGATAGAAGCATTCAAGTTGATGATAAATAGTTAGTGTACTTGATAAATATCTTTTCTATTAAATTAATAAAAATGTTTTTCAAAGCTATTTAAATATTCCATACTCTAAATATCACATAAATCAAGAGCACTTTCACTACTATATTTTCTTGTTTTATTAATTTTGATATGTTTATTTGAGTTGGAATATATCAGAAATAACATTTCTGAATTGATTATTTTGGGATTAGTTATCTCACATTCAAAGAAGAATAAAAATAATACTATAATCCTGGCAATAACTAATCTACGAATGAGTTATTCCATGTTTTTTATCTCAATTGAGCATCATATAAACTCATCCTAAAATAAATCTCAAAATCCCTTGTCCCTATTGTTGTTATAATAAGGGGACCAAGAGTGCAATTACTCTTTAATTTATTAAATACTTAGGATCAGTATTTTTCCAGAGTTAGATTTTTATTTTTACTTGTTACTTTGATATATTTAGAAAAGACAAAGAAAAAAAATTAATTTTATTTTATCCTTAACATTTGTTGCTTATTGTTTAAATGACTTTTAATAGATTATTCTAAACATCAATTAATACGAGCATTACTAATAAAATAGCCATATCAACAATTGTTTGAGAGTAGAAAATTGTTTTGTAATTACCTAAACCTCAAGGGGCCTAAATCAACATCTACCTAACAAAACGAAAAAAGAAAAATAAAATAAAACATAACCTTAACTTGCAATGATTACACAAATTTCTACCCTTACAAAGTAACTATAAAAATTTCTTAACTTATATATCATTGTTGAATAAGTGGCTAATTACGTATCTCAACAAATTCAAAATTGAAAAAAAAAAATATATCAGGAGCTACTTATGTATCTTGAGAGATTGGAAATTAAAAAAAATGTATCAGAACCTAATTATATATCTATACAAAGAGAAAAATATATTTTCCTTAAGATGCATCGGGAGTTATTTATGTATCTCAACAGATTCAAAATCTTAAAAAATGTATCAAGAGTTAATTATGTATCTATACAAATAGGAAAATGTATTTTCGTTGGATATATCAGGAGATTATTATGCATCTCAATAGATTCAAAATCTAAAAAAATGCAGCAGGAGCTAATTATGTATCTATACAAATGGAAAAATGTATATATCAAAAGCTAATTATGAATCTCGATAGATTCAAAAAAAATTAAAAAGAGTATCAGAACCTAAATGTATTACAAGTTAATTATCTATCTTGAAAAACTTAAAATTAAGATTTTTAATAATTATATAAAATATCAAAAAAATGATATAATTAAACTTCAAATTACCGAAATTTATGGTGTTAGAAAAAAAAAAGACAATGAGAGAAGAAGAAGAAAAAAATAGTAGAGAAAAGAGTTGTATTCACATGGGATGCCGTTTTTCAAGCTAATGGGGTCTCTCTATCCTCTTTCTCTCTCTATTAATTCAACTGATAATTATGAACTTTGAATCATAAAGTTAATTATAGAGTAGACTGAAGAAACAAAATATTCTCTTCTTCCTTTCCTGCATTTGGAGATGGGAAATTATGGTTGATGATATGGTAACTATTTTGCTTTGTGGGTATTTTTTTAGGGAACAGGCTTAAATATGCTACTGAACTATCAGAAATGACTCATTTATATTATCCGTTAAAATTGGGCTCATTATGCCATCGCCGTAACAAAACTGGCTCATCCATGCCATTACTTTTTAACAGACGATTTTTAAAAATAGCCTTGCCACGTGATAGCTTATTAGAGGGCCACGTCATTTTTTATTTTATTTTTTTAAAAAAAATTAATTTTCCTTTAAAATTTTTTTTTGATCCATTAAAAAGAATCCATCCAATTTTTTGATCCATTAAAAATTAATTTGATCTATACTTTTAAAATTTGATTAATTCTTCATGATAAAACAAATATGTAAAGAATTTATTTTTTTTAAATCTACTACTAAAATTTATAACCAAATGCTACTCTAATTAAACATATAGTATGTCTTAGCATACATGAAATATTTTGTCAGCCGAATATAAGTAACTTTTTAGTTTTTAATTTTTTTATTAAGCATAGAATGGCATCATCAACATCAGGGGCGACTTAAGCAAATTTATGACCTAAGGCAAAAATCAAACGGAGGCCTTGCGTTTTATTTTTTTATAAATTTTTTTCTTTTTTCTATAAATAGTATTTAATATATTTCTTAAAATTTGTATATTATTATTACTAAAAAAACAATAGGCCCCTCAAATTTTGGGGTCTTAGGCGGCCGCCTTATCTCCTAAAGGGTTGAGCCGCCCCTAATTAGTATTCAACATTTGTACATAAGACTTTATGCATCATCATTTATCATTGCAAAAATAGGAAGGCGACAACATGCCGACATATATAGTATACGTAGAGTTGGCAAAATGAGAAGCTTACTATTAATAATATAATAATAATATTTGATGTTTATATATCCCTTCAGTTTCAACTGAAAAATAACAAAAGCTTTAGTTAACGTGAATCTTTTAAAAAAAATAAAAAATAAAGTGATAAAAAGCGCGGAGTGTATACTCTCTCCGTTCCCTTTTAGTTACTCGCCCGTCAATTAAAATAGCTATTTTGTTATAATATATTTATTAAATGATGTTTACTATTGTATTTGAAATTAATTTGAAGAAAAAATAATTAATATTAAAGGTAAAATATGAAAACAATCTTAATATGTCAAAAATGACAAAAAAATGAATCGAACGAGAATGTTTTAAGAATATATTCATGAAAAATTAATCAAATTTTAAAAGCATAGATCAAATTAATTTTCAATGGATCAAAAAGGCGCATGGATTCTTTTTAATGGATCAAAATATTATATATATTTTTTTTGAAAAAAAAGTTTTAAAAAAATAAAAACTGACGTGGCCCTCTAATATGCCATGTGGCAAGGCTGTTTTTAAAAATCATCTGTTAAAAAGTAATGGCATGGATGGGCTGATTTTGTAACGGCAATGGAATGAATGAGCCCAACTTTTAACGGATATCATAAATGAGTCATTTCTAATAGTTCAGTGGCATATTTGAGCACTTTTTCCTTTTTTTTTATTTAAAAATATTTTTATAAATGTACTTGTTTAGGTTGTTTTCTTGAATTTTTGGAGAATTTAAGGTTTTTATTTTATTAGAATTTTTGGAAAATTTAAGGAATTAGAGATGGAAATTTTCTAGGTTTTCATCAGATTTCACATCTTCTAAATAAAATTTTTAATTTTCATCGAACTGGAATGTTATTTTAATGAAGACAACCTTTAATGAATTATTTTTTAATATATTTTAAAGAAAAAATCTAAAAAGTACATGTATTTGTGATGGTAGTATATTAAGTTTTTTAAAAACATCTAAAGTCAACATATATCTTTTAAATTAGGTGGCAGCATTTGATTGGAGTACTAGTCCACGTAGGAGCAATTTTCATGCTTATGTGTTTCAAGATTGAAGTGTTATATTTGTTCAATTTTTGTATAGTTAAAGGGCCTACTTGTTCGCTGGCAAAGTTAATATCTAAAATCTACGTATATCTTTTTAATTAGGTGACAACATTTGGTTGGAGTACTAGTCCACGTAGGAGCGATTGAGTTTCACGCATATGTGTTGCAATATTGAAGTATTCAGCTTTTGTATAATTAAAGGGTATATGTATTATCCCATCAAACCACCAAGGGAGATTGACAACTTAAACAAGATGCAATTCTTATATCTTAGCAAAAATAGATTGAACCAACTATTTAAACTCACTAGTAATCCACTATATGTGTTTCCAGGTGAAATACCCAAAGACATAAGCAATCTTATTGAGTTGGAGGAACTTAATCTTCAGAATAATAGTTTTAGTGGTTCACTTGATATGGAGATCTTCAACATCAGGGATGATAGAGATTTCTCTTTCATTCAACAATTTATCAGGAAGCCTCCCACCAAACATGTGTTCTATCTTACCCACATTGAAGAGCTTTATCTGACCTTTACCAATCTTGTTGGGAATATTCCTCATTCCATCTCCAATTGTTCAAAACTTACTCATCTAGAGCTTTCAGGCAACAAACTCACTGGCTTGATTCCCAACTCACTTGGATATTTGGCTCATCTACAAATCCTAAACTTAGAGGAAAATAATTTAACAAGCGACTCATCGTTAAGCCTCCTAACTTCCTTAACCAATTGCAGAAATTTAACATTTCTTGATATATCTTTCAACCCTCTAGTTGGAGTGCTTGAAGCCTCCATGGGGAACCTTTCCACATCTCTTATAATCTTTCAAGCCAGCTGTAGCAAAATAAAAGGGTGAATTCCAAATGAAGTTGGGTACTTAAGCAGCTTAATAGACCTTGATCTTTCTTCAAAAAACTTAGCAGGATAGATTCCCACGTCAATCGGCAACTTGATAAACCTGCAGGGCTTGTTCTTGAGTAATAACAAACTTACAGGATCTATCGGTGATAATCTATGTAAATTGCAGCGCTTGGATGTCATCGACTTGACTCAAAATCAACTTTCAGGTTTTCTTCCTAATTGTTTAGGAAAAGTTACTTCCCTTAGAGAGATACATATGGGTTCAAATATATTGATTTCCAATACACTACCAAGCGTAGGGAACCTTAAAGATTTAGTGGTTCTTGACTTATCATCAAACAACTTGGTTGGTTCTTTACCTTCAGAAATTGGAAACCTAAAGGCTGCGACACTGATAGATCTATCAATGAATCAATTATCCAATGGAATTCCTAAAGAAATTTGAGGATTACAAACTCTGGAATACCTTTCTTTGAAACACAACAAGTTACAATGATCTATACCTGACTCAATGAGCAATATGGTAGGTTTGGAATTCCTAGACCTTTCTCACAATAATATATCTGGAATTATTCCTAAGTCTTTTAAAAAACTTCAAAACTTGAAGTATTTCAATGTTTCTATGAACAAATTGTATGGTGAAATACCCTCAGGGTCCTTTCAAGAATCTCTCGACACAGTTTTTCATCTACAATGAAGCATTGTGTGGTTTACCAAGATTTAGTGTCCCGCCATGCCCCACTTCTGTTATTTTATGGTGTTTTCGGGTACAAGAATCTGTATTTAGGAATAATAACTTCAACATTAGTTCAAGTTTAAAACAAGAACACTATGAAGTACAAAAACACCCTCAACACAAGATCAAAGTGATCTTTCTAAGAAGTGTGTCTTATTTTTTCAGAAATTAAGATGAAACAGAAATATAAAGCCAAGTCCCCCGACTTCACGGAGTGTAGACACCTAATTTTGTCCCTCCCCGAAAGCATTTTTACCATTTTACCTTATCCTACCTGTACCCTCAACCATATAATCATAACCCATAAAAATACAAAAAATAAAACCCTTAACAAAATTCCAAACAAATCTTATCCTAACCAACTCACCTTACCCACCTACCCTCACCCTACCCCACGTGACCCCTCCCTTTTTATTGGCCACAAAGAAATACACAATATACATATACACTGACGAGGACCCAAATTGGGGAAGAATTTTCCACAGATAGAGAATATATACACAAATCCTGGGGTAGAGATCGCGAACATATCTCACAACCTCCATTTTCTCACACACACCACACAATCGGGGAGAGAGAGGGAACCTTATGGAAAGAGAGAATTGAGCAAGGGAGATGAGAGAAAGAAAGATTGAGAGAGAGAGAGATCCATAATTGAAATTGAGGGAGAAGAGAGTGGTGGTTACTGTTCTAGCGACAATCTCGCTGGAAACGCATCAAAGCCGCTACAAATCTAGTCAAAGCCATCGAAAAACATCACTAGCCCCGGTTTTCGATCAAAACAGCATCAGTTTGACCCCATAATTTGACCAAATCGACCAAGTTTGATCCATTTTAGTCCGATTCTGGTGAATTTCATTGAAAAATGGTTGAAACTATGACGGGTATGAGAATTTGGGTATGGTTTTCTCGTTGCTTCACAATTTGATTCAGGTTTGTGCTGTTGTAGTTTTTGTCTCAGGTTCATCGATAGTCATTGTTGGCTCGGGGATTTAGGCTTTGGTTCGTCTTAACCCATTCGTTGAATTTAGTTTTGGGTCTCAGTTCTTCGATACCAAGCTTGGATTTCATAGCTATTAAGGTTTTCCTATTCGGTTTCTTTAATTTTATATTATCTATGAAATTGATTCTTTGAAGGTCCATCTCTTAACTTTGCTCTTTTATTTTCTCAAAATTTGGTTAATGTTGTGATTTTATGGTGTGGTTTTGAATACTTTGAGCAAAAATGTTGATTGTTGTTGTGGATGACTCGTCTGCTTAGTTTGAATCTTCGTTGGATGTATGTGTTGGATGTTGGTTTCGGATTTTTTAAAGTGATTTGGAAAGTGTTGGATGTTGTGTTAATCATTGGTTGAGAATGAATCGGGACGGAGATTGAAAATCAGTAAAAAGTGAATATTATGGTATTTTGATTCATTGTTGATGTTGAATGTGATATGTCGTCGAGCGGGAAGACAAACATTAGGCCGGGTAGGCAAATTTATAATTGGGGGATTATTGGAATGTTTGAAATATTTGTTGAATGTCGTATTTACCGCATTTGTATTTATTCACCGGGGAATACCCCGACGTACTATATTGGCGGAAGATGATCGAGATGAAGGCCCGAGGCATCGGGTAAAGCACGGGAGCGTAGTTCAATATTAGGATAGGTTAGAATAGGATTTATTTTTTGCATTTTTATTTTTGAACTGTATAATTGGACTGAACACTATATTTTGTATTTATTTTATTTCGTGTGTTTGATTGATTGCTTTATGTGTTTTTGTGTGGTTTATACATTTTTAATGTCAAATTAGCCGATATACTCTGCCAAGCGACCGTGGTCGAATCAAGGGATCGAGGGGTGCCTAACACCTTCCCCTCGGTCAACAGAATTCCTTAATTGAAATCTCTGTTCGCAAACCAGTTTTAAAGAGTCAAAAATAGTTTTAAAAAAGGATTTCCAAAGGTGACTTGGTACACTTGATTGTGCCAAGTGGCGACTCTGAGTTTTGATAGTTAAAAGTCCTTTTCGAAACAAGTTCTTCATTTTGTCACCTAGTAATAAAAACCCTTTCAAACTTTCGACCCTTAAAATCAAATCTTTGGGATTTAAAAAAAGGTATGTAATAGCTCTGGCGACTCTGGTGGGGATCAAACCTAGAATCTCTGATTTATTTTTGGAGGCGTATCACCTTTGTTTGATGCTATGGGTGTATAAACATTGTTTGTCATTATTGTTTGTGTTATTGTTATCAGTGTTGTGCATTTCCGTGCTCTTTGTTTACTATTTTTCTTTATGTGTTACCGCTTTATATCTGACATCATTTGCATAACCCGAGTCAATTCTTTCTGCAGCATGTCCCGAAGTGCACGTTGTGTGCACGAACTCTAGTTGAGTCACCCTTATTTTAGGGGGGATCCATTGGATGTATGGAGTAGGTGGAAAGAAAAGCAGTCACTATCGACCATATGCTCCCCCGAACAGCCTTGTTAGTAAATCACAACATAGGTCAGCCTTTAGGTCATTCTTATATGTATCCTATTGAGTCCTAGCGGGGCCCACACAGTTCTTTCTAGGAGACTCACCTTTAAAGCATCCCTACGTGCTAAATGTTGCATCTCTAAGGGTAACGCGGTCATTTGACGGACTGATTTGGGGAAAGTATGTGCGAGAATTAAATAAAGGTGTGTAGGCATAGAAAAATAAAAAAAAAGGAAAAAAGAAAAAAGGTGAATCAAAAAAGAGTTTCCTAGTTTTTAGGTTCTTTATGGCTTTTGTTTTCCACGATTCAAAAATTCAAAAAAAAAAGATTTTTTTACTTTTTGCACTCATTTTTCAAAAATTAAAAAAAAACATTAAAAATATTTTCCTTTGTTTCATTTAGCAAGCATTCACAATTCGAAAACTCCAAAAAGATTTTTTTAGGAGCTTTTTATAATAGAAAAATTCAAAAAAAGGGTAGTAGAAGTTTTGTACATTTCATATAACGAAAATACCAAAAAGAATTTCTTTCATAGTTGTTGGTGTTATTTTTTATGTGAAGTGTCAAACTGAAAACTCAAAAAAAGATTTTGTTATGTTGTTCATTATGTTGTATCTCAAGTCAGGGTGCAGTCTGTTATTTAATCATTAATTATCCATTTTGGATGAACTACACACCCCTGAATCTCCTCTCTCGAGAGTGAAATACGTAGGCAGCCTATTATAGGTTCGGGGATCTTATTTAAAAAATTCAAATAGATTTTCTTTACTCTTCATTTAGAGTAGGTGTTTCATACATTTCTTGAAAAAAAAATACAAAAAAAAAAAGATTTCCTCCATATTCGTAAGTTTCATTTTTGGTTGATCTTATTTGAAAATTTTAAAAAGATTTTCTTCACTTAGAGTAGGTGTTTCATATACATCTTTAAAGAAAACTACAAAAAGACTTTTTTTTAATAGTTTCAAGTTATTTTTGCATGAAATTCAGATACAAATCCAAAAGATTTTTCTTTGATCATAGGTTTCATTTTCTATAGGGATGTTAAACCTGAAAAATTTAAAAAGATTTTTGTCAATTATTTTAACAATTCGTTATTTTCTTTTCTTCTTAAAGTTTCTAGAAAAAGAGTTTAATTGACCATTTGGGCAAGACTTCACGAACTAAGCACCCCTGATTCTCCTCTCTTGGGATGTGAGATATGTAGACAACCTATTGTTGGTTCGGGGATCTTATTTGAAAAATCCAAAAAGATTTTCTTTACTCTTTATTTAGAGTAAGTGTTTCAGATACATCTTTAAAAGAAAAATGCAACAATTTCCTTTAATAGGTTCAAGTTTCATTTTCATATGAAATTCAAAATTGAAAACCCAAAAAAAAAAAAAGATTTTTCTTTGGTAATCATAGATTTCATTTTTGTATAGGGATGTTAAAGCTGAAAAATTCAAAAACATTTTTGTCATTTCTTTTGACAAATTGTTATTTTCTTTTCTTCTTAAAGTTTCGAGAAAAAGAAAAAAAAAGAAAGAAAACAAAGAGTTCAATTGACCATTTTGGCAAGACTTCATGAACTACGCACACCTGATTCTCCTCTTTCGGGAGTGAGATACGTAGGTGCCCTTCTTGAGTTCGGTGATCTTTTCTAAAATAAAAAAAAAGGTTTTGAAGAAAATGTTGAACTCTAACATATTTGTTGCCTCTTGTTCAGTTAGTTTAAGGTGGTTGGTTTGTGGTATCCTAGCGGGTCCTCCACATCGCACCAAATAAAAAGAAGGTTTAGCTATGTTCAACAAAGATACGATGAGTGACCTCATGGATCAAACAAAGAGGCAGGAAAATGAGAGTTTAAAGGAAGAGAATTTGAGACTAAGCCAACAAATGATGGAAATGTATCGAGCTTGGGCTAGTAGGCTAACTTCTCCTCCATTCCCCACTATTGATCCTGCCAATATCTTGAGTTTTCCATCACAATTGCAAAAGTCAGTTCTATAGTGCTGATTGACGCACCACAACATGACTTGAAATTCATGCCACGTTAGCTACATCTCAATACATCAACCACTCATTCTCTAGCTCCTCAGGTCACAGTGTTCAAGGTTGATTCAAGAAAATTTGATCGTAGTGTAAAACATTGACACCACGAAGGTCACACAGAATCCTTCAGCCACACACGGTAATGCATGATATGATATGTGGGAAGCAAAGAGTTAAGCACGGAGATCCAGAACTTATTTGTTGAAGAGAATGTGTCTGACAGGTGGAAGCTCTAGTCATGTTGATATATAAACTAGTGGCTAAGTTTTCCCGAGAAGTCACCCCTCTCCCTACTAGGAAGAGGTCTGGTAGTTTGTTTTATTTTATTTTCTATTATCCGAATTATTTCAGGGTTGTAGTTCGGGATCTATATTGTTTTGTTTCTCTGTCGTCTTTGTTTACAACCTTCTATCTTTTCTTTCAATGAAATGTGTGTCCCTTGTCGTTTTGTCTCATTTTGTTTGTTTTCTTTATACATTACATTTTATGTTAACTCTAGTGATATGACATGCTTGCGGAATTTTCAGCCAGATCATAAAGTCCAATTTAATCATGAAACATGGAATCAGAGGGCTAAGTTTAGAAAAGCATTTGAGAAAATAAGTAGAGTGCTGAGACATTTGGTGACAAGCTGAAACCTTTTCTGAAAATTAAGGCAATTATTTTGAGAATCACATGAATAACTTGGTCATCAATAGAAAAACATAGCTCAATTAGGTCAAACAGTGTCTGCTGATCCTATCAAGAGGAACAGAAAGAAAATCAACTCCATGAAAGCATGAGTCATTCAATGTGAGGTATGCACAACAAATATAGAGTTGTATGTTTGACAAGTATCGAAAAGAGGTGACACATATGCTCGGGGAAAGTTAGTGTTGTAAAACATGTGATAAGTGATGTTGATCATGCACTTTCACATTGCATGCTAGGTACTAGTATTTTCAAGGATTGATATGACGAAGGCATTTTATTCTACTATCCAAACATTGTGTCATCCTTTGTTTACCCTATTTGAGCCTTAGTGTTATTTTCTTTCATACCCCTCTTTTGGAATCAAGATAAAGCCAGTACTTCACTGAGTGTCCTTAAGAAATAATTACCCTCACTATACCCAAGATTTTGGAATCTTCCTCCCAGGATAAAATGGCTTTCAATCCAACTATAGTGGTACCTCAAATAATTAGATTCATCGAACTAAGTCAACGATTTGATTGATCACAAAGAATGTTTTGAAGACAAGAAGAGTTTTTATTCCAGAAAATTTTTCATTCATTTTCATTTCTAAACCTATGGATGAAAGCAGGTTTATATAGCTATCAGATCCTCTTCTAAAAGGTGGAAATAGTTCACTTAAAAGGTGTGTCCTTTGGAAGAGTCATCTCTGTTCATTCAAAACATTGTGTCTTTTTCTGAACAGATAAAACTATCTGAACAGTCACACCTTTCTCAAAACAATATGTCTTTTGCTCAAAGGTTGTGTCCTTCCATTGTCCATCACCAATTAAACCCAACAATCCCTCACATGAATGGGGAATGACTATTCTTTCTAAAACTTTACAGACTAGTATGTGATCATCAAGCAAAGACTGATTGTATATGAATAAGTGGGGTTCCCTTTAAACTATTCGTAGCGAACATACATTAGATGCACTCGGTCAATCGGTAGATTTGATATCTTTGAACCGTCGATCTTTAATTTACACCAAGACAACACATGTCACACATCTAACCTTTTACCATTTATGGTTCTCACGATTTTGTTCTTTTCAGCCATGAACACGTCCCGGTTTCATGAGAGATTAGAGAATAGGCCTTTACTAACATTCTCCTTGAAGTAGCTTCCACTTTGCCTTCACATAGGTGATTTCTAAACGTTCAATCCTATAGATTAAACTATTTGGTCAAATCTGCTAAATTTAGATAATCATTAAAAGACTTTTCACTTTAAGTCTTATCCATGTTTACTAAACATTGTCTACATTATGAGAATGGGTTGGGTAATTGACAATGTTGAACCTGTCTGACACAACTTTGTTTGATCTTCTCTAAACTAGTTCTTAGGATTTGCACTCTGCTAGGTAGAGTTACTGACATGCTGACTTGTCCTAGGCCTTAAACCCATTCTCCTAGATGTCCTTTCCATTCCTTCTCTAGATAGGCCTTTTGTAAGTGGATCCGACACATTATCCTTTGACTTTACATAGTCAACAGTGATAATTCCACTAGAGAGAAGTTTCCTAACGGTATTATGTCTCCATGGTATGTGATGAAATTTACCATTGTACATCATGCTCCTTACCCTACCTAATACCACTTGGCGATCACAGTGTGTACATACTGGTGCCACTGGTTTGGGAAAATAAGGAATATCTTCCAACAAATTTCGAAGCCATTCTGCTTTTTCACTGGCTTTATCCAATGCGATAAATTCAGATTCCATTGTAGAGCAAGAAATACAAGTCTGTTTGGATGATTTCCAAGAGACTGCTCCTCCACCGATAGTAAATACATATCCACTTATGGATTTTACTTCGTTTGATCCGGTGATCTAATTTGCATCACTATAACCTTCAAGTACCGTGAGATATTTATTATAATGCAAGGCATAGTCTTGAGTTTTGTTGGGATTAGTTGTGTACCGACTCTATTTACTAATAGCGCATGCTATGTCTGGTCATGTACAGTTTATTATATACATTAAACATCCCAATATTATTGCGTACTCTAATTATGAGTCACTTTCAGCTTCATTCTTTCGAAGTGCAAAGCTCACATCCAATGGAGTCTTGGCAGTATTGAATTCCATATACTTGAATTTGTCAAGTAACTTTTCGATATAGTGAGACAATGACAATGAAAACCCTTGTGGATTTCTATGAATTCTTATACCTAAGATCACATCCGCAACTCCAAGGTCTTTCATATCGAACTTGCTCTCGATCATTTGTTTCGTTGCATTTATGTCGGAAATGTCTCTACTAATGATCAACATATCATCTAAATATAAACACCGTGAGTTGGAGTGTCTTTAATATAAACACATTTATCACATTCATTTATTTTGAACCTGTTTTCCAACATAGTTTGGTTAAACTTCGCATGCCATTGTCTAGGTGCTTGCTTTAGTCCATACAATGACTTAATAAGTTTACACAACTTATTTCCCTTTCCTGGAACGACAAAACCCTCAGGTTATTCCATGTAAATTTATTCCTCCAATTCTCCATTTAGGAATGCGGTTTTCACATCCATTTGATGGATTCCAAGACCATATACTACCGCCAACGCAATTAATATTTGAATCGATGTTATCCTTGTTACTGGAAAGTATGTATCAAAGTAATTAAGGACTTATTTTTGCTTGAAGACTTTTACTACAAGTCTTGTCTTGTATTTGTCAATAGTACTATCCGCTTCCATTTTCCTTTTGAAGATCCTTTACAACCTAAAGTTTTATTTCCTAGAGGAAGATCAACCAATTCCCACATATGTTTGCTTAAGATTAAATCAATCTCACTATTGACTGCCTCTTTCCTAAGGGATGAGTATGACGACGACATCGCTTCTTTAAATGTTTGAGGCTCATTTTCTAAGATAAATGTTACAAAATCTGATCCAAATGTAGTAGAAGTTCTTTGACGTGTACTATGTCTTGGATTCTCATCATTATATACATTCTCACTTGGTTCATCTCGAGGTCGTTTAAACCCTCCACTAGACTCTTCATGTCTAGTTTTATACCGGTAAATGTTTTCAAAGAATTAAACATTATCTGATTCAATTATCGTATTTTCATTTATATCCGAATGTTCGGATTTATGAACCAAAAACCGACATGCTTTACTGCTTTTAGCATATCCTATGAACACGCAGTCCACAGTCTTAGGTCCTATCTTAACCCTCTTAGGCATAGGTATTTGGACCTTTGCTAGACACCCCCACACTTTGAAATATTTCAAGTTGGGTTTTCTCCATTTCCAATTTTTATTAGGAATTGATTGTGTCTTACTATGGGGAACTCTATTGAGTATACGATTGACTGTAGGGATCGCCTCCCCCCACAATTTTTGCGTTAAACTGGAACTTATTAGCAAGGCATTCATCATTTTCTTCAAACTTTGGTTTTTTCTTTTTGGAATTCCATTAGATTTAGGTGAATACGGGGTCGTAGTTTGATGGACAATTCCATTCTGTACACCTATTTCAGCGAAGGGAGATTCATATTCTTTGACCCTATCACTTATTATCTGTCACGACCCGAACTAGGGCCTGGCCGTGACGGGCATCCCGAGCCATGAAGGCCCGGGCATCCTACTCTATCTGGTAATCATGCACAATATTTATACAATAAAAGAAGATGCAGAAATATAATCTGATACGGAAACATGGTCATACTCAGGATTTAGTTTAACAATAAGGAATGAAATATGAAATCAACTAAACAACATATGGAATAGTCTGCGAAATCTCTACTACATGAAAATCTGACAAATATTTGAAAACTGGGACAAGGCCCCCAGTAGACTAAACCAACGAAATAACATAATCTGAAATAACAGGCCTTCTGGAACAAAGAAGGCTCACCACTGAATGAATCACTTCTCTCTGGAATACTTTACTGATTAGCCGGACCCTTGGACTAAGCCTCCGAACCTGGGAGGTAGGGGGTCAATACAGATGTATTGGTACGCAGAGAAAATCCAAAATACTAGTTTATATTCAAAATATATCAGAGAAATTTAAAACAGTTCATAAACATATCAGATAGTAAGAAATCTCATTGGCATTTTTGAAAGATTCTGTAAAATCATTTGAACTCTGAGACACTCTTCATTTTGACTTCTGTGCTAGGTGGTATACCCTACAACTATGAAATTTCATAGGCCATATGGAATTCGCCATTGACTCAGTGGGAAAGCCTCCAACCCAAGTGTGCCGCAAGGGTTGGAGTCTCTGACTCTGCTATGCCACACAGCCGTCGCCAGCGTAAAAATAATATACACAGATCGGAAAATCACGGTTTTAGGAAAAGAGTTACTTGAACTCAAGCCTTCTTTGGGTAACCACCTAACCCTCTTTAAGCCCATTTTTAACTCTTTAAAATATGCATTCTCTGAAAACATATTCTGAATACATACTCTGTTATGGCATACATACTTATGGTATTGTCATACCATTGACTTGCAAGTAGCATCTCTGAGCCATTATTATTATATTACAATATCTATTTTTCCAACATAAATTTGGGACCACCATATCAATAAATCATTTCAAAGAACTCCTTCTCCAAAACTCATGTAAACACATGTATGCAACTCTCTTTGTAAAACTTTCAATGATGCAAGGTGGCCATGTCAAAACTCTTAATCTCACGCAAATCTTTCTCTTTTAACAAAATATATTTACATCAAAAATCTCCCTCTCTTAAATCACTAAATCATGCTCAAAATACTATGGCATTTGAGTAAACTATTTTCAAGCCATAAATCATGCATTTCAAATCATTCACAATAAGATCATAAACTTGAATTTTTCACAAGAGAGGGACTTCATAATCTGTGCTCTCAAACAAATCATAAATTTCAATTTCATACATATACATATACTTGAAAATCAATTTAAGAGGATGAGGCCTAAAGGCCAAAACAACAATATCAATAACATGCATAAAGCATAATAAAATCATGGATTTCAAATCCCTTTAACAAATTCATGTTTTATAATCTTTAAATCATAATTGAGTGTTTTCAACAAGCCCATGCATTTTTAGGATAAACCCCACGTACCTCTATTTATGAAATTAAAGGATAATTCTTGGTACCCACGGCTTGAGGATTCCGAATCTTCAATCAATTTAAAAAACCCATGGTTGAATCTTGAGTTGTTTGGGTTTTCTTGTTTGAAACCCTAAGGAGTGTTCTTGATGGTGTTTGATGAAAATACAAATAATGAGGTCATTTGGGATAAAAATCCGGTGTTTAAGCTAATAAGAGGGTGGAAAATACCTAATGTACCCTTAATGAGATGGAATAAAAATATTTGGGAGCCCGATTTCTTGGGCCACCGCGACGCACCACAATCGCGGTGACTCACTAAAAATTGACAAGTGGGTTGACTTGGTAAGTCGATCAACAATCACCCAAATTAAATCATACTGGCTTTGGGACCTCGGAAGTCCCATGATGAAGTCCATATTGATCATCTCCCATTTCCACAAAGGCAAGGCTATCTCCTAGGAAGTACCACCTGGCCTCATATGTTCTACTTTTAGTTGTTGACAGTTCAAAAACTTGGCAACAAAATTAGCCACATCACGCTTCATATTATTCCCCCTGTAAATAGATTTCAGATCATGATACATCTTAGTAGAGCCTGGTTGAAAAACATACCTCAAAATGTGAGATTCATCAAGGATCCTTTTTCGTAACCCATCTATATCTGGCACACATAGTTTGCCCTGATATCTCAAAACTCTATCACCACCAATTTCAAAAGACATCACCTTCTATCGGCCCATATCTTTCTTGATTTACATCTAGATGGGATCTTCAACCTGCTTCTCTTTAACTTCAGCAAAAAGGGAAGATTTAGCTACCTCATGAACAACCATTCCCCCATCTTCAGAATCAAAGAGTCGCACTCCAAGATTTGCAAGTCGGTGAATATCCTTCACTATCTCCCTCTTTCCCTTGTCAACATACGAAATACTGCCCATAGATAACCTACTGAGGGTGTCAGCTACCACATTTGCCTTGCCCGGATGGTAGTGCAGGATCATGTCATAATCCTTTAAAAGTTCCAAACAACGCCGTTGCCTGAGGTTCAATTCTTTCTGCGATAAAATATACTGCAAGCTTTTGTGGTCAGTAAATATATCAACATGTACCCCATAGAGATAATGTCGCCAGATTTTGAGCGCAAACACCACAACCGCTAACTCCAAGTCATAGGTGGGGTAATTTCGCTCATGCACTTTTAACTGCCTAGACGCATAAGCCACTTCCTTCCCATGCTACATAAGTACACACCCAAGTCCCACATGGGATGCATCATAGTACACAACAAACCCTTCCTTACCTTTCGAAAGAGTCAAAATAGGAGCAATTATCAACTTATCTTTTAACTTCTCAAAACTATTCTCACAGGAGTCAGACCACAAAAACTTCACCTTTTTCTGAGTCAACTTAGTAAGTGGTGCAGCTATGGAAAAAAAACTCTTTACTAATCTTCTGTAATACCCTGCCAAGCCCAAGAAGCTTCAAATATAAGTTGGAGTCGTGGGTATGGGCCATTTTCTCACTACCTCAATCTTCTGAGGATCAACCTTAATCCCGTCACTAGACACGATATGCCCCAGGGGTCACATAAGACAAGGTAGATGCGGGATCAAGAAACACATAAATATCACGTGAAAATATTTGCAACGTACTAGTAACTACATCCGGTGAGCCCTCTGCCTCTTGGAGGTTGGTCAAGGCATACAACTAGTTGCGGCCGTTTCTGGAGGCTGAAGTGTCACCCTTCTAAGGTGGTGATGGTGCAGAGGAATTAGCCTATGACTTGAATGCACCAAAATTACCATTTTCTACCAGACATTCTCTATGGATATGGCCTGGCTAGCCGTACGAATAACACACCATAGCACCAAACTGATATCTCCCTGGATGGTTCCTCTAATCTTTCTCATAGCGCGGGTATGTCCAAGAGGTCTAAGCTACATTTTCTTGAGACTGTGAACCCTGCATACTCGGCCCCTGCCTACACTAAAACTCCTGAGTGCACTGTTCGACTGGGGTCTGGTCATCGAGAAACTGGTTGCAGACTGCGCATTAGCCCAATTCTTTTTCTTCTTCTGCCATTTGGTACCCCAATTCCCACGTTGCTGCTAACTGTAGCTCTGGTCTACTATTTTGGCTCTCTTTGACTATCTATCCTTCTCTCTAGATTCAGTGATTTTCTTTTTATTTTCCTCAACTTGTTGCATGTGGACTGATAGTCTGGCAAAATCTATGTCCCATGCCAACATTTCTCCCTGACATTCAAGAACTAAGTCATTTGAAAGGCCATATGCAAATTTCCTCATTTAGGCTCTCATGTTACTAGTCATCTCTGAAGCATAGCGGGCTAGTTTTTTGAACTACAGAGTGCACTCCTGGACACTTATCTTACCCTGATTTAGATTCATAAACTCTTTGGCTTCGGCCTCTCTCAGCTCAAGAGGAAAGAATCGATCAAGGAAGTCTTCCACAAACTCGGCCCAAACTGTGGGCTCAGCATGTTCACTCTTTAAATCTTCCCACTCATTATACGATTGGTTTGCTATATCCTTAAGCTGGTAAGTTGCTAACTAAACCCCGTCTACCCCATCTACATGCATCACCTTAAAGATCATCTCTATCTCGTCCATAAACTCATATGGATCCTCTCTTACCTTGGTACTAGTTAACTTTGGTGGGTTCATCCTCATGAACTGGCCCACTCTTGTAGCCTCATATGTAATAGATACAGACCTAATATCTTCTGATCATTGAGTCTATGTGGCTACCAACTAGGCCAGCATGTGAATGGACTATCTGAATTCTGCATTAGATACCTCTCTCTCGCGAGGTTGAGTGCGGTTAGCCCCTCTCAGGGAGCTTTGGGTGCCCTAATTAGGTTGTTCTGAGTAGGTACGACTCTCGGAGTAGCATGAATCTTTAGAGTCTGAGCTCTGTTTCTGGTCCTCATTCCATGAGTAGGACGGACCTCATCTGTTTGTGCATTCTGATCGATTGTACGATGGAGAGGCATGATTGTTTTTCTGAAACATAACAGATCATCAATTAGGGGACAACTCAGACCCTGAAGCACGAACTAAACTATAAAGAAAAGAAACATTCCTAAACATTTAGTAGCCTCCTTCTTATACGTGCGGTGGGCTATACACCCATAAATAAGATTTTACCCAACGCGATTTCGCAGACACCCTGGGACCATGAACCGTGCTCTATTACCAAGTTTGTCACAACTCGAAATAGGGACTGGCCATGATGGACATCCCGAACCATGAAAGCCCGGGCGTCCTACACTATCTGGTAATGATGCACAACATTCATACAATAAAAAAAGATGCAAAAATATAATCTGATAGGGTAACAAGGTCATACCCTGGATTTAGTTTAACAATAAGGAATGAAATCCGAAATCGACTAAACAATATCTAGAATAGTCTGTAAAATCTCTACTACATGAAAATCTAACAACTATTTGAAAACTGGGACAAGGCCCACTAGTAGACTAAACTAACAGAATAACATAATCTGAAATAACAGGCCATCTGGAACAAATAAGGCTCACCACTAAACGGATCACTTCTCTTTGGAATACTCTACTGATTAGCCAGACCCTTGGAGTAAGCCTCTAAACCTGGGAGGTAGGGGTCAATACAGATTTACTGATACACAGAGCAGATCCAAAATACTAGTTTATATTCAACATATATGAGAACAATTTAAAACAGTTCATAAACATATCAGATAGTAAGAAATCTCATGGGCATTTTTGAAAGACACTGTAAAATCATCTGAACTCTGAGACACTTTTCATTTTACTTCTGTGCTAGGTGGTATACCCTAAAACTATGAAATTCCATGGGATATATGGAATCTGTCATTGACTCGGTTGGGAAGCGTCCAACCTAAGTGTACTGCAAGTGTTGGATTCTCTAACTCTGCTACGCCACACAGCCATCACCAGCGTAAAAATAATATACCCAGATCGGCAAATCACGATTTTAGGCTAAGAGTTACTTGAACTCAAGCCTTCTTCGGGTAACCACCTAACCCTCTTTAAGCCCATTTTTAACTCTTTAAAACATGCATTCTCTGAAAACATATTCTGAATACATACTCTGTTATGGCATAAATACTAATGGTATCGTCATACCATTGATTTACAAGTTACATCTCTAAGCCATTATTATCATATTACAATCTCTGTTTTTCAAACATAAATTCGGGACCACCATATCAATAAATCATTTCAAAGAACTCCTTCTCTAAAACTCATGTAAACACATGTATGCAACTATCTTTGTAAAACTTTCAATGATGCAAGGTGGCCAAGTCAAAACTCTTAACCTCATGTAAATCTTTCTCTTTTATTAAAATATATTTACATCAAGAAACTCCCTCTCTTAAATCTCTAAATCATGCTCAAAATACTATGGCATTTGAGTAAACTATTTTCAAGCCATAAATCATGCATTTCAAATCATTCACAATAAGATCATACACTTGAATTTATTACAAGTGAGGGACTTCATAAAGGCCAAAACAACAATATCAATAACATGCATAAAGCATAATAAAATCATATATTTCAAACCCTTTTAACAAATTCATGCTTTAGAATCTTTAAATCATAATTGAGTGTTTTCAACAAGCCCATGCATTTTTAGGATAAATTCCACGTACCTCTATTTATGAAATTAAAAGATGATTCTTGGTGCCCATGGCTTGGGTATTCTAAATCTTCAATCAATCTAAAAACTCATGGTTGAATCTTGAGTTGTTTGAGTTTTCTTGTTTGAAACCCTAAGGAGTGTTCTTGATGGTTTTTGATGAAAATTTCAATAATGAGGTCATTTGGGATAAAAATCTGGTGTTTGAGCTGATAAGAGGGCGGAAAATACCCAATGTACCCTTAATGAGATGGAATAAAAATATAACTGGGAGCCCAATTCATGGGCCACCGCGACGTGCCACAATCGCGGTGACGAGTGGGATTCTTAAGGTCGCCGCGACGTAGAGCTATCGCGTTGTCCCACTGGTTGGGACCTAAAACTTTAGTATGACGCGCCACAATTGCGCTATGCTACTGAAAGTTGAAAATTTATAAATAGGACCCCTCCGCGATGCGCCAAGCACCAAAATAATCGTGTTTTACGACTAGAACTTAAATTAGCCATAACTTCTTATCCGGGTATTGTATTTCGGTGAATCTTATATCGACGGAAAGATCATTCAATTTCCCACATGATAAAAAGTCAAAATTAGGAAAATTATATATGGTTTAAAATTTACTCACTTTGGAAGTCAAAAATGAGACTAAGTTTCTTTGATACAATTCTAGTCATTTAACTCTAAGAGCATATTACCACGAGCTAATGCATGGAGGATTTTTTTTTTTGTGGGGTATTACATTATCATTTTTATCATTTTCTCTAACTGTTTTTCTACTTCATTTTTCTATTGCCTAAATGTATCTATTGCTTCATCCTTACTATTTAGCAAGTAGACATAACAATATCTAGTGCAATCGTCAATAAAAGTTATGAAATACTTTTTTCCACCACGTGATGGTGTTGAATTCATATCACAAATGTTAGTGGGTACTAATTCTAATGGATTGGAATTTCTTTCAACGGACTTATAAGGATGCTTAGCATACTTTGATTCCACACACGTTTGACACTTTGATTTATTGCACTCAAAGTTTGGTAAAACTTCTGAGTTAATCAATTTTTGTAACATTTTGTAGTTAACATGGCCTAAACATTTATTCCATAAATTATAAAACTCAAGCAAGTAAGAATAATTTGAACTTTTATTTATTTCAACATTCATTGCATTCATCTTATAAAGGCCCTCGGTGAGATAGCCTTTTCCTACATACACTTCTCCTTTGCTAATTACAATTTTTATTGAAACAGTTACACATTTGAATTCGTTCTTGTCTAGAAGTGAAACAGAAATCAAGTTCCTACGTAATTTTGAAACGTACAAGACATTGTTAAGTGTCAAGGCCTTTCCTGAAGTCATTTTCAAGCCCACTTTTCATGCTCATTCTACCTTATCCGTAGCGGAGTTAGCCATGTAGATCATTTCTTTCACTTGAGCTGAAGTGAATGACGAAAACAACTCTTTGTTGGTACAAACATGGCGGGTGGCACCAGAATCCATCCACCACTCACGAGGATTTTCCACAAATTTGCATTCTGAAAACATAGCACACAGATCATCATATTCTTTGTTGGACTCAATCATATTTGCTTGGTCCTTTTTCTTGCCTTTCTTAGTGGCATGACAATCCGTGGACTTATGGCCAATATTGCCACTGTTGAAGCACTTTTCCTTGAATTTCTTTTTGGGTTGATGGCTTTCTTGTTCAGCTTTCTTCCATTTTTTAGAATTGTTTTGATCATCTTCTACAATATGTGCTCCATTAATTGTAGAATTCCTTTTGACCTTTTCTCGGCAACCTTATTATCCTCTTCAATACCCAGTCGGACAATAAGAACTTCGACAGTCATCTCCTTGCATTTGTGCTTAAAGTATTTTTTGAACTCTTTCAACATAGGTGGTTGCTTCTCAATGATCGCTGCTACTTGAAATGCATCATTCACAATCAAACCTACAAAACAGTTTATGTGAGTACTAATAACATTTTCAATTTGTTCAACTAAGGTATTTTTCAAAGATATACCTTTTTCTAGGAGATCGTAAATGATTACTTGCAATTCCTGCACTTGAGAGACAACCAATTTTCTATCTATCATTTTAAAGTCCAAGACCCTTGCAACAAAGAATTTCTTAATTCCCGTATCCTCTGTCTTGTATTTTCATTCTAGTGCCCCCCACAATTTTTTCGATGTCTTAGTTCCACTGTAAACATTGTAGAGGTCTTCTTGGAGACTTCTCAATATATAATTCCTTCAAAGGAAGTCCGAGTGTTTTCAAGCTTCTAAAATCATGAAATGCTCTTTGTCCGAGGTTCCCTCGGGCACCTTAGGAGCATCCTCAGTAGTGAACCTTTGAAGGCATAGAGTGGTGAGGTAAAAGAACATCTTTTGCTGCCATCGCTTAAAGTCAATGCCCGCAAATTTTTTGGGCTTCTCCGCAGGTTCCATTGGTTGTGGAGCATTTGCAAGACTTGTTGAAGTAATGCTAGTTGCCCCCACAGTCGTAGCCGCATCTTGTATTTGACTTTCGTTAGTCATTTTTCCAGTCACCACAAGACAATAAAATTTACTATTTTCAGAATTCTACTTATAAAGTTAAGCAACTTTAAACTCTTCTTCTTGATTCTAGTTAACGATGAAGTTTTTATGACTTTCAATCGTCAACCGAGTGATATTTAACTTGTGATGAAGATTTATGTCTTCGAATCACTAGTTAAGTTCAAACGGAGTAAAAAACTTAAAGCTTTAATCTCCAAAAACAAACAATACAGATTCTCAAAAAAAAAAAATTAGTGAAAAGAAAATTTTACCAAAAAAATAAAAATAAAGCCAATTTTTTTTTATTTTCAAGTTTATTCCTTAAGATTGTTATTTTATGGTATTTTCGGGTACAACAATCTGTATTTAGGCACAACAACTTCAACACTAGTTCATGTTTAAAACAAAAACACTATGAAGTACAAAAACACCCTCAACACAAGATCAAAGTGATCTTTCTAAGAACTGTGTTTTATTTTTCAGAAACAGAAATATAAAGCTAAGTCCTCCGACTTCACGGAGTGTCTTTAAGAAATAATTCCCCTCACTGTACCCGAGGTTTGGAATCTTCCTTCCAGGATAAAATGGCTTTCAATCCAACTATAGTGGTACCTCAAATAATTGGATTCGTCGAACTCACTCAACGTTGATCACAAAGAATGTTTTGAAGACAAGAAGAGTTTGTATTCCAGAAAATTTTTCATTAATTTTCATTAATTTTCATTTCTAAACCTGTGGATGAAAGCAAGTTTATATAGAAATCAGATGCCTTTTCTGAAAGGTGGCAATGGTTCACTTAAAAGGTGTATCCTTTGGAAGAGTCCTGTCTGTTCATTCGAAACATTGTGTCTTTTTCTGAACAGACAACTATCTGAACAGTCACACCTTTTCCAAAACAAAATAATATGTCTTTTGCTCGAAGGTTGTGTCCTTCCATTTTCCATTCACACCAATTAAACCCAACAACTTCATCAAAGCACATATCAAATAGGAATAAATTGCTAGCTCTATTTATTTTGCTAGGAATTGCGCTTTTGTTTGTTATTTTTGTGTTTGTATGGGTAAGGTATAGGAGAGGTAAAGGAGCTCCTCAACAACAAGCTGATACATTGTCTACCATAAAAAGCGAAGGAATTTCATATATTAATTGCTCCAAGCAACTGATGCACTTAGCGAGAGTAATTTGATTGGTTCTGGGAGTTTTGGATCTGTTTACAAAGGCGTTCTCAGAAGTGGAACTGCCATTGCAGTTAAAGTGTTCAATCAACAACTGGATGCATCATTCAGAAGTTTAGAGACTGAATGTGAAGTTTTGCGCAGCCTTCGCCAGAGGAATCTTGTAAAAGTCATCACTAGTTGTTCAAACCTTGATTTTAAGGCTTTAGTGCTCGAGTATATGCCTAACGGGAGTCTTGAGAGGTACTTGTATTCACACAACTACTTCTTAGACATCATGCAGAGACTAAGAATTATGATAGATGTGGCATGTGCGTTGGAATATCTCCATCATGGGTGCTCGTTGTCCGTGATTCACTGTGATCTGAAGCCTCGTAATGTCTTGCTCGATGAGGATATGGTTGCTCACCTAAGCGACTTTGGTATTTCAAAAATGCTTGGTGACGACAAGTGTGATTTATATACTAAAACCTTATCAACATTGGGGTATATTGCACCGGGTACGTCTCTTAGTTTTTGGTGTCTTTTCCTTTCTCTTTTTTCCCACCTAGGTAGTACATTGCATCTTTATATTAATTGTTTGACTGTAGAGTATGGACTAGATGGATTAGTGTCAACAAAATGTGATGTTTATAGTTATGGGATCATGTTGCTGGAAACGTTTACCAGGTGAAAGCCTAATGATTTTGAGGGAGATGTTAGCTTGAAGCAATGGGTGAGTTATTCACTTCCAGAGGCACTAATTATGGATGTCATAGATGCCAACTTGCTAACATCAACTGGTAATTGCTTACAAAGGGAGCTAGAAGTTGTGGCATCAATCAAGAAACTGGCATTAGATTGTTGTGCTGAATCTCTGGCGAGAAGGACTAACATGAAAAATGTTGTAGGAATGCTACAGAAGACCAAGATTAAACTTCTTGAATGTGGAGAATGTAGTTCCAAATGACTTGTTTGTTGCAAATTTCAATAAATTTCACCACTGCCTTTTAACTAAATTTAATTCCTGGGTACCTTATATAAGTAGTCCAATAATGTCCAAATGATGTGCTCCGCTTCTATTCAGCATGTCTTCAAACATCAAAGAGGGCAGTTGCTCTTGTTCCACTTCTATCCTTTGTTTAGTCCTTCCTTGTATCTCCATAAGCCACCCTGACTGAGTTTATGTTTTCTTACCTTTTATGTGGCAGCAATATTCTTACGAAATGAGCTGCCTTACTAATTGGAAAATTTTGGGAACTTTGATGAAAATCAAATTGATCATCATGAAAATCTTGAAGAACACGAGGCTCAGGATAATTTAAGCAGAAGAGATCATACCATATGCGGCCTATTCTGTTCTGTGAGTTATCTGGTGGGATCAGGCAATCAAATGACTTGGCACTTTACAACGATAACAGATTCATGATGGAAAGGGCATAAACTAATAGAACTATAACAGTTTCATGAGGAAAGTAACTGTTATTGAAGACAATAAAAGGGCAGCCTGGTGCACAAAGTTCCCGATATGCATGGGGTCTTGGAAAGGGCTAGACCATAAGGGTCTATTGTACATAGCCATACCTTGTATATTTGTAAGAGACTGTTTCCACGGCTTGAACCTGTGACCTCCTTGATCACATGGAAGAACCTTTACCAGTTACGCCAATGAGTTGGTTTAATTCCTCAAGTCTATCAGCATTAGTTATTGGAGCCACCAAATAGCAGGATTTATTCATAGCATAAGAGCTAGAGAGTTGCTATTACGTGAGAAAAAAAAAGAATAGTATCATCAACATAGTCTAAGTGAGTGATAATAGGGCATTTTTTCATGAACTTTATAATTAATAAAATATTTTTACTGAATGAAATTATAAATCTTTATAGAACATAATTCATTGAATAAAATTTGACTACCTCTAGGAAGGCTCTCGTTGCCTGGGATAAATCCACTAGTGATAGGTTGACTAAACTTGATTAATATTGAGATAAGTTAGTAAATGTGGCACTGCTCTTCACCACAGAATTGTACAGAATATGAAAGCAAGGCAATTTGCAAAGGCTTGGCTGACTTGCCAAGTCTTTGGCTGATTAGAGGACTTTTTGCCACCATATTCATAATTCTGATTGAGATGTGAAAGGCTTGGTTGATTTGGTGGTATTAGTATTGGTAAGACCAAAAGGGAGATCTCACTGCTATTTAAAGTCTCAAATCCACATGTTATAGAGCATACCTACTAATTATTGCAATACTGGAGAAAGCCTTGACATTTTTTCTCTCAACACTCTTTTTTCTTATGGCTAGTTCAGTCATGACCAAAACCAACATTACCACTGATCAATTAGCTCTTCTATCCTTAAAATCCCAAAGTATTTCAGACCCCTTTCATTTATTGGATGAAAGCTGGACTCACGTTAGGTTCGTTTGCCAGTGGGTTGGAGTCACTTGTGGTTCTCGTCACCAATGAGTGAAGTCCTTGAATCTTTCCAACATGGATCTTTCAGGAAGGATTCCCCCTGATCTTGGAAACCTCTCATTTCTTGTTTCTTTCGACTTGGAAAGCAACAATTTCCATGGAAATTTGCCTCAAGAAATGACGTGCTTGCGTCGGCTTAAGTTTCTTGATTTAAGTTTCAACAACTTCAGCGGGAAGGTTCCTTGGTTTAGATTTTTACACCAAGTTCATGTTCTAAGTCTTAGGAATAATAGTTTCACCGGCTCCCTTCCCTCTTCAATTTTTAATATTTCAACGCTTGAAATGTTGAATTTGGCATTCAATTCCTTAGAAGGTCATATCCCTGTATCTCTCTCATATGCCTCAAGGTTGCAGATGTTAGAATTATCTTATAATTCAATTAAAGGAGACATTCCAGATGGGATCGGCAATCTTCCCAACATGAACTGGTTGTCCATACAACATAATCAACTTACGGGTTCTATATCATTCACAGTTTTAAATATTTCTAGGATCGAAATCATTGCATTTACAGGCAATAGCTTATCAGGAAATCTCCCCAATGGTTTATGCAATGGTTTCCCAATACTCAAAGAGCTTTATCTATCCGGAAACAAGCTTTTTGGTCATATGCCAACAAGCTTGCCAAATTGTTCACAACATCAAGTATTGTCTTTATCAAAAAATGAGTTTGATCGACCAATACATTGTGAAATTGGAAGATTGAGTAACTTACAGCAATTGTATCTCGGAGCTAACCATTTCCAGGTATGTTTTATCTTATGAATGCTAGTAATATTTTATCTATTTACTTCAGAAAAAAATTAATTAATTACACATTAACTGCAGGGATAATTCCACAAGAAATTGGAAATCTTGCTAATTTGATTTGAGTTATCGATGGAGGGAAACCAGATAACCGGTTCAGTCCCAATCTCCATATTCAATATCTCGATGCTGCAAGTTTTGTCACTGGGGGAACAATCTTAATGGTTTCTTACCACAAGATATTGGCAACTTAACCAAGATGCAATTTTTATATCTTCAAGAAAATAGGTTTAACGGTATGTAATCAAGGTTATAGGAAGAGGTACAAATTGTGGTAGTTAACCCACTAGTATTCCTTTTTGTCCTTGTGTTGACTGGTGAAATACCTAACGAGATAAGCAATCTCGTTGTGTTGGAGAAACTTAATCTTCAATTTAATAGTTTTAGTGGTTCACTTGAAATGGAGACCTTCAACATATCAGGGCTGAGAGTGATTTCTCTTTCACACAATAATCTATCAGGAAGCCTCCCGCCAAACATGGGTTCTATCTTACCCAACATTGAAGAACTTAATCTGGGGAGCTTATCCAATCTTGTTGGAACTATTCCTCATTCCATCTCCAATTGTTCAGAACTTACTATTCTAGAGCTTTCTAACAACCAACTCACTGGCTTGATTCCCAATTCTATTGGATATTTGGCTTATCTACAGTATCTAAATTTAGCACTAAACAATTTAACCAGTGAATCATCATTAAGCTTCTTGAATTTCTTAACCAATTGCAGAAATTTAACAACTCTTTCTCTAACTTTGAACCCTCTAAACGGCATGCTTTCAGTTTCCACGGGGAACCTTTCCACCTCTCTTAGAAATTTGTACGCCAACGTTTGGAAAATCAAAGGGCGAATTCCAAATGAAGTTGGGAACCTAAGCAGATTTCTTTCTAGAAACTACTTGGTTGGATCGATTCCCAAATTAATTGGAAACTTCAGAAACCTGCAGGGCTTGTTCTTGAGTAACAACAAACTTACAGGATCTATTGGTGATAATCTATGTAAATTGCAGTTCTTGGATGTCATTGACTTGACTCAAAATAAATTTTCAGGTTCTCTTCCTTATTATTTAGGAAAGATTACTTCCCTTAGAGAGATACGTATGGGTTTGAATAAATTGAGTACCAATATACCATCAAGCTTAGGGAACATTCAAGATCTAGTGGTTCTTGAATTATTGTCAAACAACATGGTAGGTTCTTTACCTCTAGAAATTGGAAATCTAAAGGCTGCGATACTGATAGATCTGTCAATGAATCAATTTTCAAATAGAATTCCAAGAGAAATTGCAGGATTGCAGAATCTGGCACACCTTTCTTTGAGACACAACAAGTTTCAAGGAACTATACCTGACTCAATGAGCAACATGGTAGGTTTGGAATTCCTAGACCTTTCTCACAATAATATATCTGGAATCATTCCCAAGTCTTTGGAGAAACTTAAAAACCTGAAGTATTTCAATATTTCTTTCAACAAATTGTATGGTGAAATACCCTCGGGAGATCCTTTCAAGAACCTCTCGAGTCAGTTTTTCATCAACAACGAAGCATTTTGTGGTTCTTAAAGATTTAGTGTCCCGCTATGCCCCACTTCATCAAAGAACGTATCAAATAGGAAAAAATTGCTAGTTCTTTTTCTTTTGCTCGCAATTGCAGTTGTATTTGTTCCTATGGCCTTTGTGCTCCTATGGATAAGGTTTAGAAGAGGTAAAAGTGCTCCTCAACAAGCTGAGTCATTGTCTGCCGTAAGACGAGAAAAAATTTCATACTACGAACTGCTCCAAGCAACGGATGACCTTAGTGAGAGTAATCTGATTGGTTTTGGAAGTTTTGGCTCTGTTTACAAAGGTGTCCTCAGAAGTGGAACTGCCATTGCAGTGAAAGTGTTCAACCTGCAATTGGATGCGGCATTCAAGAGTTTTGATACGGAATGTGAAGTTTTGCGTAGCCTTCGCCATAGGAATCTCGTAAAAGTCATTACTAGTTGTTCCAATCTTGATTTTAAGGCTTTAGTTCGTGATTATATGCCTAATGGAAGTCTTGAGAAGTCTTTGTATTCACACAACTACTTCCTCGACATCAAGCACAGACTAAGCAGAATGATAGATGTGGCATGTGATTTGGAATATCTTCACAATGGGTGCTTGTTTCCTGTGATTCACTGTGACGTGAAGCCTAGTAACGTCTTGCTGGATGAAGATATGGTTGCCAACCTCAGCGACTTTGGCATTTCAAAACTTCTTGGTGAAGATCAGGGTGATTTTTACTCTAAAACCTTAGCAACATTCGGGTATATTGCACCGGGTACGTCTCTTTGTTTTGCTAATTTTTTGAACATTGATTATTCCTTTCTTTTTTTCCCACCTAGAAAGCATAATGAATTATTTGACTGTAGTGTGTGGACTGGAAGGACTAGTGTCAACAAAGTGTGACGTCTACAGTTATGGGGTCATGTTGCTGGAAAAGTTTTCTAGGAGAAAGCCTAATGAGTTTGAGGGTGATCTTAGCTTGAAACAATGGGCGAGTTATTCACTTCCAGATGCTGTAATGGAGGTCATTGATGCCAACTTGATAACATCAACTGGTAATTGCTTAAAGAAGAAGCTAGATGTTGTGGCATCAATCATGAAAGTTGCATTAGATTGTTGTAACGAATCTCCAACAAGGACCAACATGAAAGACGTTGTAGGGATGCTACAGAAGATCAAGATTCAACTTGTAGCATGTTGAGGATGTTGTTGGAATCTGTTAGTTCCAAATAATTTGTTTGCTGCAAATATTTGATTAGTTTTGGATTCCTGTAATATTGCTTCTTTATTTTTTGTTTTAGCACTTTATTTGTGTATGATTCTGTCTTCAGAAATTCTAGCTGGTTGAATAAATCTCACTATTTCCTTTTAACAAAAACTAAATTGATCACCAAAATCTTGAACTAGAATGAATTATTTTTGTAAGTGTTAAAGGGATATTAACATGTTGGAGTGTGACATATCCCAATTTCTGCTTCCTCTCCCATTGATTTTGTCCCTCAGTGTCCAAATTACCTATAAAATGTCTTTGGCACATGATTTACAGGGAGACTCTTCATCTGGACTTTACATCGTGCAGCCTTTTGACAGAACTTCATACAAGCTGGGTCCGGTGAGGGTAGAGTGTATGCAGACCTTAACCCTACCTTGGGAGGTTGAGATGTTGATTCCGATAGATCCTCGTCTCAAGGAAAAATAATAGAAATTCAATGCTTAAAAAAATTTAACAGGTGCGAAAAACAATTGCTGAAATAAAAAGACCATTTTAAAGAGAACTTTAAAATACACCAAACAAAACACATATAGTGAAAAAATCAGGATACTGAAAAAAAAATCTAGCTGAAGTGAACTGTCATTGGTGGTACGACTTAGTTCTTTCTTTCTAGTCAATTATTTTCTTATTCTGACATTTTGAGATGGAGGTCCGTTGTTATCGATCTTGTTACTTTTTGTAGTAGCTAATTCTTCTTGTATACATAGTTTCACAGACAATACAGTCTTAGATCATTATTCTCACGAGCAGGATGCTAGCTTAGTCCCTTTGCACGTCTCCATTAACTAGGAAGCATCTGCTCCCTGATATCGTTATGATACCATATTCACTGTCTTGAGACGACGGTCTTCCAGAAAAAAAGGTCTGGTAAAAATATCAGCAGCATATCTGACACATTCCAAAAGCTCCTCTATACCTGCAGCACAAACTCAAAATAACAGCTAAGTGAAAAGCAGATGAGCAACATAAAAATTGCTTAAATATGATAACTCAAGAGACATTAAAAAAAAAAGATTAAGCAGAATATCTGACACTTCTAGATGCCTGCCAATTTAAATATGGATTCGACAATTAATTAATCAGTGATAAAATCAACAGTTGATCAGTTTATCTTCATACTGATAAAGAGTATTGAAGACTAATTCAATGTGTGACCTAGTTAAATTTAATTTGTTAGTAGTTTCCTATTTTCTTGGACTGTTGGCAGTCATGCTGCAGTATGTTGCTTAGTTAGTGGATAGTTGTTAACTTAGTATCTTAGTGGTTTAGTTGTTTTGTAAGTCTATATAAAGGCTTCTCTTCAGTTATTTTCAATATACAGAAAAGCTGAGTTTCAGCATATATTGAGACCTCTAACTTTCAGCCTTTGTTCTTTGAGTTTTTGCAGTCTATTGTCCCAACATCTATGTTATCAAGAGCCATGGCAAGTAGCAGCAATTCCTCGGGTGTGACACAACCACTCATTCCCATCTTCACGGGAGAAAGTTACGAATTTTGGAGTATTCGTATGAAAACTATACTCAAATCCCAAAATCTTTGGGACTTGGTAGAAAGTTGGTTTGCAGATCCCGACGAAGGTGATAGACTGTGAAACAACAAGCAAAAAGATGCTAAGGCGCTGGTGTTTATCCAGCAAGCTGTCCATGATTTTTTCACGGAGTGCGGCAGCAACCACATCAAAGCATGCTTGGTCCATTCTACAGAAGGAGTTTCAAGGTGATTCAAAGGTCATTGTGGTGAGACTCCAATCACTTCGACGTAACTTTGAAACCTTGATGATAAAAAGTGGAGAAACTATTGCTGATTTTTTGTCCAAAGTAGTGGCAATTGTTAGAAAAATGCGATCCTATGGCGAGAAAATTATCAACCAGACCATTATGGAAAAGATACTGTGAAGCTTGACTCCAAAATTTGATCATGTAAATACTGCGATAGAAGAGTCTAAGGATCTTTCAGTATTTTTCTTTAATGAATTGATGGGATCTCTTCAATCTCATGAGGCGAGACTCAATTGATCTACAGAAAAGAATGAAGAGAAGGCATTCCAGGTGAAGGATGCTACAACTAATTATGGAGGAAATAATGGTCCAGCAAGAAGAGGCCGAGGAAGAAGACGATTTCACGGTGGTCGAGGTTGTGGTTATGCAAGAGGCAGAGGAAGGAGTGATGGGCACAAGCAGTCCAATGAGCAAGGTAACAGGAAAAATGGCATTCAATGTCATCACTGTTAAGGCTACAGGCATATAAAGGTTGACTTCTGGTATAATGACCAGAAAATAAACTTTACAGTAGGAGAAAATAAGGAAGAGAATTATCTCTTTGCTTGCATTGATACAGGCCATAAGCCAATTGATTTATGGTTTGTAGATAGTGGTTGTTCAAATCATATGACGGGCACCAAATCTATGTTCCAAGAGCTTAATGATAATCCAAGAAAGAAGGTGCAACTTGGCAACACAAAAGAGATGCAGATTGAAGGAAAAGGCAAGGTGATTGTCGACACTAGCCATGACAAAGTAAAAGTGTTGGATAATGTTCAGTTTGTACCCTATCTAGGATACAATTTGATAAGCATTGGACAACTGATGACTTATGGATATTCTCTTTGGTTGGAGGACGATGCGTGTCATTACAAACAAGAAGTCAGGCAAAAAGGTTTGCATCACCATGACGCCAAATAATATGTTTCCGCTGGATGTTTCCAATATGGAAAATTTTGCCCTTGCTTCAAGTGCAAAGGATGACTCAAAGTTGTGGTATCTGAGGTACGGTCACCTTAACATAAAAGGCTTGAAATTGCTCGTTGACAAAGGTATGGTTCTTAGACTACCAAAACTTTATTCTATTGAATTGTGTGAAGGATGCATTTATGGAAAACAAACTAGAAAATCTTTTGCTGTTGGAAAGGCTTGGAGGGCTTCAAAATGTCTTGAATTAATATATCCTGATTTATGTGGACCTATGCATACTACATCTTTTGGTGGTAGTCGTTATTTTCTACTTTTTACTGATGATTATAGTCGCTGAGTTTGGTCTATTTTTTGGAAAGTAAATCAGAAACATTTCATAAATTCAAGCAATTCAAAGCCATGGTTGAGAAACAAAGTGGTCTGTCCATCAAAACCTTTCACACTGATAGAGACGGCGAGTTCTTATCCAAGGAATTTAATTTCTTTTGTGAAGAAAGTGGCATCCACAGGGATCTAACAACACCTTATACACCGGAGAAAACTGGTATCGCTGAGCGGAAAAATTGCGCTATTGTGGAGATGGCAAGAAGCATGTTGCAAGGAAAGGGACTTTCGAATCATTTTTTGGATGAAGCTGTGGCGACATCAGTCCATTTATTGAACTTGTCTCCCACAAAGGCCGTTCTAAATAAAACTCCAATTGAAGCTTGGAGAGGTAGAAAACCATTTGTAAGTTATTTAAGAATTTTTGGTTGTATTGCTTATGCTTTGATAAATTCTCAATTCCATCATAAGTTGGATGAGAAATCTGAAAAAATGCATTTTTATTGGTCATTGTACACAATGGCAAGATGCAAGAGCATATTCCTATGCCGATTGGAATCACATTTGATAGAATTCAACAGCCAGTACAGCTACAGCAACGGGTTCTTCTTCAACTTCCCCGGATTCAGCTTCTTCAGCTTCACCGACTCTTCATCTACAACTCTTGAAGAGTCTCCAGATGAGCCAATTCCATTAAGAAGATCAACAAGGCCTACAAAGCCGAATCCCCAGTATGCTAATGACATGTATACATCTTGTCAATTTTCTTTGGCTGATCCTACACATTATGGAGAAGCAGCTAAAAAGAAAAAGTGGTGGAGTTCGATGGTAGAAGAGAGAAATTCTATCGAAAAGAATAGAACATGGGAGATGGTGGAATTACTGGAAGACAAAAATGCAATCGGCTTAAAAGAAAAAGTTTGCAGCGGATGGGAGCCTACATAAACATAAAGGTCGTCTTGTGGCCAAAGGATATGCGCAACAATATGGTATTGATTTTGAAGAAACATTTTCTCCAGTTGCTCGGTTTGAAACTGTTAGACTTATTCTAGCATTGGCTGCGCAGTCACAGTGGCTAGTTTATCAATTTGATATCAAGTAGGCATTTCTCAATGGAGACGAACAAGAAGAGGTCTACGTAGCACAACCAGAAGGTTTCATAAAGAAGGGTGATGAAACAAAGGTCTACAAGCTAAAAAAGGCATTATATGGTTTGAAGCAAGCACCACGAGCATGGTATAGCAAAATCGATAGGTATTTTCAGAAAAAGGGATATATGAGAAGTGGGAATGAACCCACATTGTATGTAAAGAAGAAAGGTACTGATTTCATCATTGTTTGCCTTTACATTGATGATATAATTTATACTAGCTCTTCTATTTCTCTTGTGGATGAATTCAAGTCGTAAATGATGAATGAGTTTGAGATATCAGACATGGGTTTATTACATTACTTTCTTAGCCTTGAAGTCCCTCAAGCTGAAGATGTAATATTTCTATCACAAAGGAAATATGCCAGGGACCTTCTCATTAAATTTGGTTTTCTTAATTGCAAGCCTGCAGCTACACCTTTAAATATTGGTGAAAAATTACAGCTTAATGATGGAGCGGAGATGGATGATGCTAGAAGTTTCAGAAGCCTGGTTGGAGGTTTGATTTACCTAACCCAGACTCACCCCGATATTGCATTCTCTGTTGGTGTTATTTCCAGGTTCATGCAACAACCTTCAAAGGTTTATTTTGGAGCAGCAAAAAGGGTTCTGCGTTATATCGCTGGAAATACGGACTATGGCATTTGGTATTCACAAGTTTCCAATTTTAGATTATGTGGGTTCACTGGTAGTGACTATGCTGGTTCATTAGATGATAGACGGAGCATTTTAGCTCATGTTTTCACTCTAAGTTCAGGTGTGGTAACTTGGAGTTCAAAGAAGAAAGCTACAACAATGTTGTCAATCTCAAAATCTGACTATATTGCAGCAACTTCAGCAGCTTGTCAAGCCATCTGGCTTAGAAGGATGTTAGCAGAACTTCAGCATAAGCAAGAAAGGGCAATAGAGATATACGGTGACAACAAAGCATCGATCGCCATGACAAAGAATCCAAGTTTTCACAGCAGAACTAAGCACATTGATGTCCACTTTCATTTCATTTGCGATTTGGTAGCAAAAGAGCAAATAATAGTGAAACATTGCAGCACTCATAAGCAATTAGCTGATATACTAACAAAGTCTTTGGCAGCAGACAAGTTTATTTATTTGAGGGCTTTTCTTGGTGTCTGTTACTTTGAATTAAGGGGGAGTATTGAAGACTAATTCGACCTAGTCAAATTTAATTTGTTAGTAGTTTCCTATTTTCTTCGACTGTTAGCAGCCATGCTGCAGTATGTTGCTTAGTTAGTGGATAGTTGTTAACTTAGTGGCTTAGTAGTTTAGTTGTTTTGTAAGTCTATATAAAGGCTTTCTTCAGTGATTTTCAATATACAGCAAAGCTGAGTTTCAGCATATATTGAGACCTCTTACTTTAAGCCTTTGTTCTTTGAGTTTTTGCATTCTATTGTCCCAACAAAGAGTACTTAAATATGTCTTCACAAAACAACCACAACATAGCCGGTGTAATCCCACAAGTATGGTCTGGGTATATGTCTTTTGAGAATATATAAGAGTATTAATTCGTACTAAGGCAATTTTAGCGACCACAAGGGTATTCCTTTCAGCATCATCTCTGTTGCTCTTGCTTCTGCTGCAGCTGGCAAAACATTGCGGGTAGACAAGATCCCAGTGTAAACATCAAAATAGCAGAAGGATCGGCTGTCCTTGTCGTTGTGATCCTGCCCAAGAAACCACAAAAGTAGTCTTGTAGTCACAAGCATGAAATGCTATTAGCTCCTCTGCGTCGATGATTTCAAGAACTGCAGCTCGATGATGTTCATCTTTCAGTAGTCAAGTGAAGGAGAGAGATATTCCAATCCAAGAAATGATTTTATTAACTATCTTTTGCAAAATCTCAGTATCAAAGTCCGGCAGTCTTAGATCATTATTATTCTCACGAGCAGGATCCTAGCTTACGCGTCCCTTTGCATGTCTCTATTACTCTTTAGGAAGCATCTTCTGCCTGATATCTTCATGATACCATATTCAGTGTCTTGAGTGAAGGGTCTTCCAGAAGCAACCTCTCTATCTCCACGAAGTAGGGGTAAGGTCTGGGTACACCCTACCCCCCCAAAATCCACTTGTGGGATTATATTAGGTATGTTGTTGAATCATATCAATGTCTTAATGTTAATTCAAATTATTAATTTCACCTACAATAAAACAAAAAGAGTGAAGAAGAATTTTTCATCCTCAAATTATGAACTTCATATCTGTCCTTGACATTTCCTTTTTTTTGGCACTTTTTTTTGAGAGTCCATAGCTTTATTTTCTGACCTGTATTGGACTATGAGGGAAATTATTGGTAAATTTATGCAAGAGAGAGAAATTTTAAATATAAAAATCTTTCTTATAAATTCATTGTAATATAAAATTATGAATTCAACTTATTTATAGTATATATTCATATATTAATTCTATTCATTCTTACGGTGCTATTGAGGTGCATCCTTACATTTGGTTATAAATGTTGGGATGAAATGACCCCAATGGTTCCTTATTTTTATGGTAGATTCAAAATAGTCTCTTACGTATGTATTTAATAGTTTTGGTCATATAAGTTTGTAAAAAGCTAACATTTTTCTCTTCGTCAGATATTTACTGAAATTTGTTTCTTAAATATTTAGCGAATTCATTCTTTCGTGTCAGATATTTTCATTTTTCTTGTTGCTATAAGAATTCTAGGTCACTGTTATCATCCTCATCTCATGGTCTCTATTCAGCATCATTCCATGGAATCTTGCGAGATATGAATTTTATTTGTTCATCTAGTGTTGTCTCTTTCAAGTTCATTTATGGCTGTCCTCTGCTTGCTGTATAAGTATCTTGTGTTAAGCTGTTACCATGTAGTGGATGACACATGCTTTGCATTATTGACCGCTTTTATTGTTTTTTACTCTCTTTTAGTTGATATCTTTTTACCCTAGGCATTCTGTCTCTATTTATGAGTACGTAATATTGTTCAATCATCACATTGCCAAGTGCTCGTTGTTTCTGTAGTTGGAAGATTACTGTGTCTCCGTCGTTAGGAGAATCACGGAATTTTATTCTTGGCCTGGAGACATAGTAATGGGTTCTGGAAGCTCTGCATGGATTGGGGAGCTTCCGATATACCTGAAGCGCGAGATGGTTTCCAAAGATTCAGATCTTAATTTCAGCTCCACGCCATCAGAAGGAATTGAAGATGAGATGAAAGCAGCTGCACAAGATATTGCCAGTTATCAGGTTTCTCTTTAAGATGCAGTTATTGGGTTTCTTTTCCTCTTTTTGGTCATCGTGAACATAAAAGCACAACATCAATTATAATAGTCATGGTCAGAATCAAAGACAACGAAAAACTTAGGTCCTTTGTGAATGTCAGAAATATAAAGAGCTAACCACTGTAGTTTATGGACAAGCACAATTAAACAAGCTAGTTATCAAGCTCGGTTACTTGATCTAGCTTACATCACGCCATAATCCTGTTCACAACTGTAGGGGTGATTGATAAATGGTTCAAAATTTCTTGAAATGAGCTATTGGAGTCAGATTTGCATTTAGAGTTCATGAGATTTCTGCATTGTAAATTTTAAGCATTGAAGATTCTATAGTCATTGCTACTTTTTTTTCTCCTAAGCTCCTAATGCGTTTCTCTACCTTTTTAAACTTATTCTTCCCACCTGGATTTCAACTCTACTATAGATTTGTCGTGAACGTTTACTAGTAAGTATTTATGTGTTTATCATAGTTGATGTGCTTATATTGCCAGTCAGGTTGTTTTATCTCGGGATGGTAAAATTGTTGAATTCCAGCCTACAAATCGCGTTGCTGGAAATCAATGAGCAGCAAACCCTTTAGTAAAAGAGTTGTAAGGAAAGAAAAAACTTGTTCCTGGTAAATACAAACATTCACACTACCGGATTCATTAACTGATTCTCTAAGCCTACGAAGATATCAGTTACTTAGCTTGAACGATTTTTGAATGTAGCCTCAAGATGATTACCCGCCCCAATGATGTTGTTGTACGGGAACTATTGATGTCAGCAAATCCCTAAAGTTCATTTGCTTTGTGAAGACCAGTTACTGAGATTAGTATATGAACATTTTTTCGTCGCCACATTCAATATTCAACATTTTTACAGTCCTGGGCAAGATTTTTCCCAGGTATGAAGGATTAAAGGAAGTTGACATTTCTTCTACTCCGGTCCCCTCCCTAATAAACTGTAATGTGAGTTCAGTTGGCATCTCTGCTGCAGCGTAGCGTGGTTGAAGAACAACCTTTGTTTTCTGGCGTTAATGCAAAAGTGGCATTGTTGAAACGGTAAAAGGACAAATATACCCTTGAACTATGATAAATGGTATGTATAAACCCTCCGTCATACTTTGGGTACACATATGTCTCTACCGTTAGTGTGAGGGTTATATACATATCATTTCATTAACGGTAGGGGCACATGTGTACCCAAAGTATGACGGAGGGTATATATGTACCATTAATCATAGTTCGAGGGTATATTTTTCCATTTTTCTATTGTTGAAATGTGATAACTCTAAGGATTATAATCAGAATATCTGACGCTTATCGATACCAGCCATATGTGGATAAGACAATCAATCAATGATAACATGAATAGTCGAGTTTGTCTTAACAATGATAAAGAGTGCATAAATATGTCTTCACAAAACAGCATAACCAACGTGAAGTAGAGCTTCTGACTCAATCAAACATCATGGTCCACTCATGCACAAAATGCATGAGTGTGGAAATCAAATGTACTCAATAGGCATCACAAGCCGACAATGCTGAACTAACAACTATATCACATTAAGCATGGTGTTTTACCTCAACGAGATCTCCTTAGCACGTACACAATTTAAGTGAAGTAATACAAAGACGTCAAATAATCATTGGGATCTATCCTTCCCGCTCACCACTTTTATATATGGAGGGAAAAATCTGTGGGTAGCCTGATGATTAGCAACTAAATATGTGATGACCATATTTTTTTTAATGTTGTCTCGTAGTAGTAGTTCCAAGCACCTATTTAATCGTGAAAGGCAAATAACAAGCTTTTCTTTTAAAACCTTTGTTAACTTGAATACACAACACAGGTGTCACACTTTTATGCAATTTTGAAACTCACAGGGAAAATTATAAATGCGATGTAATAAAATAATCCTCCATTTTAAACCAACTATCAGTTTCTTAGTGAAAATCTTTGTTTCACATTAAATATACAATACGTTAAGAAATAATAAATAACTACCATCCAAACAAAGTGTAAGGCATCTTTATCTACTTATTGCATTGGCAGGCATCTTTAATGCCCCGACATAACTATGAAAATTTATCTTTTTCATCTAAAATGAATGGCTTCTACACTTGGATATCAAATAATTGACAACAACCATTTTTTTGTTTTATTGAAACGATATTTTAGTTGTATTAATATTTATATGATGGAATAAATTAAGAAAAGTTGGTTTTTCCCTTTTCCTCAGAAAAAGATTCGAAAGAAAAAATTTCTAGATGACCTCAGAAATCTATACATTCAACTTTGGGTGTGTACAAGTAGGCACTTAAACTATCATAAAGTTAAACAATTAAACACATAGTTCCCTAAGTGGCAAATCATGTCAGATGCACAAGTCCTACGTGTCATGTTGTGTGAGATAATATCAGCCAAAATATATATGAGCAAAATAGAGCCCTCTTTTTTGTGCTATAAACTCATGTATACCATTTGCATTATTATTTTCAACAATGTGAGACACACACAACAAGAATGTCAAGAAAAGTTGTATTCTTGATGTGCCCACACAGGCAAAACACACATTTGTGTCCACACTTTAGTATGTGTCGGAACGGAGGTAGCTTTAGGTTGTGTGCGGATTCGACTGAACTCAGTATATTTAGTCCAAATTCAATATTTTTATTAAAGAAATTCACTAAATATGTACAAATTTAAATTCAGAACCAGGTTATCAACACTTGACACATGTCGCTATTTTTGAATTTTAACCCATAAAATTCAAGTTCTGACTCCCCGCTTCTCAAGGTTAAGTGTTACATTTTTATTGACAGCTTTACTTGCTTTGCGATGTATTTGTGTAAAACATGTTAACACACAATCACGGTTTGCAAGACTAAGTTGATTTGGTTTGTTTGAAATGGTCAAGTCCTTGGGCCTTAAATAAGCTGGAAAATAAATTTAGTTGGGAAACAATATTCAAAATAGGGATTTAAAAGAAAAGTATCCAAAAAAGGATATTTATAAAAATTATCACTATATAAAGTCTCAATACCACAGGCTACTAGCCATAACATTTTCCTACTAATTTATGCAATTATGGAGAAAATATTCACCTCTTTTCTCTTGATTCTTCACTATGTTATGGTTAGTTCTAAACGAACACTACCACTGATCAATTAGCTCTTCTTTCTTTGAAATCCCAAATCATTTCGGATCCCTTTCCCTTATTGGATGAAAGTTGGTCTCCCGCTAATACTGTTTGCCATTGGGTTGGAGTCACTTGTGGCTCTCGTCACCAGCGAGTCAAGTCCTTGAATCTTTCTAATATGGCTTTTACAGGCAGAATTCCTCAAGATTTTGGAAACTTGTCATTTCTTGCTTCTCTTAACTTGGGAAGGAACAACTTCCATGGAAATTTGCCTCAAGAAATGGCACACTTGCGTAGGCTCAAGTTTCTTGATTTAATTTTCAACAACTTCAAAGGGAAGGTTCCTTCTTCGTTTGGGATTTTACACCAACTTCAAGTTCTAAATCTTAGGAGTAATAGTTTCACTGGTTTCATCCCTTCATTTTCTAATATGTCCACACTTGAGACTTTGAATTTGGCATTCAATTCCTTAGAAGGTCATATCCCTGTGTCTCTCTCGAATGCCTCAAGGTTGGAGACGTTACAATTATCTTATAATTCACTTCAAGGAAACATTCCAGAAGGGATCGGCAGTCTTCACAACATGGACTTGTTGGGCATAGAGCATAATAAGCTAGTGGGTTCTATACCATTAACAATTTTCAATATTTCTAGGATCAAGTTCATTGCATTTACTGGCAATAGCTTATCAGGAAGTCTTCCCAATGGTTTATGCAATGGTCTCCCAATCCTCAAAGGGCTTTATCTGTCTTCTAACAAGCTTCATGGTCATATGCCTACAAGAATGTCAAATTGTTCACAACTTCAACTATTGGATTTATTGGAAAATGAGTTTGATGGACCAATACATAGTGAAATAGGAAGATTGAGTAACTTACAGATATTAGATCTCGGAACTAACCATTTCACTGGTACGTTCCATCTTATGAATTCTAGCACTATTGTATCTTATTACTTCAGTATTTTATTTTATTACAAATTCATTTCAGGGATAATTCCACAAGAAATTGGACATCTTGTTGATTTGGTAGAGCTAGCCATGGAGGATAATCAGATTACTGGCTCGGTCCCGATCTCCATATTCAATATCTCATCGCTGCAAATTTTTTCAATGTGGAGGAACAATCTTAGTGGATTCTTACCTCGGGAGATTGGCAACTTAACCAAGATGCAGCGTCTACACCTTACTGGAAATAAGCTTATAGGTACATATATATTCTAATGGTGTCTCATGTTAATTTTCATAGATCCATTAGAACTATTAAAATTCTATGAATTAATGCATGTAATGAGTAATAAAATGGAACAATTATAAATAAATCTTCTAGCATACATCATATAAGCAGCGTCTTTTAATATTTAAAATTAATCTGTTTTAAGAAATAACTAGTAAATTTGAACTCCTATTGGTAGTTAGCTAACTTCTAATAAAGTATCATTTTATATATTTGGGTCCATATAAAAATACAAATCTGCACAGTCAGAAATTCATAGAAAATTAAATTAAGAACTTTAATGGAGAAAAAAAATATATAATACATACATTCTTCTTAAGACTTTGATCAATAACAATAGGAAAAAGAAGTATATAGTTATTACATAATTTTCTGAGTTCTTGCTGACACCTTCTTCCACAACCAATTAAAATTCAAGAGTCTTCTTATCAAGTCAAACTAAAGCATGGATCACATAGATAAGCATTGAGTTAAATAGTTCACACTTGTATTCATTTTTTCTTCATGTGTTGACAGGTAAAATACCCAAAGAGATAAGCAATCTCATTGAGTTGGAGGTACTTACTCTTGGGTTTAATAGTTTTAGTGGTTCGCTTGATTTTGAGATCTTCAACATATCAGGGCTGAGAATAATTGAGCTTTCACACAATAATCTATCAGGAAGCCTCCCATCAAACATAGATTCTATCTTACCCAACATTGAAAGTCTTTTTCTGGGTGGCTTAACCAATCTTGTTGGGAGTATTCCTCATTCCATCTCCTATTGTTCAAAACTTACTATTCTTGAGCTTGCCGGCAACAAACTCATTGGATTGATTCCCAGTTCTCTTGGATATTTGACTCATCTACAGATACTAAATATAGCGGAAAACAATTTAACCAGCGACTTGTCATTAAGCTTCCTGACTTCCTTAACCAATTGCAGAAATTTAACATTTCTATCTCTATATTTGAATCCTCTAAACGGCATGCTTCCGGCCTCCACGGGGAACCTTTCCACATTTCTTCGAACATTTTTCGCCATCAGTTGTAAAATCCAAGGGCGAATTCCAGATGAAGTTGGGAACTTAAGCAGCTTATTCGACCTTAGACTTTCTGGAAACAACTTGGTTGGATCAATTCCCACAACATTTGGCAACTTGAGAAACCTTCAGTGCTTCAACTTGAGTAACAACAAACTTACAGGATTTATTGGTGATCAAATATGTAAATTGCAGAATTTGGGTGATAATTACTTTGGTCTAAATAAACTTTCAGGATCGCTTCCGAATTGTTTAGGGAATATTACTTCCCTTAGGGAGATACATCTCAATTCCAATAAATTGAGTTCCAGTATACCACCAAACATAGGGAACCTAGTGGTTTTTGACTTATCATCAAACAACAGGGTAGGTTCTTTACCTCCAGAAATTGGAAATCTAAAGGCTGCAACACTAATAGATCTGTCATTCAATAGATTCTCAAATGGAATTCCTATGGAAATTGGAGGATTACATACTCTGGTGCACCTTTCTTTGAGACACAACAAGTTGCAAGGATACATACCTGACTCAATGAGCAACATGGTAGGTTTGGAATTCCTAGACCTTTCTCATAACAATATATCCGGAATCATTCCTAATTCATTGGTGACACTTCAAAACCTGAAGAATTTCAATGTTTCTGTCAACAAATTGAATGGTGAAATCCCCTTCGGGGGGTCCTTTCAAGAACTTCTCGAGTAAGTTTTTCATCTACAATGAAGCATTGTGTGGTTCTTCAAGGTTTAGTTTACCACCATGCCACAATTCATCAAAGAATAGATCTAATAGGAAAAAAGTACTTGTTCTTTTTCTTTTGCTGGGAATTACTCTAGTATTTGTTCCTAGCATCTTTGTATTTTTATGGATAAGGTATAGAAGAGGTAAAAGAGCTCCTCGACAACCTGATTCTTTTGTTGCCATAACAAGAGATAGAATTTCATACTATGAACTGCTCCAAGCAACTGAAGCGCTTAGCGAGAGTAATCTGATTGGTTCTGGAAGTTTTGGCTCTGTTTACAAAGGCGTTCTCAGAAGTGGAACTGCCATTGCATTTAAAGTGTTCAATCTGCAACTAGATGCGGCATTCAAGAGCTTTGATACAGAATGTGAAGTTCTGCGAAGCCTTCGCCATAGGAATCTTCTAAAAGTCATTGCTAGTTGTTCTAACCTAGAATTTAAGGCTTTAGTGCTCGAGTATATGCCTAATGGAAGTCTTGAGAAGTATTTGTATTCACACAACTACTTCCTCGACATCAGGCAGAGACTAAGAATAATGATAGATGTGGCATGTGCATTGGAATATCTCCATCATGGGTGTTCGTCGGCTGTGATTCACTGTGATCTGAAGCCTAGTAATGTCTTGCTGGATGAGGATATGGTTGCCCACCTAAGAGACTTTGGCATTTCAAAACTACTTGGTGAAGATGAAAGTGATTTGTACACTAAAACCTTAGCAACACTGGGTTATATTGCTCCGGGTACTCTCTCTGCTTTGCTAATTATTTGAACATTGATTATTCCTCCTCTTTTCCCCACCAAAGAAATATTACATCTTTAAATGAATTGTTTGACTGTAGAGTATGGACTGGATGGATTAGTTTCAACAAAATGTGATGTCTACAGTTACGGGATCATGTTGTTGGAAACGTTTACTAGGAGAAAGCCTAATGAGTTTGAGGGAGATCTTAGCTTGAAGCAATGGGTGAGTTATTCACTTCCAGATGCTGTAATGGAGGTCGTAGATGTGAACTTGTTAACATCAACTGGTAATCGATTAAAGGAGCTAGATGTTGTGGCATCAATCATGAAAGTTTCATTAGATTGTTGTAATGAATTTCCAACAAGAAGGACCAACATGAAAGATGTTGTAGGGATGCTACAGAAAATCAAGATTCAACTTCTGGCATGTTGAGTATGTTGTTGGAATCTGTTGTTCCAAATAATTTGTTTGCTGCAAATATTTGATTAGTTTTGGATTCCTGTAATATTGCTTGTTTCTTTTTTGTTTTAGCACTTTATTTGTGCATGATTCTGTTTTCAGAAATTCTAGCTGGTTGAATAAATCTCACTACTTCCTTTAACAAAAACTAAATTGATCACCAAAATCTTGAAATAGAATGATTTATTTTGTAAGTGTTAAAGGGATATTAACATGTTGGAGTGTGACATATCCCAATTTCTGCTTCCTCTCCCATTGGTTTTGTCCCTCAGTGTCCATATTACCAATAAAATGTCTTCGGCACACGATTTACAGGGAGACTCTTCATCTGGACTTCACATCGTGCAGCCTTTCGACAGAACTTCACACAAGTTGGGTCCAGTGAGGGTAGAGTGTATGAAAACCTTAACATTACCTGAGGAGTTTGAGATGTTGTTCCAGATAGATCCTCGGCTCAAGGAAAAATAACAGACATTCAACGCAGGTCGGGGGTAAAAAAATTAACAGGAGCGAAAAACAATTGCTGAAATAGAAAGACCATTTTAAAGAGAACTTTAAAATGCCTACAGTATTTGTACATTTCCATGCCTCTTAATAGTGACAAACCTAGAAAGTCGAAGGCAGAGGGATGAAGCAGATAAATCAGGATACTGAAAACAAAATCTAGCAGAAGTGAACTGTCATAGGTCATACGACTTAGTTCTTACTTTCTAATCAATTATTTTCCTATTCTGACATTTTGAGATGGAGGTTGGTTGTTCTCGATCTTGTTCCTTTTTGTAGTAGCTAATTCTTTTGGTATACACAGTTTCACTAACAATACACAGTCTTAGATCATTATTCTCACAGCAGGATGCTAGCTTAGGCGTCCCTTTGCACGTCTCCATTAACTCTTCCGGATGGGAACCCCTATCCGCAACCCACCTATCCCTATCCAACTCTTCACTTTCCCTATTAGTAGGAGCGAAGTGAAGGTCCTCAAGATATAAAGACTTGAGGCTTTCAAACCCCATCTACTTAGACGACAAAGTAAACACAAGCAAATGTTTTCGAGACAAAGCATCGGCAACCACATTGTCTTTACCCATCTTGTAATGAATAACATAAGGGAAAGTTTCAAAAAATTCAATCCATTTGGAATGCAACCGGTTAAGCTTGTCTTGTGTCCGTAGATGCTTCAAGGATTCAAGATCCATTCGGATAACGAATTCTTTAGGCCACAAATAATGTTGTCAAGTGGCCAAGGCACTAATCAAGGCGTACAACTCTGAATCTTATGTAGAGTAGTTTAGAGTTGCTCCATTGAGCTTTTTGCTGTTAGCCCATATGTTATTGGGCCTTTAGTTTATGGACCTTTAGGTTATTGGCTATGTATATATAGCCTACTTTTGTTTTAGTTAGTTTTATGCTTTTCAGATTATATTGTAAACCTTAGCCTTTCTTTCTTTCAATAAAGTTCTATTAACATGGTATCAAGAGCTAGTTCGATCCATGTCCTTTGATTTGTTGGTTGAAGATTTTGTAGCAGGCACCTACTGCGCGGATCGAACTCCGCGGTGAGTTCGCTGGGGGGTACGGGGGGCAGCGCGCCCCCGTCCGGGGTTCGGGGCGTAGCCCCGAATTTTTTTGAGGTGCTGCTGTATTCGTTTGCTATTTTCGTTGGGTTTTTTTGGTTGGATTGATTCGTTGCTGTCTTCGTTTGCTGTCTGATATTGTTCGTCTTTCGTTCTTTTGCTTGCTGCCATTGTTGTTCGTTCGGAATTGTTCAACCTAGGGTTTTGCATCTTTTTGTTTTTTGAATTGTTTGTGTGTTGCTGTGTTTACAATGACTGGAAAGGATGATTCTCTCCAGTCCATTAGTACTCAATTAGATGGTAAGAACTATGCATATTGGAGTTATGTCATGAAGAATTTTCTTCGTGGGAAGAATATGTGGGGTTATATCACTGGAGTAAAACCAAGACCTATCGATGATAAAACTGAAAATTTTGTTTTGTTGGTGGACTTATGGGAAACTAATAACTCCAAGATTATCACTTGGATCAACAATTCTGTAACTCAGTCAATTGGTATGCAATTGGCTAAGTATGACACAGCAAAGGAGGTCTGGGATCATTTGGAAAGACTGTACACTCAGTCTAATTTTGCTAAGCAGTACCAGTTGGAGTATGATATCCGTGCTCTTCAACAGCATGATCTCAGTATTCAAGATTTTTATGCTGCCATGTCGGATTTGTGGGATCAATTGGCACTTACTGAATCTGCAGAGTTAAAAGGTTTTGGGCCGTACATTGCTAGACGGGAAGAGCAACGCTTGGTTCAGTTTTTGATGGCACTACGTTCTGACTTTGAGGGCCTACGTGGAACAATCCTTCATCGATCTCCCCTCCCTACTGTTGATTCTGTGGTTCATGAACTGATTACAGAGGAGACTCGTATCAAGTCTCAAGTGGATAAAGGGTCTAAAGTAACTACTACTCCTGTCGTGTTTGCTGCTTCAACTGATCAGTCTAGGCCACCACGTACTCAGACTCGACAATCTCCTAAAGTTGCATTTGATGAGTGTGCATTCTGCAAATAGAAAAATCATTGGAAGGCTCAGTGTCCGTTGTTACTTAACAAGGTCAAACAGCCTCAATCTGGGCAGCAACAGAAATATGGGCAGCAAAAGTATCCGTCACGCCCATCTGGTGCTCCTCCGTGGACATCTCGTCCTCCACAGTTCGCTGCTGCTGCACCATCTATAGATGTTGAGTCTGTTAGCACTATGCCACCTTCTGCGTTGGATCCCCAGGTTTTCGAACAGTTCAGACAGTTCTTCGTTTCTAATCCTACGGCCATGTCAGCATCTATGTCTCATTCGGGTTCAGTTTCTTCTAGTACCTCAGGTATTCCTTCCTCCTTGTGGATATTGGATTCTGGTGCGTCTCATCACATGTCCCCTCATTTGTCATCGTTTGGTTCTTTGTCACCCATTTCACCAATCTCTGTTATGTCCGCGAGTGCTGTACCTATGTCAGTCGAGGGTGTTGGTTCTGTTACTACCCCTCACATTGTCCTCTCTGATGTTTATTACATTCGCAAACTTGCTTTAAATCTTGTTTCGGTCAGTCAGTTGTGTAAGGCTGGTAATTGGGTGTTTTTTTCTGATTCTGTTTGTGTTATACAGGACCAACACACTCAGAGGGTGATTGGGACCGGCCGTAGGTTGGGGGAACTCTATGTCTTGGAGAATCTCAAAGTGTCTGTAGTTGCTGCCTCTAGCATAGATTTATCTTCTTTTCGTTTGAGTCCTTTGTCTTCTCAGTTTTATCTTTGGCATTCCAGATTAGAACATGTGTCAGTTTCACGTTTACGTTTTTTGGTCTCTAGTGGTGCTTTGGGTCATGTGAACACTAGTGATATTTCAGATTGTAGTGGTTGTAAACTGGCAAAATTTTCTGCCTTACCGTTTAATAAAAGTGTGTCTTATTCTGTTGCTCCTTTTGATATTATTCATTCTGATGTATGGGGACCAGCGCCAGTATCCACTAAGGGTGGATCGACCTATTATGTTTCGTTTATAGATGACTATACTCGTTATACCTGGGTGTATCTTATGAAACGCAGATCTGATTTCTTTGGCATTTACAACAACTTTAGAGCCCTTGTTAAAACACAACATTCGGCTGTGATAAAGTGTTTCAGGTGTGACTTAGGGGGTGAATATACCTCTAATGACTTCACTCAGTTACTTGCCTCTGATGGTACCATACACCAGTCATCTTGTACCGACACTCCTGAGCAGAACGGTCTGGCAGAAAGAAAACATCGTCATATTGTTGAGACAGCACGTTCTTTACTTTTGTCTGCAGAGGTTCCTAGTATTTTTTGGGGAGAAGCAGTTCTAACGGCTGTATATGTGATTAATCGTATTCCTACTGCATTGACTTCAGGGATGTCTCCGTTTGAGAAACTATATGGTCACCCGCCGAATTATTCTGCATTACGAGTTTTTGGATGTACTTGCTTTGTTCTTCGTCCTCATGTTGAACGAAATAAGTTAGGGTCAAAATCAGCTATATGTGTGTTTTTGGGGTATGGTATTGGACAAAAAGGATATCGTTGCTATGATCCTGTAAGTCAGAAATTATATGTTTCACGACATGTCACTTTTTTGGAACATATTCCTTTTTATTCCATTCCAGCTAAAACCCATGATGTGACAAAGTCAGATATTCGGCTTATTGATCCCTTTGGGACTGACATAGAGGTTCCAGTTCCGGATTCATCCATGCCATCTGGTGTGCCACCTGATAGTGCTTCAGCCTCGCCTGTGCCTGAGTCTGCTCCTTCGACTGTTGAGACTGGAGACCCACCACCTCTGAGGAGGTCTACTCGACCTTGTAAGTCCACCAAACTGCCAGATTTTTACTATTCTACATATTCAGCCTCATTTGCTTCCTTTATTGCAAACATACATCATTTGTCTGAACCTGAGTCGTATAGAGAGGCTGTGTCTGATCCTCTTTGGCAGAATGCTATGGCTGAGGAACTTGCTGCTCTTCATCATACACATACATGGGATTTGGTTACTCTCCCACCTGGTAAGCATGCGATTGGTTGTCGATGGGTGTATAAGATAAAAACAAAATCTGATGGGTCTGTTGAGCGATACAAGGCAAGACTTGTGGCAAAAGGGTATTCACAACAATATGGTATGGATTATGAGGAGACTTTTTCCCCCGTAGCAAAGATGACGACTGTTCGCACTATGATTGCTGTTGCATCCGTTCGACAGTTGAAGATATTTCAGATGGATGTCAAGAATGCTTTTTTGAATGGTGATCTCCACGCGGAAGTTTATATGACTCCTCCCCCAGGTATTGACCACCAGCCAGGTGAAGTTTGTCGGCTTCGAAAAGCTTTATATGGTCTCAAACAAGCCCCTCGTGCTTGGTTTGAGAAATTCTCCACTGTTATTACTTCCCTTGGATTTGTCCCGAGTAACCATGATTCAGCATTGTTTGTTAGATGTACAAGTGCAGGGCGAATTCTATTGTCCTTATATGTAGATGATATGATTATTACTGGTGATGATCATAGTGGTATTGAGTTATTGAAGCATGATTTGGCTCATCGATTTGCAATGAAGGACTTGGGCTTGCTGCGTTATTTTCTGGGTATTGAGGTGGCTCAGTCTAAGAAAGGGTATCTTCTTTCTCAGACTAAGTATATATCTGACTTGTTTACACGGGCGCGTCTTTCTGACAACAGGACTGTAGATACTCCCCTTGAAATCAATGCACGTTACTCTCCTAGTGATGGTGTTCCATTATCAGATCCGAGTCTTTATCGGACTATTGTGGGTAGTTTGGTTTATCTTACGGTTACTCGTCCAGATATAGCACATGCAGTTCATGTTGTTAGCCAGTTTGTTACTGCTCCTACTTCTGTGCACTGGGGAGCTGTACTTCGTATTCTAAGGTATCTTCGTGGCACTCAGTTTCAGAATCTCTTGTTTCCCTCGACGTCATCTCTCGAGTTGCGAGCCTATAGTGATGCTGATTGGGATGGAGATCGCAATGATCGTAAATCCACCACTGGTTTTTGTGTGTTTCTTGGATACTCTTTAATCTCGTGGAAGAGCAAGAAACAAGATGTTGTCTCTAGATCTTCCACGGAGGCTGAGTATCGTGCTATGGCTGTGACTACATGTGAGATTATTTGGTTACGTTGGCTTCTTGCAGATATGGGGGTTCACATTTCTATGCCTACTCCCCTGCATTGTGATAACAAAAGTGCGGTACAAATTGCAAAGAATTCTGTCTTCCATGAGCGTACGAAGCACATTGAGATTGATTGTCACTTCACCCGTCATCATTTACAGCTCGGGACCATATCGCTTCCTTTTGTTCCATCGTCTTTGCAGATTGCTGACCTTTTTACGAAGGCTCAGTCGGCATCTCGATTTCGTTTTTTGTGTGACAAACTCTCAATGCTTATTGCTGTTGCATTGTGAGTTTGAGGGGGGATGTTAGCCCATATGTTATTGGGCCTTTAGTTTATGGACCTTTAGGTTATTGGCTATGTATATATAGCCTACTCTTGTTTTAGTTAGTTTTATGCTTTTCAGATTATATTGTAAACCTTAGCCTTTCTTCCCTTCAATTCTTGGATTAAAAACGTGCCTATACCGACTTTGTTAGCATCATATTTGACCTCAAAAGTCTTGTCAAAATTTCAAAATTGTAGAAAAGAGGCCGAGATGAGTATAGGTTTCAAGTCCTGGAAGTCCTTAGCTTGTTCCTCTCCCCACTTGAAAGGTTGATCCTTTTTAATCACTTCAGCCAAGGGGGCGGCAATGGTGCTAAATCTTTTAACAAAACATCAATAAAAACTAGCCAACCCGTGGAAGCTTCTCACTTCACCTACAGTTTTGGGAGTTGGCCAATTTTTAATGGCGTCAATCACAGATTCATCCACTATGACCACTCTTGAGCTCACTACAAACCCTAGAAATACAACCTCATGGACACCAAAAGAACACTTTTCTAGATTAGCATATAACTTCTCCTTTTGGAGGACATCAAACACACATTGTAAATGCTTTACATGCTTATCTAAGGACTTACTATACACCAACACATCATAAAAGTAAACAACAACAAACTTTCTAATAAATGGCTTCATCACATGATTCATTAGCCTCATGAAAGTAGTTGGAGCATTTGTTAGGCCGACTGGCATAACCATCCATTCATAGAGACCGAATTTGGTCTTGAAGGTGGTTTTCCATTCATCACCCGGTTGCATACGGATTTGGTGATAACCACTCCTCTAATCAATTTTAGAAAACAAACATGAACCACTCAATTCATCAAGCATATCATCTATCCTAGGAATAGGGTGACGATATTTTACCGTTATCTTGTTGATGGCTCAGCAATCAATGCACCGGCTTAAGATTCTTGATTGAAGTTTCAACAGGTTCAGTGGGGAGGTTCCCTCTTGGTTTGTTTTTTTACACCAACTTCAATTTCTAAGTCTTAGGAATAATAGTTTCATGGGTTCACTCCTCTCTTCAATTTTTAATATTTCAAAGCTTGAAACTTTGGATTTGGTTTAATTCCTTAGATGGTCAAATCCCGAAGGAGATTGGAAGTGTTGAAAACCTGAGAAATTTAAACTTGTATGGAAACAATTTCATAGGATCCATTCCTCCATCACTCATGAATACCTCAAGGTTAGAGACTTTGGATTTATCTCGAAATTTACTTCATGGAAATATTTCAGAAGGAATTGGCAATCTTCACAACTTGAACTTCTTGTCCATACAAGATAATCATTTTACCGGTTCTATACCGTTCACAATTTTCAATATTATAAAAATCAAAGTCCTTGCATTTACAAAGAACAGATTATCGGGAGATCTTCCTAATGGTTTATGCAATTGTCTCACAATACTCAAAGAGCTTTATTTGTCTTATAACAAGCTTCAGGTTGTATGCCTACAAGCTTGCCAAATTGTTCACAACTTCAAATGTTGTCTTTATCAGGAGTTTGATGGTCTAATACATAGTGAAATTGGAAGATTGAGTAACTTAAATATATTGTATCTCGGATATAACCATTTCACAGATGTTCCTATTGCATTAATTATCTTATGACTGTTAGTAGTATTGAATCCTATTCCTTCAACAAATAATTTATTGCACATAAATTTCCGGCTAATTCCATAGAACTGGGAAATCTTGTTAATTTGATGGAGTTAGACATGGGGTATAATCAGATTACCGGCTCTGTCCCGATATCCATATTCAATATCTCCTCATTGCATTATCTTCCACTAGGGAAAAACAATCTCAAGGGATCCTTACCACTGGACATTGGCAACTTAACCAAGATGCAATTTTTATATCTTAGCGAAAATTTGTTTATAGGTATGTGACAGAAGAAAAAATACAACTTACTGAACTAACTCACTTATATTCACTCATTCTTTTTTATGTGTTTCGAGGTGAAATACCCAAAGAGATAAGAAATCTCATTAAATCGGAGGAACTTCTTCTTGAGATAAATAGTTTTAGTGGTTCTCTTCCAATGGAGATCTTCAACATATCAGGCCTTAAAGTAATTGCTCTTACGAGCAATAATTGTTCAGGAACCTTCCCAACAAACATGTGTTTCATCTTACCCAACATTGAAAAGCTTTTTTTGAACAACTTAACCAATCTTGTTGGGACTATGCCTCATTCAATCTCCAATTGTCCAAAACTTACTCATCTAAAACATTCAGAAAACAAACTCACTGGCTTGATCCCCAACTCACTTGGATATTTGACTCATCTACAGTACCTAAACGTTGAGGACAACAATTTAACAAGTGACTCATCATTAAGCTTCCTGAATTCACTAACCAATTGCAGAAATTTAATGATTCTTTATCTATCTTTCAACCCTCTAAATAACATGCTTCCAGTCTCTGTAGGGAAGCTTTCCAGGTCTCTTATAAAGCTTTATGCTGGGAGTTGCAAAATAAAAGGGCAAATTTCAAACGAAGTTGCAAACTTAAGAAACTTAATAGACTTCGACCTTTCTGAAAACAACATGGTTGGATGGATTCCCATATCAATTGGCAACTTGAGAAACTTGCAGGGCTTGTACTTGAGTAATAACAAACTTACTCATTGTATTTGCAGGGCTTGGATAGATTTCTTTGAGGCACAACAAGTTGCAAGGATCTATACGTAACTCAGTGAGCAACATGGTAGGTTTGGAATTTCTAGACCTTTCTCATAGTATCATAGTAACATATCTGGAATCATTCCTATGTCTTTGGAGAAACTTCAAAACCTGAAGTATTTCGATGTTTCTGCCAACAAATTGTATGGTGAAATACCCTTGGGGGTCCTTTCAATAACTTCTCGAGTAAGTTTTTCATCTACAATGAAGCATTGTGTTGTTCTTCAAGGTTTAGTGTCCAACCGTGCCCCACGTCATCAAAGCACAAATATAGTAGGAAAAAAGTGTTTGTTCTTTTTATTTTGCTGGGAATTGCACTATTATTTGCTGTTCACACCTAATTTTTGCCTTCCACAACTACTTTTAATCTCTAGTTTCTTCGATTTTCAAATAAAATCACAACAATTATTTTTCCAAATAAAGGCATTTTAAAATAGGTATTGGGCTAATTTTCTCATTTAAGTGATAATTATATATTTTCGTATTTGCATATACGAGATTGTATAAATGATTTCATTTAAATGAGCATTTTTATCAAATTGGGCTTTAAATTAAGGATTATTTGAAAAATAAATAAATAATTATAATCTTGATTTAAACGTAATTTATCCTCAAAATAATTTTATTTGGATAAATATGTGTTTGATTTTATCGAACCAAGAAGCTCGGGGTTAAAAGAGGTATTAATTCATTTCGAATTTTGATTTAATTTAGCCAATCTATTAGGTTGGGCCATAATCCAAATGAAAATGGCCATCTGCAATACAATTGGCCAAGTGATTTCAATTTGGCCAAAACCTAAATAGAATTTGCCAATTCCCAACCAAACCAGCCCACTCCAATAACCCAAGCCGTCCCAATAAGCCCAAACCATCGGCCCATTTCCCACTTATTTGTTTCTCTTTCAGTAAATAACATCACTACAGGCCCAAGTTTTCCATCATCAGTCCACCCCATCCTAAAAAATCTTTCGACCCGGCCCAACTCTTAATTCCCTTCCTCCTTTAATCAACAACAACCAGCATACCTACAATGCACACCCACGCACAGAAACCACACGTACAGCTCCATCATCAACAACCCGACCCCGACCAGCTCCGACCCGGCTACCCATGCACGAACTGACCTGAGTTCATCATGAAACAGCCCAAGGTTATGACAACAACAATAGTTTCAGCAAAAATCCTGCCCAAGAATCTTCTAGAAAGAGGCTAGGTGGCAGCCCTCAACATTCCAAACAAACCTAACTATCAAGAATCCATTCCCGGTTGTTAGGATTGTACCATGAAGGTACGCATGTGCCCCTTTTCCATTGGTTGAAGAAAATCCATTCCCCTAAATTTTCTCAATTTCAAAATACGATTGGTGAGCCGGAGGATCTTTTTGGTTTTGAATTCAAAATGTCCTATTTCGAAAATCCCTAAAATACCCAATTCTATCTTCTATATAAAGACCCCATGGGGTCACTGTTCAGGAGGAGGAGGGCTTCTTCTCTTTTTGGGTAGGAAAAATCGGGTGGTATTCAAAATTTTTGGGAGGTTCAGAAATTTTTCTTTCTTTTCTATAAAGGGTTTGAAAGTTTAGGCTGAAAACTTGAGGTTTTGAAATTTCTTGAGTTTGAAGGTTCGAAGTAATTTTCGGTGAAACTGAAAGGAAATTCGAGAGTTCTAAATTCAAGTTGAATTTTTCTTTTGAAAGTGGTTTCCGAAATCTTTAAGAGAAAAGTCAGAAGACGCACTATTGGTGGTCCACATCACGAGACTCCGGTAGCGACGATAAGTTTGTTGTTAGCTCGTCATCCCGTTCGCTGCCCCGAAAGAGGTAAACACATTTTCTTCCTTTTAATACCATCGTTTTTTGCCTCATCACCTTTCTCCATAAAATTACTTATCTGTTTAGAAGTAGTCGTGAATGAGGCTGGGATTGCTTGCTGTAGATGGCTATGATGGCTTTAGGAATTGTTTTGCTCGTGGCCGTTATGTATTTTTTCTGAATTAAGTGATTCACGTTGTGGTTTTCCATTTAGATGTCTTGAGTAAGTTCCCTGCTTCAGGTCGGTGAAGCTAATTATCCACTATTTTATGTCACGAAGCAGTGTGTCTCGTTTATGTTCGTTATCATGACCTAACAATTTATGTGGTAATGGTGTAAGCAGCATATTATATTCCACTTTAGTTTCGATGACCTGCCTAGTGTTAGGTGTTCTGGACTTGATTATCTATTCTCCTTCCTAGTTTCACTGTCGACGTAATTGGTAACTAGTTCAATAGGGCTCAGGGCGATTAGCCCCTCTTAGGTTATATTTCATTAATTAACCCGAGATTCCATCATGTCTTGTTGTATTTATAGTGTGTCTATCCATGTTCAAACAAGTTAAATGTTTTACCCCCGTTTTGACAAAAGTGGTGGACTGCTTCCAAATGATTCATGGCACATTTTATTTCAATCAATGCGAGTCAGAATTGTAATCATATGTTCTACCTATTTTGATATGAATAATACGTTACGTTGCAAATTTTTGTCTATGAGCTTACCCCAGAAGTAGTCGTTAAAATACTATAATATTATGAATCCTAGGGTAGAGAGAGGATTAATGAGGTTTACGATAATATTTTTTTGGTTTCCTTGCCTGTGAATTCGCTTGCTGCATGAATAATGTAGTTCCAAGAATTTGTGAAAAGCTACCATAAGGGAAACAAAGTCAGAGCTATAAGCAATTTATGTTGGATCTAGAATTAATCGAATAATTGGTCGTCTATCTTTCTAGTGCTTCTCCCTTTTTATTTGCTTGCTGGTCGCCCGCTTTGTTTGCTGTTTACACCCTTCTCTCTTTCTTTCCTCCTTTCCAAAACCAATAGCATGGGCCATGATACGCCGAGATTAATGTAATAAGGAAGAAATGGGTTTTATGTGTGATAATCTGGAAAATAAATTATGCCTCCAGTGGCAGCTCATCTAGTTCGTCAACCACATTAACCAAATTAAGAAAATTGTACTTTCTCAGTAGATTGAATGATTTTGTTCCGCTAAGATGATTTGGGTTGCATGATTGTGCCTATGCCTTGTTTAAGTCGAAATCTTTTTCCGGGCTTGAAGATTGACTTCCTTGGGGACATGTAATCTACCTGGGTTAGTAATTTTCAAAGAGTGGATGGAATATTTGATTATTCAAATAGTTTGCTCCTTTCTTTCTCTTCTTGTTTAAGGTTGTGTCTAAAATGTTTTGCTTTGACTAAATATTCCACTAAAATTTTCCTATTTTCTGTCTTCTTTTGTTAGCATTCTGTTTAGAATAATAATAGTAACTTCCTGCATATTGTTAAATTAATATTAATCCTTCTGCATGCATTCTTGTTTTCCACATATGGTTTAACATCCATAGAAATCTTTGCGCATTTATTTTCTGCATAATGCTAAATGGTAACTTTTTAGCCTATATTTTCCTGTGGTTTTCCCAACGTCTATAATAATGTTTTATTAATTGATCAACATCCATATTTTTTCTTTCACGATTTAACATTAGTGAGAATTCATTCAATATGTCTAGTCTTTACCCACGTCTGAACATATATTAATCCTTTCGTGTTTTCTTTGCATGTGGATACATTCGAGTTCCGAACGAACTCCCCCCCCTCCCCCTTCCCCATTTTGCATTACTGACATGGGCCGTCGAGGCCCATTATTCCGAGACCATGTCCAAAATCTAATCTCATGGTATAACTGAATGAAAGGAGTCGCAGAAAAAAGAAAAGAGTTAAAAGACATTGTTGAAACGGCCAAGGGACTTGAATGTCTCATTCTTTTGCATTCGTTTTGCTTATTTATTTAGTCATTTGTTGTTGTCTTTATTTATTTATTTTCATTATTCATTTATTTAGGCCTCAAAGCCAAAGTTGTACTTAATACAGGTGGAGTGATACTCGAGCCAAAGGCTCAAAAACTAGACTAGGACAAGTGAAATGGGTCAAAAGCTCAATTAGACCAGGACAGGTCTCATTGAATTGGGCCCAATGGCCTAAATCCCTTCTTTTCTCCCTTCCCTCTTTTTCGTTATGTTTGTTTGCTTTACGTATCTTACAAACTTAGTTAAATGCTTAGTCAAGTCGCTAAAACCTGGTTTGCAAAAACATCAAAATAGTCCTAAAATCGTTTTTCTTCTCAAAAATCAACTTTTTTTAAGGTTAATCAAAGACGATTTTCAAACAGACTGGATAACTGGAAGTTAGCGGACGTTTTAGGTGCCTAACACCTTCCTAAAACGTTAATAAGAACCACTTACTCAGAATCTCTAACTTAAAATATTTTTTCTATTTGGAATCGTTTGAAGTAACTTTTATAAAGGTTTCTTAATTCCTTTTCAAAATTAAGTGGTGACTCTCTCTCAATAAGTCAAAATTTCTCTGCAAAACAGAAATGGCGACTCTGCTGAGGATCTCTAATTAGGTTCTAACAAAATGTTTGATTTCGTCTTTTGATTAACTGTTTATGTGTTCATGTGTTTTGATTCTGTAGAGTTTAATTATCGCATCGCATGGCATATTCCTACATTATTTAAACTGTTTTGGGGTTTCGTGGGTATCCTGTCTCCTATTGATCAATTCCAAAAATGTGTTGGAAATACAAATATTTTATTAGCATGTGAGTCGTCTGATGGCTGTTTGTATTTTCAAACTCAAGTTGTCCGCTTGAGAACCAGCGTTCAAACCCACTCTAGACACTGAAGATAGAACGAAACCAAAACCCTATTTTAGGCATAAGCCTAGGACGACCCAATACCCGAACAGGGTATTGGGCCCATTAGAAAACTTGCCCTACGTCTATTGACCCCAAATCAATCACAGATGGATCATACTTATGTGTTGGAGAAATATATGCTTAATTCAATCCATTACCTTTTGGGGTCTGGGAAAAGCTTATCTTTGTCTTCTTTTATGTAGATATGGCTTAATTTCATTCTCGTGAAAAGTTCAAGATGGTTACCAAACCTGACGATTACTTGAAATTGTGGTGGGATTACATTGGTCCAGATGAGAGAAAAATTGTTAGGACACACATCGGGCACCTGCCTTCGTTGATCGAAATGGACGCTTGGCCTGAAATGATCCACATGCTTATGAATTTTTGGGATGATCAGAATATGGTGTTTCGCTTCGGGGATGTGGAATTGACTCCTACTATAAAAAAAGTGTTAATTTTCTATGAGAGTATTGAAATGTGTTTCAAGAGAAAGGAAAAACCTGATAAGAACATTTTAGTTCCTGCCGTGTGGGACCGTCAAACAATCAAAGAGGCATTTTTAACTGATGACGACACCTGGCTAGGGGAACGTGATGGAGCAAATATCACTTTTCAGGAGTTGTATCGTCGGTTTGGAAGATTTAGTGTCTTCTACAAATTTGGACATAATTTTGAGTTCGAAACAAAATGAAAGGAGATGAGAACCTTTGCGTTTGCAGTAGGTCTACTCGGAACCATGGTGTTCCTATAGGGGGAAAATGGAACAATTCATCCAAGGGTTGTTACGGTGGCCCATGCACTTTTCTTTGGAGTAGATTATGATTCTACCAAGGCATTCCACAATTTAGCTCCCATGATTTTCGCCGACATAGATCGAGCCTTGGGAAGGTGTCAAGTCAAAAATCGTTTCTTTCAAGGTTGCAACCTCATATTATAATGGTGGATGATGAAGCATTTGGTAAAGGATTCGAGAACGGTCCAACCAGATTATAAAACAAGGGTGGATATGTTGGCTTCGCACGACATGTGGTTGTTTCTACATAGGTTCAAAATGGAAGCATCTCACGAATTTTGGTTTAAGACTTTCGGCGAATTAAGAGATGACGATGTGCAATGGTCCATTAACTCTCTTTGTTCAGGGAAATACACCACTAGAGGGGGCAAGTGGCCTTTCCTAGTGCTTCCCGATCTCAGGGGGACCCAGCCCTACAATCCTGGCAGAGTTCTTAGGCAATTCGAGATCAAGCAGGAGGCACCACAAATAGATTTCATGCTTAGGTTTTTCACCGGATACGATGAAAGTGAGTCTCCAGTCAAAGACGGCATGATAAATGGATGGAGAAGAATAAGGTGGACGGAAGTGACTTTCCTTATAGAGCATGACCCTGAAGGCAGCGATACTTACAAGGAGTGGTTGAAAAAGAGTCTCGTTGGAGCATTGATTCCTGGACCAAATGTGCCCACTCGGGTTGTGGATGTAGAATCTGATCATCAAATTCGGCTCCACAGGCTACAGATGAGTTCCAAAAAAGTGAAATCGCGCACCGGCAAATACACATGGAGGACGCTTTAACTATACGTATGTTGAGGGAAGATTTGAAAAGAGCTATGCAAGAAACTGATGATGCCAGGAAATGTCTAATCGATTTGGATGATAGCATGGCCTCCCAACTGGATAGTATAGGGAAAATGACTTACGACTGCAAGGCACAATTATGCAGGAGTCATCTTATCATCAATAGGTATCAAATAGCACAGGAGGTAAACAAGGTAAAGAAGGCAAAGGCAGGCGAAGGAGCCTCCAGTAGATAGTTTTTCTATCTCCCCTGCGTGGGAACTTATCTTCTTTCATGTTATTTCCCTTTTTCCCTAAAGATTGTATCCCTTTTTTCGTTATCTTTTGTAGGAATTTATGCCTTTTTCGTGTCTATATGAGTTGGGGGTTAATGGATTGACTTCGGTGAAGCATATATTTTCTTCAAAAATTGTTAGGCCTGAACCCTTGGCTCAAAAAGAGTCACCCCAGCTAGGATACACGTTATTATAATGTTTTGTGTGATATAACTGTATTATGTGCTTATGTGCATTTGTTTGGATCAAAGGCAAGTTCATCTACTATGTCCTATGGATGAATTTAGCTATGACTCAAGCAACTCTATGTGGTTATTTCCTATCAAATATTTTGCATTACGGATCATATACGGAAACGAAGACATCTTCCTTTGAGTTGTTTTACTTTACAGATAATAGAAATTACTCCGTGTTGATATAAGATGGAAGAACATCCCCACTTCACCCGATCAAAAGCGCACAAAATCCAATCCTCTGACCATCATTCAAAAATGATAGAAAATGATGAGGAAAGCGCACTGACTATCCGGGACAATGTGATAGCAGAACAGAATGAAATGATTGCGGAACTTGCAAGAAATTTAGAAGTGCTTCAGGAGGAAATAAATCGCACTTGAGATTTGGCTAACTTGGCCATCACCGTCAATGCCCCCACTCCAAGAGGACACGGGACTCTACTCCAAATCCCTCCCCTCAGCACACCTATTCTTGAGGATCAGCCAAATAACGTATCGTCCATCTCTGCCCCTCTACTTGTCCAAAACACTAATCGCGAAAATAACCCAGATGCCTACCATCCACAAAATCCATCTCTAACCCCATAAAACCCATATCTGAATCAATTCTCAAATCCCCAAAACACATTTTCAAATCAAGAAAATTCATTCACAAATCCACAAGATTCACTCCCAAACTCGCAAACTCCATCAAATCTATCCCCAAATCCACCAAATTCCTTTCCAAATCCGTAAAATCCTTCTCAGATTCCACCAAACTACTCACAAATTCCATAGAACCTTTCCAAATACCAAAACATCCTCCCCACTTACCAACCAAGTTCCTTTCTTCCGCAAAATCAAGCCTCCCTACCAAATCCCCCTCAAGCATCATATCCCCTGATATTTATGATCCCCTTCCTAACCCCGAGATGGACCATTATGAGGAGAAGGAGAAATAGTGGAGGACCCAGCATAAAAGGAATTTACTAGCTATGAAGGAATAGATCATGAGGATCAAAGAGTCTCATGGATCCAGGGACCACGACGGTTTGGGGTATGACAATTTATGTGTTCACCAGGGAGTAGACCTACCAGATGGGTACAAAGCCCTAAAGTTTGAGATGTTTGACGGTAGCTGAAATCCAATGGCCCATCTGAGAAGGTACTCTAAGAAATTGGTAGGGATAGGGAAAAATGAGGCGTTATTGATGTTCCTATTCAGTCGAAGTTTAGTGGCGAAGCCTTGGAGTGGTTCATGTCTCAGGAGCCGAAAAAGTGGACTAGTTGGAAAGGATTGGCCAAGGGTTTCCTTGACCAGTTCATATTCAATATTAAAATAGTCCCTGACCGATAGTAACTAGATCGGATCAAACAACGGAATGTTGAGAGTTTTCGAGACTATGCTTTTCATTGGAGGAAAGAAGCTGCCAAAGTGCAACCCCCCATGTCCGAGGAGGAAATGGCGTCCGTGTTCTCCCGTGCGCAAGAAGGAGAATATTATACCAGGATGGTGTCCGCTGTTAGGGCAACTTTTGCGGATTTGGTAAAAATAGAAGAATCGTTGGAAGAAGGTATTCGGATAGGGAAGATTGCCAAAACCCCAAAGTCGTCTAGGACTGTCATGTTCTCAAAGAAGAAAAAGGAAGATGTAGGTGTGATTTCTACTAATCCTATTACGAAAATAGAAAAGAGGTTCAATTCTAGAAATGTTTTATCAATCCTATTTTGGTAACCTTCCACACGGGTTCTACGCCCACCCCCAATACCAAGCTCCACTCTCAAATGCCCAACCTCAGTACCAAACTCCACTCCCAAATATTTAATCCTCATACCAAGCTCCATAACCAAATATTTTTCCCCAATACCCATTCTACCTCCAAATTATCAGTCTTATTTCCAAACCACTCCTTCAAATAATCGAACAAATTTCCAAATGCCTCCAAATTATCACCAAGTAACCCCTTCTACAAACCTATGCCTGTATAACCCCCAACGTCCAAAACACAAAAAGAAACCTCCGCAAAACTTCACCCCACTAGCTGAAAGTCGCACCCAATTGTTTCAAAGATTGAAGAATGCTGGTCATTTCCAACCAATACAGCCAAGGAATATCAATCCGAACCCTCAATTTTTTAATCCAAGTAACATTGTGCTTATCATTCGGGGGCAGCGGAACACAGTACAGAGGATTGTGTCTACTTGAAATACAAGATCTAGGATTTAATCGATCAAAAGGTCATCACGCTCTGGGCGCCTACTCCAAATGTTAACAAAAATCAATTGTCCAACCATGGGGGATCTACAGTTAACATGATTGAATTAGAAGGCGAATGGGCATCTGGCAAGACCATTACCCAGGTGAACTCTGAAAAGCGCAAAAGAGCGGAAGATGTAGGAAAGATAGAGAAGGTTGTGGCTGCCTTAAGTATCAATGAGAAAGCCCCATTTATAGTGATGATGGCACTGACTCAAGTGTATACACCCCCGCTAAGAAAGAAATTTATTATGCAAACTGCTGCTGCCCAAGGGATGATACGATCAGGATGATGTTACATCCCTGAGAATTGACCAACAAAAAAGATTCACAGAAAAGGCCAATCACTGAAGGAGAGGCTGAGGAATTTTGGAGGCGTATGCAACCAAAGGATTACTCAATTGTCAAACACTTGGAGAAAATTCCCGCCCAAATCTCTGTCTTGGCACTATTAATGAGTTTGCAATACCACCGACAGGCTTTATCAAAGGTCTTGGAGGAAGCGTACGTTCCCACAGGAATGAGTGTTAAGAATCTGGCTCTGATGATAGGGAACATTGTGGGGAATCATCGCATATCATTCACTGATGAAGAATTGCCGTTTGAAGGAGCGATGCACAACAAAGCCATGCATGTCACCATCATTTACTGTGATTATGCAATTAATCAGGTATTAATAGATGACAGATCTGGGGTGAATATATGTCCCCTCTCTACGTTGGTTCAAATGGACTATGATTTAGGAAAAATTCATCAAAGCCACGTAAATGTGAGAGCATTCGATGGTGGGCAGAGAGATATCATAGGAAAGATTGATTTGCACATCCAAATGGGGCCTTCTGAGTTCAAGACTAAGTTTTATGTTATGGATATCCATCCTAGCTACAACCTACTCATGGGAAGACTATGGATACATGGTGCAAAGGCGGTTTCATCATCCCTTCATCAATTATTGAAGTTCATTTAGGAAGATCATGAAGTAGTCATCCAAGGAGAATAAAGTCGAGCAGACCATCCCAATGGTTATGTGCCAGTGATTGAAGATATTCCAAAAGGTAGCAGTTTATATATAGTGGAAATTATAAATGCTGTGAACAGAGATTCGACGCCCAAAGTACCAATGCCTTCTGTCTACAAAATGATTGCAACTGTGATGTTAAGAAATGGGTTCGAACCTGTTCGAGGCTTGGGCAAGAATTTATATGGAATTATCGAGTCAATTGCGATCCCAAAGAGAGGCTCTAAGTACGAGTTAGGATATGAGCCTACCAGGAAGGATAGGGTTGAGGATGAGCCAGATAAGAGTCTATTTAGGCCCTTGACACTTCTGTTCCAATCATTTTCTGTACGAGAGGTGTCAGATAATGATGGTCTTGAGGATGGGTTAGGAGATTTGTTCGAAGGATGCAATGCTATACTAAAAGATCTCCCAAAGTCCAGCGGGGTGAAGCAGATTGCACCAGGGGAGGCCTTGCAAAATTGGACCTCCGCTCCACTCATAACCCGTCGCCCATCGTGGTAGATGAAAGGGCAATTAATGATAGTTTTAAAAATTGATGATGATCCAGAGGAGGCCCCGCGATCCACCTTTTACATCTCAAAACTTCCTTTTCGTATCTTTCTGCTTTCAAAAAGGCATGGACTTGTATTTGCGCAAGTCATGAGCCGCGATTTTGTAATTATCTCTCAAATTTCAATGAAAAGACCTTTATTTATTTAGAAAATTCTATTATTTCGAAAACACTCCTAGTCATTTATTTTGTTATTATCTTGTTATCAACTAACTTGGTTTGTTTTACCATTATAGTAACAGTAGCTTAAAATCTGCCAATGTCGTGTCATGTCAAAGCTTAAATAAACAAAATGAGGGGAACAATGATGATTGGAAGGACGATGATGAGGAAGGATTAGTCGAAGATATGGAGGAATTTGAGAATCGCAAAAAACCCAATCTGGAGAAAACTAAAACAGTCAAATTGGGAGATCACGATGAAATCAAATAGACAAGTGCCAGTATCCACCTGGTGGTGCCACAAAGGAAAGAGCTCATCCACCTGTTACGGGAATACATCAACGTGTTTGCTTGGTCCTAAGATGATATGCCAGGGTTGAGCACCGACATTGTGTCATATAAGTTGCCAATAAATCCAGTGTTTGATCCAGTCAAGCAAAAAATACGAAAATTTAAGCTATATTTAAGTCTAAAGATCAAGGAATAAGTGACAAAACAAATCCAGTCTAATGTTGTTGCGGTCACAAAATATCCGACGTGCTTGGCCAACAACGTCCCTTTGCCGAAGAAGGACGACAAGATTCGAATTTGTATTGACTATAGAGACTTGAATTGAGCCAGTCCTAAAGATAATTTTCCATTGCCCAACATCCACATTCTCATGGATAACTGTGCAAAACATAAAATGGAATCATTCATTGATTGTTTTGCCGGGTATCATCAGATATTGATGGATGAGGAAGATGCAGAAAAAATGGCTTTTATTACACCCTGGGGTGTTTATCATTACAGTGGAATGCTGTTTGGTCTAAAAAATGTGGGTGCAACATATATGAGGGCTATGACGACGATTTTCCATGATATGATCCATAAAGAGATTGAGGTGTACGTGGATGACGTAATTATCAAATCCAGCAAGAGTTCGAATTATCTAACTTATCTGGAGAAATTTTTCAATCGATTAAGAAGGTACAGTTTAAAATTAAACCCTGCTAAGTGTGCTTTTGGTGTGCTATCAGGGAAGTTGCTGGGGTTCATAGTTAGTAGAAGAGGCATCGAGTTAGACCCTTCCAAAATCAAGACAATTTAGGATTTGCCACCTCCAAAGACTAAGAAGGAACTTATAAGTGTCATGTGTTGTTTGAATTACATTAGCAGGTTCATCGCGCAGTCAACAGTCATATGCGAGCCAATTCTCAAGATGTTGAAGAAAAATGCATTGAACAAGTGGACAGAAGAATATCAGAGAGCTTTTAACTGCATCAAGAAATACTTGTCTACACCACCGATTTTGGTTCCACCAAGAGAAGGAATTGCATTATTACTTTACCTGTCAGTCTCATACAATGCTTTCGAATATATCCTCGGACAACATGATGAGACCAGTAGGAGAGAGAAAGACATTTACTACTTTAGTGAAAAGTTCATGCCATATGAAGCCCGTTACACTCTTGTAGAAAGGACATGTTGTGCTTTGACTTGGACGACACAAAAGTTGAGGCATTATCTGTCATCCTACACAACATACCTCATTTTGAGAATGGATCCATTAAAGTATATTTTCCAAAAGACCATGCCTACGGGAAAGCTTTCCAAGTAACAAATGTTGCTGAGTGAGTTTGACATTGTGTATGTAACCCAAAAAGCAATCAAGGGGCAAGCCTTAGCATATCATTTGGTAGAGAACCCAGTTGATAAGGAATATGATCCACTTAGAACTTACTTTCCATATATGGAAGTTTTGTTCGTAGTAGAAGACATTACAGAGATTTACCCCGAATGGAGGCTATTTTTTGATCGGGCAGTCAACTTCAAAGGTTCAGGAATTTGAGCAGTTTTTGTGTCAGAAATGGGCCAGCATTATCCGGTAACTGCTAAGTTATGTTTTCCATGCACCAATAACATGGCTGAATATGAGGCATGCATTCTGGGTCTCAAATTGGGACTTGATATAGGTGTTCATGAATTGTTAGTCATTGGGGATTCAGATTTGCTGATTCACCAGGTATGGGGAGAATGGGCGGTAAAAAATCCCAAGATCACTCCTTATGTGGAGCTGGTGCAAGAATTATGTGAAAGATTCAAGGAATTTGATTTTAGGCATATCCCACGGATACAAAATGAGTTTTCTAATGCTTTGGCCACTATATCTTCCATGATTCAGCACCCAGATTAGAGTTACATTGATCCTTTGGAAATAAGCTTGAAGGAGCAACCCGCGTATTGTGTACACGTGGAAGAGGAGCCTGATGGAAATCCTTGGTACTATGACATTAAAAGGTATTTGGAATCTGGAATATATCCTTAAGAGGATAGTAACAACAAAAAGAAGTCAATCCGGCATTTGGCAAAGAATTACTTTCCAAGTGGGGAAATTCTTTTTAGGAGGACTCCTGATTTGGGATTCCTAAGATGTGTCGATGCTGCGGAATCCAATAAATTGATAAAAGAGGCACACGCTGGAATTTGTGGTCCCTACATGAATGGGTTTAAAGATCCTGAGAACCGATTACTTCTGGATGACTATGGAAAATGATTGTAGTAAGTATGTGCAGGGATGTCTAAAATGTCAAATACACGAAGATCTGATTCGAATGCCTCCACACAAGCTTCACACAACGAATTCGCCTTGGACTTTTGTAGCTTGGGGCATGGATATCATCGGACGAATAGAGCCATTAGCATTGAATGGGCATAGATTTATTTTGGTCGCCATTGATTATTTCACTAAGTAGGTCGAAGCGGCTTCGTACAGAGTCGTCACTAAGAAAGTGGTTGCGGATTTTCTTAGGAATAACTTGATTTACCGGTTTGGAGTACCGGAATCGATCATTACTGATAAGGGGGCAAACTTGAACAGTTACTTGATGAAAGAAATTTGTGATCAGTTAAAGATTGTGCATCGCAACTCGACTGCATATCGTCCCCAAATGAATGAAGCTGTGGAAGCGGCCAACAAGAATATCAAGAAGATCTTGAGAAAGATGGTCGAAAATGATAGATCATGGCATGATATGTTACATTACACTTTTCTAGGGTATCACACAATAGTTTGAACCTCCACCGGGGCGACCCACTATTTACTTGTCTATGGGAATGAAGCTGTGATACCTGCTGAAGTTGAAATACCTTCCCTAAGGATTATTCAGGAAGCTAGACTAAGTAACAAAGAATGGGTTCGTTCTCTCTATGAAAAACTCATGTTGATTGATGAAATAGAATAGTCACTGTATGACATGGTCAGTTTTACCAAAACAAGATGGTTCATGCCTTTAACAAGAAGGTGAGAGCTCGGGCATTTGAAGTGGGGAAACTGGTTCTCAAATGAATATTCCTTCACCAAGAGGAGTACAAGGGCAAGTTCGATCCAAACTGGCAAGGGCCATACATAGTTCGCAAGGTGCTATCTAAAGGAGCTCTGATTTTGTCTGAGATGGATGGCACGGAGTAGACCAAACCAATCAATTCTGACGCGGTAAAGAGATATTATGTTTGAAGGACATTCTAGCTTTTGTGTTTATTTAGTTAATTTACTTGTAATCACCTTTGTAATAATGTTGTTTTCTAGTGTGTGACTGTCTAGAGTCCCTTTCTTTAATGTACGAACTACGTTTGACCTGAATTCCCCAGAAAGGGATACGTAGGCGGCCTATGTCGGCTTCGGTCAACCCCTTAGGATAATTTATCGTTTTTATTTATATATGAAATACGTGATGACCTGAATTCCAAAGTAAGGGATACGTAGGCGGCCTATGTCAGCTTCGGTCAACCTATATATTTCTTTTGTATGTCCCTAGCGTAGGTATGAACTATGTGATGACCTGAATTCCCAAGAAAGGGATACGTAGGCGCCCCGACGACTCAGTCATATAAACCCAGGAAATGGAAACTGGGGCAGAATTTTTGAGAAGGAATCTCAAAAATTCACAAGAGAAGATCGACATCCAACAAAGAGTGAAGATCAGCAAAGATTTCAGACCCAATTCATCTCAAACAACTTTAAACTGGGGCAGAATTTTTGAGAGAGACCTCAAAATTTCCACCGAATGCTGGAATATATTTCAAATTCCCCAACACCAGAGGTTAAGGCCAAGCTTTTAAAGTAACCAGCTACGACAAAGTCTAGGCAGACTCAATTTCTGTCTATGATAGAATTATTTGAAGAATCCCTCTAACAATAATCATGAGTTTTGCAAATCATCCGTCGGATATAGTTAAAGCCAAGAGGAAGACATTCGTTGAGCTAGTACATGACATGACTGACAAAGATTTTATAAAGTTTTACAGAAGCTTTCAAAACTATTTTCTAAAAATTTAAGACTATTTTCAAAAATCATACAAAATCATTTATTTAGTACTTTCCTAGACATCAATTGGGATGGAGCATCAGGGTGCAAGTCTCAACATGGCGGAATTCCCAAGAGATGGCAAGGAGCAAATCAAGAATCAAAGAAGTTCAACATGGAGTAATTTCATTCAAACTAATCATTTTTCTGTGGATGCAAGGATCAATACCCAAAAATGAGAGTCTCTTTCAAAAATCCCCGAGAAAATATGGAGCCACAATAGATCATTAATGCCCAAGAACAGTATTTTGGGGTAGCCCTAGAAATGGGTTAACAGCTATATACTGAGGACCTTTTGATTTGTCCATCTCATTTCTTGAGATCATAGGCGACAAACAAAAGTTCCTAGTCTTCTTTACAACTATTGTATTTAGAAATTTCCTAAAAATAGTTGCTAGCAAAAGAGACTTTGTATCTACTAATCGCCTACCTTGAGCACAGGTAGAAAGCAAGACGATGACAGATCAACTCAGGTAAAATTATTTTTATCATTGCTGCAAGGCGTTGCCTCAAGGGCCATTGCATATCATTGCCATAAGGCATTGCTGCAAAGGACATTACATATCATTGCCCCAAGGGCCATTACATATCATTCCTGCAAGGCGTTGCCTCAAGGGCTATTACATATTATTGCCGCAAGGCGTTACCTCAAGGGTCATTGTATATCATTGCCGCAAAGGCCTACATATTATTGCCCCAAAGGCCATTACATATCATTGACACAAGGCATTGCCTCAAGGGCCATTACATATCATTTCCGCAAAGGCCCTTACATATCATTGCCCCAAGGGCCATTACATGTCAATGCCACAAGGCATTTCCACAAAGGCCATTACATGTCATTGCCCCAAGGGCCATTACATATCATTACCGCAAGGCATTGCCTCAAGGGCCATTACATATCATTACTGCAAAGGCCATTACATATCATTGCCTCAAGGGCCATTACATATCATTGCCGCAAGGCATTGCCTTATGGGCCATTACATATCATTGCGGCAAGGCATTGGCTTAAGGGCCATTGCATATCATTGCTGCAAGGCGTTTCCTCAAGTGCCATTACATATCATTACTGCAAGGCGTTGCCTCAAGGGCCATTGCATATCATTGCCGCAAGGCGTTGCCTCAAGGGCCGTTATATATCATTGTCGTATGGCATTACCTTAAGGGCCATTGCATATCATTGCTGCAAGGCGTTGCCTCAAGGGCTATTGCCTATCATTTCCACAAGGCGTTGCCTTAAGGGACATTATATATCATTTCTGCAAGGCGTTGCCTCAAGGACCATTGCATATCATTACCGCAAGGCATTGCCTCAAGGGCCATTGCATATCATTGCCGAGAGGGCCATTGCATATCATTGCTAAGAAGGCCATTGTATATTATTGTCGAGAGGGCCATTGCATGTCATTACCAAGAGGGCCATTGCATATCATTGCCGAGAGGGCCATTGCATATCTCTGCCGAGAGGGTCATTGCATGTCATTGCTGAGAGGGCCATTGCATGTCATTGCTAAGAGGACCATTGTATATCATTGCCGAGATGGCCATTGCATGTCATTGCCAAGAGGGCCATTGTATATCATTGTCGAGAAGGCTAGCGTGCTAGACAGAAAAGCTAGCGTCAAGGGTATCATCATCATTCAAAATTTGTTGATGCGCTAGACAAAAATGCTGGCGTCGAGGGTATCTCATCATTTTATGAATCAGCATTCGAACGCATCGAGAGTACATGATTTAAAGGGACGCCTTGAAGTCGCTATCTAAGGATGAATGATATATAAGATTTCCTAGAAATTGACAAGTTGAGGGTCATCTATAAGTCATATTATTTGAAATAGGATAGTGTGCAAGATCATCTATGAGTTGATAGATTGTAGTTCATCCGTAAGCCACAACAACATCCTAACCGGATAGTGTGCAAGATCGCTCAAAAATTGATAGTTCAAAGGTTATCCATAAGTTGCAACTAAATCCTTACCGAAGAATATGCAAGATTATCAAATTTATACGTCCAAGGTTTCTCTATAAGACACATCATATCCAAGATCGATTATATGCAGGATTACCCAAAGACTAACAATTTGAGGGATTATCTATAAGTCATATTGCATCCAAGGACGGATATGTGCAGGAACGCCTGAAAGCTAGCGATTGTAGTGATATCTGTATGCCATCTCTTATCCAAAGTCGGATAAAGTGAAGGATTACCTAAAGGTTAGAAATTCAAAGGATGTCTGTAAGTCGCCTCGTATCCAACAATCAAATAATATGCAAGATTATCCAAAGATTTGCAATTTTAGAAAAACTTATATATCGATCATCGGCTAACACCAGAGAGGTTATCATTCCACATACAACAAGTAATATAGGTAACCAAAAGGGTTACCACTCCAGCAAAAGATTACACGGTTGTAGAGACCGTTCTGCATAAAGTATCGCCAGTGTCCAAAAGGGCCACCCCACTTTGAAGACATATTCAACTGACAAATGCCATAATTATACAACAACCAAGGAGGTTGTTGTGTCTATTATTATGATTTATTTCTTATCAAATAGGTACAAGAAAGGATAACATCACTTTTTATACAACAACTCACGCGGAGATATGGTAAAATACTATATACTTCTTTCGTGAATTGAGATCACTAATGATTTTTGTGTGAGAAATTATCGAGAGCATCCAAAAGGATGAAAATCTCAAATCAAAACCACAGGTGCGGACGACTCCAAAAAGGATACAGCACAACGTGGGACTCTTTCTCAGCAGCAAAATGAGACATAATCTGGAGAGGAATGTCAAACTTTCTAGACGCGAGCTAAATGATGATCACCACCACCATCTAACCACGCCTATATTAGAAGGCATGTGGATATTTTGGGATATTCTGGTCTCAGCTTTACCTATGGGATGTTTTCTTAACTCATACCAAGGGGAACTTTCTTTTTCTTTCAAATTCGGGTGGCAACACACTTATAGTTTTGGAAATTATGTCCAGGTAAGTTCTTGCATATGGATTTGAAAGATCCCACATTTATGGTTAAGAGGTTACAAGCCTCTTTTCCGCAACTCGATCAACTTGTCACTCATTCTGAGCCAAAGCTTGTCTGAAATAAAAGACTATCTTTTCATCCGATTGAGTCGAACTAAAAGCAGTCTAATTCCCTAAAGTCTTGGGGATATGTAGGTTGGGCTCTATATAGAAAACTCGACTGCATTCCAATCTCCCCCAAATCTATTTAATCTCTAGCTTCTCGGTTTCATCAAACTCAAAAACCGAGATAACTAGTGAATTCTTTGAAAATAGTGCTTAAAATCAAGCTTTATGAACTACAAGTGGCCTGAATTCTCATGAAACCTGCGATATGTAGGAAACCTGATACCAAGGTTTGTCCATAACTCCATGAAACTCATGCGGAAAACCAACATCTCTCTGATAAAAATTTGTGGTCGGACAAAAATTAGCAACGTCAACCTCCCTTTGCCCAGGATTACTTGCATCCATCCTACCTAAAGGGAGGGGGCAGTTGTTGACACCTAACTTTTGCCCTCCACAACTGTGTTTAATCTCTATTTTCTTCGATTTTTAAATAAAATCACAACAATTATTTTTTCAAATAAAGGAATTTTAAAATAGGTATTTGGGATAATTTGGTCATTTAAGTGATAATTATATATTTTCGTATTTGCATATACGATATTGTATAAATTATTTCATTTGAATGAATATTTTTATCAAATTGGGCTTTAAATTAAGGATTATTTAAAAAATAAATAAATAATTAGAATCTTGATTTAAACGTAATTTATTCTCAAAATAATTTTATTTGGATAAATATGTGTTTGATTTTATCGAATCAAGAAGCTCGAGGTTAAATGAGGTATTAATTCATTTTGAATTTTTATTTAATTTAGTCAATCTATTAGGTTAGGCCATAATCGAAATCAAAATGGCCACAATTGTAATACAATTGGCCAAGTGATTTAAATTTGGCCACAAACTAAATAGAATTGGCCAATTCCCAACCAAACCAGCCCACTCCAATAAACCAAGCCGTTCCAATAAGACCAAACCATCAGCCCATTTCCCACTTATTTGTTTCTCTTTCAGTAGATAACATCACTACAGGCCCAGTTTTGCCATCACCAGTCCTCCCCATCCTAAAAAATCTTTCGACCCAGCCCAACTCTTAATTCCCCTCCTCCTTTAATCAACAACGACCAGCATACCTACAACGTACACCCATGCACAGAAACCATGCGTACAGCTCTATCACCAATAACCCGACCCCGACCATCTCTGACCTGGCTACCCATGCCCGAACTGACCCGAGTTCATCATGAAACAACCCAAGGTTATGACAACAACGATAGTTTTAGCAAAAATCCTGCCCAAGAATCTTCTAAAAAGAGGCTAGGTGGCAGCCCTCAACGTTTCAAAAGAACCTAGCTATCAAGAATCCGTTCCCGGTTGTTAGGATTGTACCATAAAGGTACACATGTGCCCCTTTTCCATTGGTTGAAGAAAATCCATTCCCCTAAACTTTCTCAATTTCAAAATACGATTGGTGAGCCAGAGGATCCTTTTGGTTTTAAATTCAAAACATCCTGTTTCAAAAATCCCTAAAATACCCAATTCTATCTTCTATATAAAGACCTCATGGGGTCACTGTTCAGGAGAAGGGGGGCTTCTTCTCTTTTTGGATAGGGAAAATGAGGTGGTATTTGAAATTTTTGGGAGGTTTAGAAATTTTTCTTTCTTTTCTTTAAAGGGTTTGAAAGTTTAGGATGAAAACTTGAGGTTTCAAAATTTTTTGAGTTCAAAGGTTTGAAGTAATTTTTGGTGAAACTCAAAGGAAATTCGAGAGTTCTAAATTCAAGGTGATTTTTTTTTTAAAGTGGTTTCTGAAATCTTTAAGAGAAAAGCCAGAAGACGCGCTATTGGTGGTCGATGTTGCGAGACTCCAGTAGCGACGATAAGTTTACTGATAGCTCATCATCCCGTTCGCTGCCCCGAAAGAGTTAAACACATTTTCTTCTTTTTAATACCATCATTTTCTGCCTCATCTCCTATCTCCATAAAATTACTTATCTGTTCAGAAGTAGTCGAGAATGATGATGGGATTGCTTGCTGTAAATGGCTATGATGGCCTTAGGAATTGTTTTGCTCGTGGCTGTTATGTATTTTTGCTGAATTAAGTGATTCACGTTGTGGTTTTCCATTTAGATGTCTTGAATAAGTTCCCTGCTTCAGGTCGGTGAGGCTGATTATCCACTATTTTATGTCACAAAGCAGTGTGTCTCATTTATGTTTGTTATCATGACCCAAAAATTTCTGTGGTAATGGTGTAAACCTCATATTATATTCCACTTTAGTTTTGATGACCTGCATACTGTAAGGTGTTCTGGACTTGATTATCTGTTCTCCTGCCTAGTTTCACTCTCGACGTAATTGGTAGCTAGTTCAATAGGGCTCAGGGAGATTAGCCCCTCTTAGGTGATATTTCATTAATTAACCCGAGATTCCATCATGTCTTGTTGTATTTATAGTATGTCTATCCATGTTCAAACAATTTAAATGTTTTCCCCCGTTTTGACAAAAGTGGTGGACTGCTTCCAAATGATTCATGCCACATTTTATTTCGATCAATACGAGTCAGAATTGTATTCATATGTTCTTCCTGTTTTGATATGAATAATGCGTTACGTTGCAACTTTTTGTCTATGATCTTACCCCAGAAGTAGTAATTAAAATACTATAATATTATGAATCCTAGGGTAGAGAGAGGATGAATGAGGTTTACGATAATATGTGTTTGGTTTCCTTGCCTGTGAATTCGCTTGCTGCATGAATAGTGTGGTTCCAAGAATTTGTGAAAATCTTCCATAAGGGAAACAAAGTCAGAGCTTTAAGCAATTTATATTGGATCTAGATTTAATCAAATAATTGGTCGTCTATCTTTCTCGTGCTTCTCCCTTTTTATTTGTGTGCTGGTTGCCCGCTTTGTTTGCTGTTTACATCCTTCTCTCTATCTTTCCTCCTTTATAAAATCAATAGCATGGGCCATGATACAATGATATTAATGTAATAATGAATAAATGGGTTTTACGTGTGATAATCCCAATAATAAATTATGCCTCCGGTGCGAGCTCACCTAGTTCGTCAACCACATTAACAAAATTAAGCAAGTTGTACTTTCTCAGTAGTTTGCATGATTTTGTTCCGCTAAGATGATTTGGGTTGCATGATTCTGCCTATGCCTTGTTTAAGTCGAAATCTTTTTCCAGGCTTGAAGATTGACTCCCTTGGGGACATGTAATCTACCTGGGTTACTAATTTTCAAAGAGAGGATGGAATATTCGATCATTCAAATAGTTTGCTTCTTTCTTTCTCCTCTTCTTTAAGGTTGTGTCTAAAATGTTTTGCTATGACTAAATATTCCACTAAAATTTTCTTATTTTTTGTCTTCTTTTGTTAGCATTCTGTTTAAAATAATAATAGTAACTTCCTGCATATTGTTAAATTAATAGTAATCCTTCTGCAGTCATTCTTGTTTTCCACATATGGTTTAACATCAATAGAAATCTTTGTGCATTTATTTTCTGCATAATGCTAAATCGTAACTTTTTAGCCTATATTTTCCTGTGGTTTGCCCAACGTCAATAATAATGTTTTAGTACTTGATCAACATCCATATTGTTTCTTTCATGATTTAACATTATTGATAATTCATTCAATATGTCTAGTCTTTACCCATGTCTGAACATATATTAATCCTTTCATGTTTTCTTTGCATGTGGATACATTCGAGTTCCAAACGAACTCCCCCCCCCCCCCCCCCATTTTGCTTACTGACAGGGGCCGTCGAGGCCCATTACTCCGAGACCAAGTCCAAAAGTGAATCTCATGGTATAACTGAATGCAAGGAGTCGCAGAAAAAAGAAAAGAGTTAAAAGGCATTGTTGAAACGGCCAAGGGAATTGAAAGTCTCATTCTTTTGCATTCGTTTTGCTTATTTACTTAGTTGTTTGTTGTTGTCTTTATTTATTTCTTTTCATTATTCATTTAATTAGGCCTCGAAGCCAAATTTGTACTTAATACATGTGGAGCGATACTCGAGCCAAAGGCTCAAAAACTAGACTAGGACAGTTGAAATGGGTCGAAAGCTCAATTAGACCAGGTCTCATTAATTTGGGCCCAATGGCCTAAATACCATCCTTTCTCCCTTCCCCCTTTTTCGTTATGTTTGTTTGCTTTACGTGTCTTGTGAACTTAGTTAAATCCCTAGTCAAGTCGCTAAAAACTGGTTTGCAAAAACATTAAAATAGTCCTAAAATCGCCTTTCTTCTCATAAATCAACTTTTTTTAAGGTTAATCAAAGACGATTTTCAAACAGTCTGGATAACTGCTAGTTAGCGGACATTTTTGGTGCCTAACACCTTCCTAAAACGTTAATAAGAAGCACTTACTCAGAATCTCTAACTTAAAACGATATTTCTGTTTTGAATCGTTTGAAGTAACTTTTATAAAGGTTTCTTAATTCCTTTTCAAAATTAAGTGGTGACTCTCTCTCAATAAGTCAAAATTTCTCCGCAAAACATTTGCTCCTATCATTTTTATGTTTATATGGATAAGGTATAGAAGAGGTAAAAGAGTTCCTTAACTAGCCGATTCTACCATAACAAGAGAGAATTTCATACTATGAACTACTCCAAGCAACGGATGATCTTAGTGAGAGTAATCTGATTGATTCTTGATGTTTTAACTCTGTTTACAAAGGCATTCTCAAAAGTCGAATTGTCGTTGCTGTTAAAGTGTTCAATCTGCTACTGGATGTGCCATTGATACGGAATGTGAAGTTTTGCGTAGCCTTCACCATAGGAATCTTATAAAAGTCATTACTAGTTGTTCCAATCTTGATTTCAAGACTTTAGTTCTTGAGTATATGCCTACTGAAGTCTTGAGAAATATTTGTATTCGCACAACTACTTCCTCAATACCAGGCAGAGACTAAGCATAATGATCCACTGTGATATAAAACCTAGTAACGTCTTGCTGGATGAGAACATGGTTGCCCACCTAAGTGACTTTGGCATTTCAAAACTACTTGGTGAAGATTAGAGTGATTTATACACTAAAACTTTTGCAACATTGGGGTATATTGCACTGGGTACGTTTCTTTTCTGCATTTGAACATTGATTTTTTTCTATTTCTTTTTCCACTAAGAAAGCTTATATTTCATGTTTAAATTAATTGTTTGACTGCAGAATATGGATTGGATGGGTTTGTCTCAACAAAATGTGATGTCTATAGTTATGGGATCATGTTGCTGGAAACGTTTACTAGGAGAAAGCCAAATGAGTTTGGGGGCGATCTTAGCTTGAAGCAATGGGTGAGTTATTCACTTCCAGATGTAGTAATGGACGTCGTAGATGCCAACTTGGTTACACCAACGGGTAAAGGCTTACAGAAGGAGCTAGATGTAGTGGCATCAATCATGAATGTGGCATTAGATTGTTGTGCTGAATATCCGACAAGAAGGAAAAACATGAAAGATGTTGTAGGGATGCTGTAGAAGATCAAGATTCAACTTCATGAATGTCGAGCAAGTTTTTGGAATCTGTTGTTCAAAATCAGTTGTTTGTTTCAAATTGATTTGTGCATGATTCTGTTTTCAGAAATGCTAGATGGTTGCAATAAATCTCACTGTTTCCTCTTAATATTATTGTTGCAAAAGGGGGAACTTGTAAATTTAATAACTAAAACCAAATTATTCCTCTTGAAAATGAACTTTTTAAAACTTCTTATAGGAATTAACTATATGAATATTAATAACGCATAATTACTAGACACCTAGTTGTTGTAGAGTTGTTATAGTTGTAACTGTCAAGTGTATCCTTGTGGATATAGGTCTTGTATATACTTTTTAAATAGTTGTCATACGATTAATAACATACGATTATTTTCCCATCATCTACTCTCTATCTCTTTATGGTACTTTTCTTCTTACTCGCACAAATGGCCTCTAAGATTTCTATGAACAATGGTGATGGAATCAAGAATGCCATCACTATTGTTCAATTCAATCAAGTTACCCAAATGCCTATAAAATTAATGGGCAGTCACAATTTCTCAAGTTTCACTGCTTATGCGTGGTCATAGTCTTTATGGGAATCTCATGGCTCCATCCCTGCCCCCACTTGCACCTTCTCTCAGAACAATCAAGATGTTGATAACCCTGAGTTCGTTCTTTGGTATCAGCTAATTCAAAATGCTATATCGGCCTATGTTGATCCTACGCTTGTCCCCACTGTTTCTGTTGCAGTCTCCGCCAAAGCTTCCTGGGGTGCTTTGCATACTGCATACTGGCCCACCTCTCTAAAGATTCTCGTCCAGTCATAGATTATCTTCATCAAATTCGATCACTTTGTGATGAACTTCCAACTGCTGGTGCACGGTATCAAACCCAGAACTCATTGTGAAAATCCTCAGTCGACTTGGATCTGACTTTTGAGAACTCTCTACTGCAATTCGTGTTCATGATTCTACTATTTCATATGAAGAGCTTTACGAAAAGCTTCTAGATTATGAGTTTTTCCTAAAATATGAAGAAGATAAGAAGCCGCTATCAACTCCTACTACTACTGTTGTAGCACAAAAGACAAGCTCAACTCCTTCTTACCAGGGCCACAATAATTACTTCAGCAACCGCCATCCAGGTGTAAACCCTCCTAACAACCATAAGCAACGGCAAGCACAACACCCACAAAGAAAGAACCAACAGAAGCCCTTTGACAAAAACCTTCGCTGCCAACTATATGATCGCGTAGTAATTCCGCTAAAGTGTGCAGATCGCAGTCACATAACCATCAGCAAGCCGAGAAAACTTTGCTGCTCATTTTCCTTCTCAACAGACCCCTTGGATTGTAAATACTGGAGCCGTTCATCATATTGCATCTTATACTTAAAGCCTAGCCAGCGTACATGACTACCACGACACCGAGGAGATAGCTATGGATAATGGTAACACCATTCCAATATCCCATACTGGTAACACTAACATAAGTTCTTCAAATCATCATTTCAAACTTCTCAATACCTTATGCTCCCCTATCATTAAAAAAAAGCTTATTTCTGTTTCTAACTTTTGCCTTGATAATCATTCCTCAATTGAATTTTTTCCTTCCCGTTATCTTGTGAAGGATCTGAGAACGGGGGCGTCTCTAGTTCAGGGGCAGAATAAAGATGGGTTGTATGAGTGGCCACCGGGCTATACATATCATTCTTCTAAATGCAATGTGGCTATTCCACTTCACTCGTGGCATCGGTATTTAGGCCATCCTAATCGCCGCATTTTAGATACTATGTTGAATAACTTTTCCGTTCCTGTTTCAGATCCCCAAGCTAGCTCCATTTGTAATTATTGCTATTCAAATAAAATGCATGGGTTGACTTTCTCAGAAAATTCATTGCGAAGTAATAAGACCCTGCAAATCCTTTGTAGTGATTTATGTGTTATTTGTTGATCAATTTTCAAAATATATGTGGTTGTTCACTTTAAAATAAAAAAATGAAACTCTAGAAGTTTTCCAAAATCTGCATCCATTGGTCGAACGCAAATTCAAAACCAAAATTCAATCTTTTTACACGATGGTGGTGGCAAATTTTAGAGTCTATAGTCATATCTCAAAACACATGGCAAAGAGCCCTTAGTGTCACCCCCATTGTAACATCCCGCACTTTTGGGCTAAAGTTTGAACCGTCCTTCTTATGTGTATAGACCAAAACCCAATGATTGTTTGTTAATATATGTATGATGATCAATCCTATAGTGTGCGAATACCTTTTACTATGAATTGAGGTCACAAAAGTCCCCTAACTCAAAATCGAGTTGAAAACTCTTCTATCGATTAAGTTTTAGTGAACGTCTAAACTTGGGTCAACTTCCTTTGATCATAAATTCTTGTATATAATAAGTTATAGGGCCTACTTCATATCAAATGAAAGGTCTATGAGTCTTTTTTCCAATGCAACTGGTTTCACCTTAATTCGATATTGGAGTAGAAAGTTATGTTCATTTTACTTTGAAGTGTTTGTCTGCCAAAATGTGACGACGAGGATGATGACCTATCAACAAGGTGATGGCCTATCATCCCTAGTCGTCAGCCTAGGGCAGAAAATTGTAAAATTCATTCCAAAACTGACGACCTAGGTGACGGCCTATCAGCTGAGTGACGGCCTATCAACCTTAGTCGTCAACTGATATAATTCTATGATTTTTTTTTATTTCCTTAGGGGTATTTTTTTCATTTCCTTGTAGTAACCGGTAAAGTTGCTGTCATGTGACAAGGAGATCATGGGTTCAAGCCTTGGAAACATCATTTGGCAGAAATGCAAGGTAAGGTTGCATACGATGCACCCTTGTGGTGGGGCCCTTCTCCAGGCATCGGGCATAGCGATATCTTTAGTGCAACAGACTACCTCACTCCAAAAACCTTTCCCATGAATTAAATTACATCGTAAACATTATTCACTCAACTATTATCAGTTTTAAGAACATCTCAATCCTCTAACTCTCAAGAAAAGGTAAAAACTAGCGTTTCCTTCAAGATCAAGAATCAAACTCTTAAGTCCAAGATTTCCAAGGAACAACTCAAGATTTCAGTTCTCCTCTTTAAACCTTGTAATCTAAGGTATGTGGGGTTTTCCTAAACTACCTGGGCTTATTTAAAACACATTGAATAAGGTTTAAAGTTATAAAGATCATGAATTTATAAAGGGGTTTTGGAATTTGGATTTGTAATTATGCATTATGAACTCTTTAAATGATATTATTGTTTTGGTCTTGAGGCTTTTCCCCTAAATTGATTTGTACTAGTATATACGTACGTATGAAATTGAGATTTAATGTTTAATTGAGAGCATGAACAATTATAACCCCTCTCTTGTTACTAAGCCTTTTGTTTTCGTACGTTATGAGCTATTTAAATTGCATTTAGAGAAGCATGATACAAATGTCTTGATTATTGTTTATGACTTGATTATGGTTTTGAATTGAGGAGAGGGTGCTTTTACATGTTGATAAATGTTGAAGATACATAGAGAAAGAGTTGCATATTTTGTCACAAACTTCATGACCACCACATGTTTGTTGAAATGTTGAAAAGAGTGATCTTTGCATAATTTAATAAATGTTTTGATGTATGAATTTTCATAAATTATTAGAAGTATGGTGGTCCAAACCATATTCTTTAAAGAAGAGACTTTACTATGATATTTTTCCGGCTAAAAAATATGACTTACAAGTCTTGGTCTGACGATACCAACACAGATAATACCATAACAGGTTCTAAACATAATAGAAGTCAGAATTCACTTATATTTTTAGAAAGTTAGTTTTGAATGATGATTGATCAGAAAAGGTTTAAAATGGGCTCAAGAGATGTTAGGTAGTTACTCAAAGAAGGTATGAGTTTAGAAAACTCATTGCCCAAAATCGTGTTTTGCCGATGTGGGTGGTTGTATCCCAAAGAGTGATTATACACTGACCTAGTGCCCTGTGGTGTATTAGAATTAGAATCAGAAACTCCAACTCTTGCAGGAAACTTAGGTTGGGGGCTTGTCTGCCGAGTCAAGGGCTGAATCCATATAGCCCACGGGGTTATAGAATGGTAGGGCTACCACCTAACTCAAAAGTAATACAAAGATTACAACTGCATTCTCAAAATCATTTTAAGATCATTGAAATTGCCCATGTGTTTTTAATTATATCATACATGATACTTTAGACTTGCTCTCATCTATGTTATATATATATAAGGACATTATTTTGGATTGCTCTGCATACCAGTATGTTTGTATTTCCCTGTATATTTCAGGGTATGAGGCTCAATCCAGAGGTCCCGCTAAGTCATAGATTTATCAGACAGAGGTGTGTAGTCGGTGAGCCTTATTTATTTTGGAAGGCCTATTTTTAGAATATTATTATTTCATTTTTGTTTTAGGTCCTACTGGGGTCCTTGTCCCAGTTTTAGGCAAGTTAGTATATTCTGATGTATTAGAGATTTTGCAGACTGAGATGGATTTTTTCTAGATACTTATTGATTTAATTTCATATTGTTAAGTTGAAATCAGTGCATGACCATGATTTCATTTTTTTATTTTTGCATTTCTCTTGTATTATTGTGAATATTATGCATGCATGATTACTGGATATAGAATAGCGTCCGGGCCTTCGTGGTTCAGGATGCTCATCACGGCCATGACCCGGGTTAGGATCGTGAAAAACTTGGTATTAGAGTATAGTTCATGGTCCCAGGGTGTCTGGAAAATCATGTCTAGTAGAGTCTTTCTTATAGGTGTGTTGTGTACCACACTTATAGTCAGGAGGCTACCGGGCATTTAGTAGTTGTTTCTTATTCTTTCAGACTCCAATTTTTGCTACAACATCGTCTATAAGAAAGTTACCCAAATTCCTTTCCTGCTCTAAATTAATAGTCCATGCCTTATTGTCTAGGCAATACAAGTCTAAAAGTCTAGCACCCCTAGCGAGGTGGCTCTCCCTGATTAAGTTATGCATAAAAGTTATGAGATTGTACAAGGACTTGAGAGGAGTCCATTAGTGCTTCAAGGTGTATTGATTCTAGCATACGCCTTTGTCCCTATGAAATTGTGCTTTTAAGCCTGAGGTACGAAGTGTATTCAATCCCCTTTAAAAAATCTTTTTGCAGATGTCATGCATAAGGTAATGATGTGTAGTAGAATATTGGAACTTTATTTCCACCCGAGTAGCAGTATTTGTTAAAGTGTTGTGACCCATTGATAGTGAGATGGGCCAAGAAGTTGGTGATATGCAATCACAAGGTTAGAAGTCCGAGTGAGGGCGACTTTTGGGTAAATAAATAGTTTTAGTTGTGTAACCATTAATTGAGAGATGGTTTGCCATTTTGTAGTGGTAGATTAAGTGGTAGTAATATTTGTAGATTGTATGGTAGTCTGTGAAGGAAGTGGCAGGATATGATCTTTATTTATTTAAATTAGAGAAGGAGCCTAGAGTGTATAGTTATGGTGGTTATAGAAATTAGTTATAGGTTGTGAATGGAAAGGGGTAGACTAGTCAATAAGTTATGGGTAGAAACTCATTGGTGTTTATGGAATTTGGTGATAGTGAGAATGCATACATGGATAAGTAAGTATGATATGAGGAAGTGGAATATTTAGATAAGATCGTAATGGGTATGTTATATGATTTAGACCGACTATCCTTTTTATATGACTTTGACCCCCCTCGATTGTCTTTTCTTCGGTAGTTGTAAGCTAGTACTGCACTTGAGAAGATGTGTGGAAGATTCTAAGATGTGGCAGTAATGTTGTAGAGAGAATAAACTTGTGGGCAATACTTAAGTTAAATGGCATAGTTGGGCTGATTCCCCAATTTGATGGAATAGTATAGTGTGTGACCTGCTTCATTGGTGTTATATGATTGGTGTTGTTACAAAATAGGCTTGAATTTTAGATGTGGAGTGTGGTGGTAAGAGTAGTAGCTTAAGATTAATGATGCATGTTGGAATTAATTAGCAGGCTTGATGTGATGTGTGAAATGGCCTAGGTTGATAATTTATGAAAAGTTTAGGTTATAATCGTGAGGTATATGTGTACTTGAGGACTAGTATTAAAATGATGAATTATGGTTGAATCATTAAGTGGATAGGAGCGTGAGTAGATAGGAATAAGTTGAACCCCAGGTACCAGGTTGTTAAATAAAGTTTTATATGTATAAGTGTGTTGTGTACCTAGATTTCATTCTTGAATCTTGTAGTATGGAAAAGTTTGGGAAGTTGTTCTATGGTGTTCTTTAGAGTTGAATTGCGGAAATATAGGTAGGCGATAGGCGCCTTTGGTATAGTTTTATAGATCTTGTTAAGTTGTAGGTTATGTGATTAGAGGTGTAATGATAGTATTCTAAAGAATTGAAGATAGAGTGTTGTGTTTAGAAGTGTAGGTGTCTATTCCCATGATGATGTTAGTCATAAGTTGATGACTTTAGGAGTTATAAGAAATTATGATTAGTGTCCCTGCAAGGGGATGTCCTAGAAATAATTTAGTGTCTTTCTATTAAAGATTATTTAGGGGAGTTGGTGTTCATGTGTATATTCATACCCCCCACTTGTGATAAGGAGTATGGATGCATACACTTATGAAAGTCAGAGTTGTAGAATGATGGCTATAGAGGATAGAGAAAGTTAAGAGTAGCATTTATGGAAAGCAATGCCTTCAGAGTATAGTTCATCAGGGAGAGTTTAGAGTTTAAGTATACGGTATATCTCTTTTGCGTTGAGAGTTGTAGCTATAGATTTTGATGTGAGGTTATGTTCGCAAGTTTAGGAGTCTGACATTGATCTAAGGGGAAGATGATAGACTTCAGTAGTTTCGAATTTTTTTCTTGTGGTGTCAAGTTTCAAGTACAAATCATGATAAATAAATTCTTATTCAAGCAAGTTCCTCCTACATTGATATGACTGGACAGCTACCAAAGTCTTTTGTATTCAAGTCCTGCCTATGTCTAAGGTTTGAGCTCTCTATGTAACTCATGTCATGTCCTGACCTCAAAACTAGAAGAAACAAGGTCCCTCTATCATCCAATATTCCAAGTATCCAAGCTTTATGTTATATTGATCATGCACCATAAATCTGTGTCCCGAATCATGCTTGGTTCTAAGATACTATGTTTTTGTATGTTACTGATTCATTTTATCTAGGGATTATCCAAAGTGGTAAAAATTTATACAAACTCATGGTAAATTTTAGTTCTTTAAATGAGGAGCAATTGGCAATCTTTGTCTTAGTTGTTGTTAACTACACAAATTCTTGTTTTATGCTATATAGCTCAGAATATGGGTACCCAAGTTTCTCATTGTGGTCTGTCCAAGGAAATAGTGTAGTGTTGTGTTTATGACAAACGACTCTTTACTTATGATCCAAACACTTGATATATGGCACACTTCGTATCTATTCTATCGTATCTTCACCTCATGTCCCTCTTTGAGTAGTGCAATAAGTATGATTGATGGTCTAATAATGTTACGTCCATTCATGATGCTTATGCTCGGGTCCCTTAATGACCCAACATATGTTAGTATGATGGTGGTTGTGGAAGCATAGTAGTGTGTTAAGTTGTGGAGTAGATGTTTTTTAAGATGAAAATTTTGATGTGACTTATTGAGCTAAGGCTATAAGAGAAGGGGGAAGAAGGAGATGAACTTTCATTACGTGAGATAGTTAAAAAGGAGTTATGTGGCAAAAATCTTTGGGAGAATGATTGAATTCGCTGGACTTAGTGGGAAGATCAATGTAGTGGGTGTAGTGATGATTAGGCTTGAATGTTGTGATTGTTGAAAATACAAACCAATGCGCTGTAGGGATTAGTACTCCTTGATTTAAAACTTGAGTGTGTTTGACAGTTGTGATAAGGTGAAGTAAATCTTCTTAAGTGAATGTAGAATATGGGGTCCCATAGCTTAAACTAGCACCTCTATTCTCTGAGTTAGGCTTCAACATAGAAGTATTATACAGTGGGACTCAAGTTTTGGTGGTTGTATATGTGATGGAAGAATCGTAAGTTGGAAATGATGAGGTATGTAATTTATTGTTTGGGGCATATATGAGTAGTGGGTCTAAGTGTAAGTCTATTCGTGGTATCATGTAAAGTAGAGAATGCTTTTATTCCTATCTCTCGCGAAATCTCATTTCATGACTGTACCGATGTGAATCGGGCTTGTTATCATCAAATAAACTCATACCATATGTTGTGATGATCATGATCCCTAGAATTCATGTGCAAGGTCATCTCTATGTCAGTTCATATCCTCTCACACTTCATGCTTACACGTTTTCCTAGGGGTTATCATGAAACTTTTTCACTGTCTTCGCATATTTTGTTGAGGAAAATATTTAATGTGATGTCATGTCACGACCCGAACTAGGGCCTGGCCATGACGAACATCCTGAACCCTAAGGGCCCGGAATGTCCCTATCTATCTGGTAAGCATGCACACATTCATATCAATAAAGAAGATGCGGAAACATAATCTACTACGGAAACATGGTCAATTCTGAATTCAGCATAAGTATGAAAATTGAAAATCAACTACATCTAATAACATCTGACTCAGTCTGCGAAATCTCTACTACAGAAAAATCTGACAACTTTCTGATAATTGGGACAAGGCCCCCAGTAGACCAAAACGATAATAAAGGACATAATATGAAAGTCAGACCTTCTAGAATAGAGAAGGCTCACCAACTAATCACTGCAACTCCTTCTGATGAATTTACTACCTTTCTAGACCCCTAGACTGAGCCTCAGAACCTGGAGGAAGGAGGGGGGTCAATACAGATGGACTGGTATGCAAAGCAATCCAAAATAAAGCTTATATGTAATTAAAATAGTTTGGGAAACAACTTTGTCAAAACATTATACATCAAGTGTCTTTTGAAACACATGGGCGTATTTCTGAAAAAACATGAAACCTGCCTGTCAATGCAAGTTCTGATCTATATATTACTTCTGAGTTAGGTAGCACTCCCCTACAATGCTGATATTCTACAGGCGGTATGGAATCAGCCATTGACTCGACGGGGAAGCCCCCCACCCAAGTGTGCTGCAAGGTTTGGAGTTCCTGAATCTGATACGCCATAGGGCTCTAGGCCAGTGTAATACATAAACCCGGATAAAAAAATCACGATTTTGGGCGACGAGTTGTTTGATACTCACGCCTTCTTCAGGGAACCACCTAAACTCTCTGTATGCCCAATTTTATCCTGTTCTAAATCATGCATGTTTCTAGTTTCAACATCTGAAAAGTCTGATTTCAAACATGCATTAAATCTGTTCTGAATTATCATGGCATAATCTGAATTGGTGTCGTCACACCAAAACTTGCAAGTCCTATTTCTGAGCCATAATGTAATAAGCATGATCTTTCATAAAAATATAGTTCAGACCACTAAAACATGCAAACAGTATAAAAGATTTCCTGTTCTGAAACATAAGCCAAAACTATGAAAGAACCCTTCAAACATAAGGTGGTCATGTACTTTTGGCAAAACCATACGTCTTTCATTATATGTACATTTTGCATTTACCAATACAAACAACCCTCTCTTTTGAATTCAAGGTTCATATCAAATCATTCATAAATCAAGGGAGGATTCTAGATTCAAACTATGATCCGGGGATTTCGAATCTTCTATCTATTTTGAAAACCCACGGTTGAATCTTGAGTTTCTTGAAGTTCTTGTTTGAAGAGCTAAAGAGGATTCTTGATGATTTTGATGAAAGTAGGGTTAAGTTGCTCAAACATACCCTAAATACTTTGTTCGGATGATTTTAAAGGCTAGGGAAAAGTTAAAATTACCCTTAATGACTCCTAAACGGAACTGGAAATTTGAACTTAAAAACCCAATTTCGGCTGCCACCGCGACGCGCCACAATTGCGGTGGTCCACTGGAATTCGACGAGTGGGAAATTGAGTGCCTCCGTGATGCACCACCATTGCGGAGCCCCACTAGAATTTGATGATTGTCAATTTGACCCTCTCTGCAACGCGCTAGACACAAAAATGACGATGTTTACGACTGGAACATTAAATTATTCATAACTTCTTCACCGAGGGTACGTTTTGGACGAATCTTATATCATTTGAAAGCTAATTCAGTCGTCTACGTAATGAAAGTTTGAAATCTAGGAATTTTCACATGAAAATTAATTTAGATCATTCTAAAAGCTAATGCTTAGACTTTCCATGGATGGAATTTCGCTAAGAAGACGTCGGGGTGTTACAATATCTCCCATTGGAATCATTCATCCCTGAATAATGATGCGGAACACAGACAAGCACGATTCCAAGAATACTAAAGGATAGAAAGATTAAGGTAAGGGTTGTACCTTCAACTCCATCATCTACTGGGTCAAAAAGGTGTGGGTATCTTGCTCTCATGTCATCCCCTAATTCCCAAGTGGCTTCTTCAAATTTCTGATTTCTCCACAACAGCTTAATTGAAACTACTTCTTTACTTCTCAACTTCTAGACCTGATCATCTAGGATTGCAATAGGTTCCTCTTCATATGATAAGGAGGCCGTCACCTTGTCTCTTCTATAGGCAACACCAAAGAATGGTCTCCAATGCATTTCTTCAACATGGATATGTGAAATACCAAATAGACAGAACCCAGCTGGCAAGCAATTCTAACTTATACACAACACCACTCCTCAAAATCTGATATGGTCCTATATAGCAAGCACTCAATTTACTTTTCTTCCCAAATTGCATGACTCCCTTCATAAGAGAAACTTTAAGAAATACCCAATCACCGACCTCAAACTCTAAATCTCTTCTCCTAACATTGGCATAAGATTTCTGATGACTTTAAGCCATCTTAAGTCATTCTCTGATGACTTTAACATCCTGCATTTCCTGATGAACAAGATCGGGCCCAAATGTTTGCATCTCACCTACTTCATACCATCCTATAGGAGACCTACATCTTCTCCCACACAGTGCCTCAAATGGTTCTATCTTAATACTGAAATGGAAACTGCTATTATACGCGAACTCTATCAATGGCAAGTGCTCTACCCAACTACCTTTAAGATCAATCACACAGGCCCTCAACATGTCCTCAAGGGTCTGAATGGTGTATTCGTCCTGCCCATCGGTCTGAGGGTGAAAAGCAGTGCTTATGTTCAGTTGGGTACCTAATACTTTCTGGAAAGATCTCCAAAACTGAGAAGAGAACTGTGTACCTCAATCGAATATGATGGAGACAGGCGCACTATGCAAACGAACTATTTCTGCAGTGAACAGCTTGGCATAATCCTCTCCCAAATAGTTAGTCCTAACAGGCAGAAAATGGGCTGACTTGGTCAGTTTATCTACAATCACCCAAATAGAATCATACAAGTTTCAGGACTTCAGGAGCCCTGTAATGAAGTCCATATTAATCATCCCCCTCTTCCACAAGGGCAAAGCTATCTCTTGGGAAGAACCACCTGGCCTCATGTGTTCTACTTTAAATTGTTTAAAATTCAAACACATGAAATCAAAGGTAGCTACATCATGCTTCATATTATTCCACCAATACATAGATTTCAGGTCCTGGTATATCTTAGTAAAGACTGGGTGAACAATATACCTCGAAGTGTGAGCTTTGTCAAGGATTCTATTCCTCAAATCATCCACATCTAGTACACATAGTCTACCCTGGTATCTCAAAATACCATCACCACCGATCTTAAATGACATCACCTTCTGCTGACCCACATCATTCTTAATTTTCATCAAGATAGGACCTTCAACCTGCCTCTTTTTAAATTCCACACAAAGGGAAGACGTAGATATCTCATGAACAAACATTCCCCCATCTTCGAAATCTAAGATTCATACTCCTAGATTTGCAAGCCAGTGAATATGTTTCACCATCTCTCTTTTTCCTTCCTTAACATGAGAAAGACTGCCCATAGACAATCTGCTGAGGGCATTGGCTACCATATTTGCCCTTACCTGGATGATAGTGAAGGCTCATGTCATAGTCTTTCAAAAGCTCCATCCAATGCCTTCGACTGAGATTTAGTTCTTTCTGCGAGAAAATATACTGCAAACTCTTATGGTCAGTGAAAATATCAACATGCAACCCATAAAGATAATGCCTCCAAATTCTAAGAGCAAACACCACAACTGCTAATTCCAAATCATGAGTGGGGTAGTTCCGCTCATGTATATTTAACTGCCTAGATGCATAAGCCACCAACTTACCATGCTACATAAGTACATACCCAAGTCCCACACGGGACGCATTACAGTACACAACAAAACCCTCTGTACCTTCCGGAAGAGTCAAAACAGGAGCCGTAGTCAACTTGTCTTTCAACTTCTCAAAACTATGCACATAAGAGAAGGACCATAAAAACTTCACCTTTTTCTAAGTCAACTTAGTAAGTGGAGCAGCTATAGAAGAGAAACTCTCTACAAACCTCCGGTAATACCCTGCCAAACCCAAGAAACTCCGAATGTCGGTTGGAGTCGTGGATTTGGGCCATTTCTTTACTGCCTCAATCTTTTGGGGATCAACCTTAATCCCTTCACTAGACACAATATGCCCCAAGAAAGCAATAGTATTCAGCCAGAATTCACACTTGGAGAATTTCGCATACAACTTATGATCTTTGAGGGTCTGAAGAATAGTGAGGAGGTGACTGGCATGGTCCTCCTCACTTTCAGAGTAAACCAAGATGTCATCAATAAAAACTATGACAAACAGGTCTAGGAACTAACGGAAGACCCTATTCATTAGGTCCATGAAAGTTACAGGGGCATTGGTCAACCCGAAGGACATGACTAAGAATTCATAATGACCATATCTGGTTCGGAAGGTTGTTTTAGGAATGTCTGACTCCCTAAATTTCAACTAATGATATCCCAAATGAAGGTCTATTTTTGAAAAATACTTAGCACCTTGAAGATGATAAAAAAGGTCATCCATTCTAGGAAGAGGATATTTATTTTTCGCTGTGACCTTGTTCAACTGGTGGTAATCTATGCATATACACAGGGAACCATCTTTCTTTCTCACAAAGAGTACAGGTGCACTCCAAGGAGAAACACTAGGTATGATAAAACCCTTATCTAGGAGATCTGCTAGCTGATCTTTCAACTCTCTTAACTATGTAGGAGCCATTCTATATGGCAGAATAGAAATAGGATGGGTATCTGGCAACACATTAATGCAAAAATTTATCTCCCTATCAGATGGAATTCCTGGGAGGTCATCTGGAAAAACTTTTAGGAATTCATTTACTACTGGGACAAACTGAAGGGGGAGACTTTCAGCGTTAGAATCTTTAACATGAATAAGATGGTACAAGTTGCGGCTGTTTTTTTCTGACCGCCACAAATAATTTGCGGCGATTTTATTTACATATTGCGGCGGTTTTAAACCTCTGCTATTTGTATTTTTTTAAAAAATTAATGTTACAAGTTGTGGCGGTTTTAAACCTTTGCTATTTGTATTTTTTAAAAAATAAAACAAATTTAATGTTACAAGTTGCAGCGGTTTTAAACCTTTGCTATTTGTATTTTTTAAAAAATAAAACAAATTTAATGTTACAAGTTGCAGCGGTTTAAAACCTCCGCTATTATTTTTGTAACAAAAAAAATAATTAATGAGGCCAATAAATTTAAATTACTAATTATAGATTATAATTTTAGCTCAAATTTAATTGTATCTTTAGAGATAACCTACAATCCAATATTTGTTCAATTCATATGTCATTAACACAACATGAATAATTAAATACTGTAATTGAAAAACATGTCAAAAATACGTTAAACATTAAATATTCAACATTAACATCTTCAAACTTCAATTTTTCAACATTAAGTAGTATCTTCAAAATCAAATTTAGACATTAAGTACATAATTGAAGATCCAAGACAATTTGCAATGAAATCAATGACCGTCATTAGGATCAAAATCATCATGTGGTCTCCTTGCATCCATGGGCGCAATGGGTCCACTGGCCGCATCACTTGGCTACATAAAAATGCAAAGTATAAAAATCAATCAAATGAACTTTAGGTCCTTATTATAAAACATTTATATTTGCGTACAACTAAAAGCAACTAAAAACATCATGATAAATGTAGAGTGAGGTTAATAAGGGCAATTGATAAACATAACGACATCTTCCCTTATTTCTTAAACTCATGTCTAGTCAAACGGTGCCATATAAATTGGATGGAGGTAGTGTTATGGAACATTCAATCATTTAAAGCATGCAGTTTATGGAACAGTCAATCTTTTAAAGCCTGCAGTTTATGTAAAGTGAGGTTGATTAGGAAAAATAATTTTGCATCAAAGACTAGTAATTATCAGTCGTTGCTATGGTGCCTTTCTGTAGCATTCTACTTTGGTGCATTCTGCTTTTCTTTTCACAGTGATTCACGGCAAAGTCAGGTCTTCACTTATTATAATTTTATGAACATTCTGATGCCCAGTACTAAAAAAAAAGAAGAAAGTTGTGAAATTAATAAGGAAAGCGATCATAACCTAAGATTTGTAACTTGTTGGCGCTATGATCATGGAAAAACACCCCGTTAGTTTCTGTTAGTTCATTAATAAGCTTAACAGTAAAAACAAGTTGATGTTGATGTTTACTGGAAGTATAAATATAATTGCAAGCTCAAACACAAAAGAATATTTCAAATTTTAAGATGAATGAGTAGACAGAGATAAAACACTGAGATAAAAAAATAGTAAAGAGAACTGTACTTACTGTTGTGGGAAAAACCATTGAAGGAGAACCAAAGAGCCCCACAAATTGTTCTGTTATCGTTCCTTCTTTCATTATCATATACGCTTTCAAAGCACTCAATATTTGATTGTGAGAATTCATCATTTGATTGTAGTTTTCTCGACAATGGAACGAACTAGAACCTCCACTACTTGATGCACTTGTACCACCAAAATGAGGTCTAACTTGTTGACAAACTCTACTAGGAACAACTCCTAATCCCAAACATCTCACCCTTCCAAAGTGTTCTTGCCCTAGAGCCTTACCAAAGGCATCATTTGGCGAAACTTGAGACTCATATGTTCTTTGGCTCAAAGCTGACTCAATTTTTTCCTACATATAGAAAATTTGTTGTCAAAATAAATTAATACTAGAAATTCATTTGACATACTATGGTTGATTGCTCAATAAGAGTCTATGGCACATAAGTAAAACTCACATATTTCTTTTGCCGCTTTATTAACATATACTCCATCTTGATTCATATGAGTAGCAATGTACATTTATGCTTGTCCAGGCCACTGTCTATTCTCGGCCATATATAAATTAGAAAATGTAATCAAAATAATTTACTATTTAGGAATATTACATTCGAGGTTAATTCACCCACCATTTCAGCCCTCCTTGTAGCATTGGCTTTGGAGCCACCAGTGTGAGGAATTGTCTGTTTCTTTCGATTTTCACGATTCCTTTGACGCATTTTCTTATAAAAATATATTTTAACGTGAACTAGAAAAAAATAATTATACAACTATAAAGAAATACATTTACATAAATACATGTGTTGATTCTTTAAAATTGTATTCAATAAAAGAAATCCATTGATCGGGTGGGATCCCGTCTGGCACCTTGTCCATAATTTGAGCTTTACTTTTAAGTGGATCATTAACTTCATTCCACATGTTAAGCTTATTTACCTTTAAGTGGATCATTAACTTCATTCCGCATTTTAAGCTTAGACCTTATGCCTTTATAATAAGATCGAAGACATGATTGAAGAATGTCATAGGTAAATTCGATCATTTTTCAAAGTTGATTGGAAATAAAGAGAAATCACATGCTAAAATTCCACAAAAGCCCGAAAGAAGGCTGCGTGCTTCACCAAATGGTTCATCATAAATATCAAACTTAACCATGATACGTTCTTCACTGGTTAAATTCAACACTTCCTTAGCTTTTACTTTGATTTTCTTGACATTATTTCTTGAATCTGTAATAAGAAAAGAGATAAGTTGAAGCTATGAGAGACATTACATTTGATTAGAAAGATATGTAGAATATGTATTGATAGTCTGAAGTATTTACCTATTGTGTCTACGACCCAATGCGAATTTGATTCACATCTACGATGTTTTTTGGGTGCAGCCTGACCTGTGGGAGATGCTTGTGACGAGTCCTCATTTGTTGGATCCGAATGTGATGTAGAATGAATTGATCGAGATGACTGTGATCAATCCTGATTTCCCAGATGTGATGTAGAGTGAACTGATCGGGATGGTTGTGATTTAGGCCAAACTGCCAGACCCGGATGTGGCGTGTCCTGATCCATAGGAGTTGGATGGGATGCTGAGTAAACTGGTCGAGATGGTTGAGGTGCATGCTGAATTGGCAGAGGCAGATTTGCTGGCAGACATGCTGATTCAGTACCTTGTGATGTAGATATCAGAAAATCTGATTTTTACTTTTTCTGCATGCGCTTGAACCTTGGTATATCTTCAAAATTTTGGCAAATATCCACATTTGAGTTACAATTACAAAACAGCTGTAGCAGTAGAAGGCATTGTTTGTTAGACAAATAAACACATACCTTTACATTACTATAGTTTTTAGTCACCTCCTGGGTTCTGTGTTTCAAGAAAAGTTAATTGGTGAATTTCAGGTGGGTTCAGAGGCCTCACTATGCAGGAAGCACCAGACTTCAATGAATCATCTGTATCATTTAAGCCAAGTGGTTATGCCATCTTTCAAGCAACAAGTTATCCTAGCCGTTTATCATGATTGAAGTAGCCGAAAACTTAGCATTGTGAAACAACAAGTTAACTTTTTAATCTCTACCAGTTTTCCAGGCTTAAGACACTCTACGAACTTTGAGTTTTAACTTCTGTACGTGGCTATGAAGTTATGTCCCTGCAACATCCTTTCAATAGTTCCTGTCGATACCCGATTACATTACATAAAATAGAAAGTGTTCACGAAAGTTTGAGGGAGAAATGAAAAAATTGGTCAAAAGGTTCAGTAAGACCACCTGTGGAGCCTGAACCAAAAAGAATACTATAAGGTGGACACACCTTTACGGTTAGTGCAGGACTCACTGTCTTGACAATGCGATTTCGGATTAGTTCTACTATGTAACCATCCACATTTTGGATTCAAACAACCAAGAACTCGTGAAGAAAGATGATGATTTAGGAATAAATATAGCAATGGAGGTAATGGAAGCACAGAACTGAACATTCTTAATCGACAACGAGCGAGAATGAAGCGGCAGGAAGAACAGGTCAATCAACAAGAGATGAGTTATTTTAGTGCACAAAATGATCAACTGATGAATTATTTTCATCAATCATCTGAAGCTCAACAGTTTCATGGTCTGATCAATGTAAATGATCAGAGTCTTAATGAGCTTGTGACTTAGGCAAAGACAGACCCTTGTTTGGAGAACAATTGGGATGATTTTTCAAGAGGTTGCAGAACAATTGAAAGAATGCATAGATTAAGGAGATTCCAAACTAACAACAGAGAAACATAGAAACAAAAGAAGCACAAATAATAGTGAGCACAAGTAATAGTTTACTCCAGTGAACAACTTAACCAGCAAGTTAATTCATATTTTTGGCCGGTGAGAAGGGAAGAGATCAGTGACCAGATGAGATTTCTGCACGATTTGGTACCACGGTGTAACAAGATCACAGGGAAAGCAGGAATGCTAGATGAAATAATCAACTATGTCCAGTCTCTCCAAAGACAAGTAGAGGTAAAAAACCAAGAAACAATTGTCTGGGCTAGCTTTCGCGCATGTCGATTTAGCAGACTACGACAGAGAAAACTAGATAATAAAGTAACAGTCCATAACTATTTTGTAGAAGACAAGACTAATCAAAATTTTCATTACATCATAATATATAGTTACAAATTTGTTGTTTTTCCTCTCCATAGTATCTTTCATGTCGGATAAAATCAAGTATGGCTTGCACCTATAAATGTTTGTATAAAGTGACCATTAAATATTTGTATAAAGACAGATAGGAAGAAATGGTCGAAAGCCTTCAAGCACACAACCTTTCCAGCAGAAGCAGAAAATGAAGGAACAAAATAAGTAAGAAAAACAAAGTACCTTCATTGAACTTCTGTTCCACTATAGCAAATAGCCACTCTTATCCACTCAAAGTTCTAAACCCCACACCTCAAAACTAATAATTTACAAGAACATAGCATTAAGAACAAGAGAAGTAAAAGAAACTAAGTACCTTAATGCAACTTCTGCTCCACAGAGACAATTAACTAGCACGACGAATACAAGTCCAAATCTTCTTTGACCTAAAGACAAGGATATGACTACTATTACAACACGTCTTTTATTTTTCATTGGGTGAAATTGAACCTCAGAATTAAACTCTATGATAGGACCGTAGACAATCAGGAATTACAAGATCAAACACAACCGCTTTTACAACCAACATCTACTACAGAGAGGGATAAGTTAAAGATGAGAGGTAATTTAACACATCTCCTTCTTTAAGGCTGTTTGAACATGAAAAAGAACTAAATATAGTTACAAGTCAATTCATTACAACGCTAGCTACAAGATATAACTATGAAAAACAAATAAACCAAATTATTGATGACTGGGATAGAACAAAACTCAATATAGTTATAACTTTCTAAGCCAAAAGATTGTAAGTTTTGGGAAAAAACACTAATCTAGCGAGAAGAAGATAGTGCTAGAGGAAACTAAAAAATAATGATATATCTATTTAGTCATATGCTCCTCTATTGCAATTTGGACATCCTCGTAATCAACATCAAAAAATTTTCCAAACTCTTGTTGTTGGTATGGCTTATTCTCATATATTTCCTTTTCATCGATCTCTCCCATGTCAAACAAATCTATTGGTTTTAGATGTACAGCAACACACCATTCTTTATCATTTTCATCATCAACATAGTAGACCATATTAGCTTGTGATGCTTCAATATACGAATCATCAACCACACAATCACCAGTATGAATCAGTTTGGAGAAGTTGACACAATTAAGCTTCCAAGCATCTATTTTGAACCCTCTGTTCCGAGTAGTGTTAGCCCACTGACATTTGAAAAGAACAAGCCTGAATTTTCCATAATAATTAAGCTCAACAATGTCTTCCAACTTTCCATAATATGACAGGTCTACTTGTGTTGCATGTCTATCTGCACTAGATGCAACACAAGAAGTGTTAGAGACAACAAAAACTCCACTATTTTGAGTTTTTAATCCTTGTTCTCTAGATAAAGTTCAAAATTTGAATCCACTAATGTTATAAGCACTGAATCTTCTTACATCTCGGGCTGGACCTTGTGCTAAGAACTTCATCTCACCAGAGATAGTATTTGCTATATCCGGATTCATAATCTAAATATATAAAACATTTATATTAGAAATTTTAAATTGATAAAAAAACATACGAAAATAAATATTTTAATGTCATTCACTCAATCTCTTAGGAAATCAATCAGGGAACTCTTTACTAACTCTTCTCTCTACCTCTGTTGTTGACAGTCTATGGACTTATGTACCTCTTTTGATGTAATCTTTAAATTCACTATAAAGGCACCATAATTACAAATTTTAATCAAATTACTCAAAACATATCTTATAAATCAAATCAATGCTTCACGACCGCACAATTAAGTAACACATATCGATGAGCTTGTGTTTTCTCCAAATAAGTCAATGGTTCTATTCTGAAGCCTCCAACATGCTTACCTTGTTGAGGGAACATACTTGACTTTTCATAAGCTTCATTTTGACTTGGTCCATCATTTACACATTTAGGTCGATTTAACCTTGACTCAATTTCCTCAAAATAACGAGAATAAAGAGTAAGAGCTTCTTCAACTATGTAACTTTCACCTATGGAACCTTCTGGTTGCGATTTGTTCCCTACAAGGGACTTGAAATGTCACAACAATCTATATCCAAAATATTAATATGTAACAAGAAGTATTTACACTGAAGTATTATTATAAAATCAACTAAAATTATTTTGAATAAGGAATATTTTACCTTTCAACAAAATACATCCAGCGAAAATGTACCGGGCCACCTTTTTTTACCCCATCAACTACATGAACAGTTAGATGAATCATTACAGTAAAAAATAAAGGAGTAAACAAAATCTGTAAATGGCAAAGAGTTTCCACAATTCAATTTTGTAGCTTGTCTAAGTCTGCAAGACTTAAACTTTTCAAACAAAGTTGACTAAAAAAGGAAGAAAACTCAACCAAAGTTGCAACAACCTATCTTGGAAGCACATTACGAATTGCAATAGGTAACAACTGTTGTATAAGAATGTGAGAATCATGGCTTTTAAATCCAAAAATTATTTTATGATCCAAATCGATATGCCGAGATATATTACTTGAATAACCATCCGGCACTGAGATATTCTTTAAAGTCTTGAGGAAGGCCATTTTCTTGTTCTTTGGAATTGCAAATGCAACAAGTTTACACTCATTATTCTCATCGACCCAAAGATGATGCCTTATGCCCATATCTTATAGATCTTTTTGGGCCTTAACATGATCCTTTGACGTTTCTTTGTCATTTAACAAAGTAAATATAACATTGTCAAAAAAATTCTTTTCAATATGCATCAGATCAAAATTATGGGGCAACGGGTTAAACTCCCAATATGGAAGATCAAAGAATATGCTTTTCTTGTTTCATTGTTGAGTTGCATCTTCCCCAAAATTCTTTTTATTTTTTCTTTTCTGCAACTCTGATTGTCTTCCAAATGTGACATTGACATCTTTCACCTACAGAAACTTTTCTGACCCAGATAACTTCTTTGGAGAGGTCCTCTCTTTCAGATTTCCATCAAAACGATGTCTCATCAGTCTAAATTTAAGATTTCTTGACAAGAATAGATGGTGGCCAATAAAACACCACTTTCTACTATGACGAAGTCAACAAGGTTCTGCATCAAAATTATAAGAAGGACATACAAGACCAGTATGGGTGTTCCAACCAGATAAGATATCAAGTCCAGGAAAATCGCTAATTGTTCACATAAGAGTTGCTCACATTTTTAACACTTCATTCTTTGATGAATCAAAAGTATCTACACCTTCACTCCACAACTCATTCAACTCCTTAATAAGTGGTTGTAGATATACATCTGTGTTATTCCCTACTGTACGTGGACCTGGAATGATCATTGAGAGGATAAAATTTGATTGCTTCATACACAACCAAGGAGAAAGATTGTATGGAAACAAAATCACCGGCCAAATGCTATAGTTAGTACTCATTATTCCAAAAGGATTGAAACCATCAGTAGCTAGTCCTAATCGAACATTTTGAGGATCAGAAGCAAATTCAGGATAATTTGTATCAAGCCTTTTCCATGCTTCACCATCTCGAGGGTGTCTTAAGATCCCATCTTTGTTATCATCCTTTGGATGCCATCTCATATGCTCTTCAATTTTTGAGCACATAAACAATCTTTGTAATCTTTGTTTTAATGGAAAGTAGCACAAAATTTTGGCTGGCTTCTTTTGCTTCTTTTTTTGTTTCTTACTTGTACTATGAGCATGATCAAGATCGTTATCCTTCTTGAGCTTCCATCTAGAAGTGTTACAATGCTTACATGATTCTGCATTAATATCATCTTCCCAGTACAACATGCATTCATTTGGGCAAACATCTATCTTGATATAATCAAGACACAACTTGTTAATGGTTTTCTTAGCCCTATAAAAAGATAAAGGGATCTTTGCAAATTTAAATGCATCCCTGAGTAGATCTAGCACCATAGTCATTCTCTGATTACTTAACCCAGACAAGCACTTTATGTGATAAAGCTTAAATAAAAATTCCAACTTTGAGTACTTGGATCCTTCATACAAATCTTCACTTCTCTCTTTAAGCAATTCAAAATAATCTTTGTTATTTGAATCAGACAAATCATGCAAAGTTTCTTCTTCTCCCGATACTTGTGATGGACCTATATCAACACCCTCATGCCTTAAACCCCCGAATGATTCATTAATCAATAATTCAATAGGATTTAGAAAAGGTGGCGTATCTTGAATGACCTCTATGTTTCCGGAATTAGGCAAAACATTTAATTCCCAATGCATAACCCAAGTGACGTAATGTTCAGGGAAATCCTTGTTTATCAAATGGTGAAACACCACATTTCTTGTTTGCCACTTTTTAAAACCACATAAAGGACATGGACACTTTATTTTATCTCCTATAGCTACATTGGTAAATACAAAATGTAGAAACTGATTCAAACCAAGCAAATACTCTAGTGTGTTTCTTGGCATTCCAATCCAAGAATATCCATTGAAGAATTTGATGAATATGTTAAATATCACCTACAAGATTTCATGAAGAATAAAAGTGAACATAATAGGAAATAAAGCTATTATTGAACCCTAACAGAGAACATACATAACAACATATCTTATGAAAAATCACTCTATCAGATAATTGTGATGTCCGGGTCAACTTTCGCACAACTCGACTAACTTGACATACATGAAAAAAACAAATGTGCTACTACTCAATAGCATAGCCAAAAACTCATGGGTTAAGTTTACAAGTAGGAAATAGGACAGTCATGCAACACCATGTAAAATGAACTCATTCAAGAAATTGTGCAACAATATGTTTTGAATCTTAACGCAGACAGTGGAAAACTAATCTTCAATTATAACTAACTGGGTCTGAGTGAAGAAGAGTAAGCAAAGTGTAGAAAAGAAGGAACTTAGCATCACTAAAAAAAATAGTTAAATAATCAACTTAGCATCATTATAAAAAGAATGGCAAGAATGCTATTTCATACAAAAAGACTCCATTACTCCAGTTCATTATCTCCAATTGCTCACCTATTGAAAGAGTCTTAACATTGACCATGACTTTTTGCCATTTAGCCTTTCCGACCAAAATCAATCTGCGTGCGTTTCTCCTTGCTGTTCACTTGAACACCCTTCAAAAGTAACAAAAAAATTAGAAATATGAGCTTTAAAGTGAAACAGCAAAGACATAACGAAGATGCAAGAAGCTACGTCAAAAACAACTACTGAATCTTACAACAGAAAATAGAGACCTATATCATAACTTCTCGTACACAATGATATGGGTGAGATACTATATATCAATGGAAAGATATGAGAGTTCTCTTTCTAATGAAATTGGTTTCATCAAACTTGGATATCGGAGTAAAACATTATGGTTGATCTACTTCAGACTATCAAAAGAGTCCATCAAAGAACAGATTCGAGAATTATTTGATTTTTAGGGGCGTTTTGGTCATTCCCCCTCATCCAAAATCCGTACAAACCCTATATTAAAGTCTATTAGAAGCATTATATTTTATATTTCATCAAATTCCCTCAAAAAGAAAACCCTAAGCTCCTACATTCAACTTCAAGAATCTCCAAAGTTCACCATTAATTCTGCAAATTTATTCAAGATTCCAAGTTCCTAGTTCAAGAACTCCAAGAACCATCATTCAAAGGCACGATTAACATCTCAAAAATGAGTATCGATCTAAATTTCATCATTCAAGGTATGTGGGGTTTTTCAACAAGAACAATCTTTCGTTCTTGTGCCCAAAAGTAATTTTCTTTACAAAGGCATGATTTTTATTTGATTTTTAAGAATTTGAAGCATGAACCCATATCTTATGATGATTATTATGTAATCTTGATGTTTATGATTTTGAAAGATGAATTTACATGTGTGGAAATATAAAGCATGAATCTTGAATGATATTTATCATGATTTTGATATTTGAGTCGTGAATCTCCATTGGAAATTCTATTTTTTTTTGAGAAAGTGTGTGTTATAAGTACGTTGATGTTGAATATTTGAGATATTTTGAATGATTTGACCTTTAGGTCTTAATGGAGTTGTGTTGAACTCGAGTGTGAATGAAATGCACAACGCGGTTGATTTTGATAGATGGGAAGCAAGATGGCTCCCGATGTATATTTATATATTACTGAAATTGTTTTGTTGTGGATTGTCTTTGAAATGATCTGAGCTATGTCCAGGAGAAATCTTTAGCACCGAGTGGGAGGTATAAAGCGACCTTACTTCCCTAGAACTACGTGCTCCCATAGGAGTAAGCCTGAGGTTGATTTGTATAGTGATCACTTGTTTGTATGGATTTGATATCGATAGTCCTACTCTGATGGCAAGGATAGGACGGCTCTCCCCAACGTGTTTTGTACGTTGGACTCCATGTAGCTCACATGGTTTATGTCGGTTATAGGATCTCCCTGTGTGTGTGTGTTTTCTTGTGTCTATGGTGAAAGGTGAAGTTATTTGAAAGCAGAATTGTTAAAGTTATTCTTTTGAAAGATTTAAATGATATTTACATTATGAGAATGAATATTCTTGATGAACTGAAAGTGATTGACAAATTATATGAGACTCACATGTGTTATTGTACATATTTCATCCTCTCATGATTATGACAATTTTCTTCGGGCTATGTGAGTCTTTCATGCATCCTGCATATTTATTATAAATATTTTTGATGATGATGTTTATACAACTCCATACACCCCCATATACTCGGTTTCTTTCCATGGTACTGATCCACATCTTCGGATGGGGCTGAATTTTCTCGGAATGTAGGTTCAGGTGCTCAGTTCTAGGTTCGTCAGTGATTCTTCGAGCAAGCTTTTCTACATCCTCTGTTGTGGTGGGTCCTCATATTCCAAGGACGTGATAACTGATGTCTATTTCATGGAATTGTTTACATTTAATAACTGAGTATGAGTCAGTTGGGGCATGTCTGAATGGCTCGCTGATTTTATTGATTTTCTTAGAGGCTTGTCAGACTAGTATAGATGTTGGGAGTTGACTAATAAGTTGTATTTTGTTATCTTTCTGAAATTCTTTTATTCTTGGATGATGATTACTCTGTTGATATTTGAGGGTTATTTATGAAAACCCCGTTGATTTGTGTTGAACTGAATGAAGATGGCTCAAAGGGTTAGCTTGGGGCTAATCGTAGCCTCAAGCACTGTGTGACACTCCGGGACCCATTTTTGGGGCGTTACAGTAAGAATGCACACATTCATATAAATAAACAAGATGCGGAAACATAATCTACTATGGAAACATGGTCAATTCTGAATTCAGCATAAGTATGAAAATTGAAAATCAACTACATCTGATAACATTTGACTCAGTCTGCGAAATCTATATGACAGAAAAATCTGACAACTCTCTGAAAATGAGACAAGGCCCACAGTAGACTAAAATGATAATAAGGGACATAATCTAAAAGGCGGGCCTTCTGGAATAGAGAAGGCTCACCAACTAATCACTGCAACTCTATCTAACGAATCTACTGCCTTTCTAGAACCCTAGACTGAGCCTCAGAACCTGGAGAGAAGAGGGAGGGTAAAAATGTACTGGTACACAAACCAATCCAAAATAAAGCTTATATGTAAATAAAATAGTTTGGGAAACAACTTTGTCAAAACATTATACATCAAGTGTCCTTCAAAACACATGGGCGCATTTCTGAAAAACATGTAATCTACCTGTTAATGCAAGTTCTGATCTGTATATTACTTCTGAGTTAGGTGGCACTCCCCTACAATTTTGATATTCCACTGGCAGTATGGAATCCACCATTGACTCGGCGGGGAAGCCCCCAACCCAAGTGTTCCATAAGGGTTAGAGTTACTGAATCTGATACGCCACATAGATCTAGGCCAGCGTAATAAATAAACCTGATTTGGAAAATCATGGTTTCGGGCGATGAGTTGTTTGGTACTCATGCCTTCTTTGGAGAACCACCTAAACTCTCTTTATTCCAATTTTATCCTATTCTAAATCATGCATGCTTCTAGTTTAAACATCTAAAAAGTCTAATTTCAAACATGCATTAAATCTTTTTTTGAATTATCATGGAATAATCGGAATTGTTGTCGTCACACCAAGACTTCCAAGTCCTATTTCTGAGCCATAATGCATTAAGCATGATCTTTCATAAAAATATAGTTCAGACAACTAAAACATGCAAACGGTATAAAAGATATCTTGTTCTGAAACATAAGCCAAAACTATGCAAGAACCCTTCAAACATAAGGTGGTCATGTTCTTATGGCAAAACCATGCGTCTTTCATTATATGTATATTTCACATTTATCAATACAAACAACCCTCTCTTTTGAATTCAAGATTCATATCAAATCATTCATAAATCAAGGCTTTCATAACAAACTTTTCAAGATGCGTTTCAAAATAATTCATATCATGTGAAACATAGAAACAATCACATCAAGAGAGGGATTTCATGTGAGTCATGCTCTCGATTTCAAATATCAACTTAAATCTCATACATATATGTATATAAGTTTTCAAATCACTTCCGGGAAAGACCAAAAGGCCAAAAAAATATCATTAAAGCTTCTAAAACATGAATACATTCACAGTCCAAAACCCTTTTCTTGAAACATGATTTCTGTGCCCATGAGATTTTAAGAAAAAACCCGCGTACATCAAAATAGGAAAACAATGGGTGTTTCTTCAAGCCTATGATCTGGGGATTTCAAATTTTCAATCGATTTTGAAAACCCACGGTTGAATCTTGAGTTTCTTGAAGTTCTTGTTTGAATCTCTAGAGAGGATTCTTGGATGGTTTTAAAGGCTAGGGAAAAGTCAAAATTACCCTTAATGACTTCTAAACTTTCACGACCCAAACCGGGGTCCTGGCCATGACGAGCATTCCCGAACCGTGACGGCCCGGGACGCCCTCTGTCTATCTAGTAATCACGCACAACATTCATATAATAAAAGATAATGCGGAAATAGAAATCTAATATGAAAACATGGTCAGTCTAAATGTGATCATAATACTGAAAACTGAAATCCAAAATATATCTGGATAATAATAATGTCTGACTCAGTCTGCGAAATCTCTACTATGAACTAAACAAAACTATCTAAAAATTGGGACAAGGCCCCCAGTAGACCAAAACATGACTAAAGATAAATATATAAAAGTAAACCAGCCTTCTGGAATATAGAAGTCCCACCCCTGCACAATCTGCTCTCCGATCTGAAATACTTACTGTTTATCTGGACCCTAGACAGTGTCTCAAAACTAGGAAGGAGGGGGGGTCAGCATAAATATACTGGCATGCAAAGCAATCCAAAATAATAAATTTGAACATATATATAATAGATGAGATCAATTTTCATCAACACATCATGAATAAAATAGTTTCTGAAAACACATAGGCATCATTCAAAAATCATAAGACATTTTTGTCAAAACAATTTCTGATCTTTATATTACTTCTGAGTTAGGTGGCACTCCCCTACAAGTCTAATATTCCACGGGATATATGGAATCCGCCATTTACTCGGCGGGGAAGCCCACAACCCAAATGTGCCGCAAGGATTGGAGTATCTGAGTCTGATACGCCATACGACACTTAAGCCAGCTTATAATAATATACCCGGATCGGCAAATCACGGTTTTGGGCAATGATTTCTCTGAACTCACGCCTTCTTTGGGGACCACCTAACATCTCTTCATGCCTAATTTTTTTACCTTTTCTGAACATGTATCATTTTGAAATTTCTAAATCATGAAAGTCTGATAAAATCTGATTTCTCAACTAGTTTGTGTCTGTTATGGCATTTTTCTGAGTAGGTATCGTCATACCAAGACTTGCAAGTCCTATTTCTGAGCCATAATGCATTAACCATAATCTTTCATAAAAGTGTAGTTTCAGACCACCCAAACATATAGTTTGCATAAAAGATTTCATGTTGCGAAACTCAAGTCAAATTCATGCAAAACTTTCATCAAACATATGATGGTCATGTGCATTTTAGCAAAATCGTGCATTCTTTCATTACATGCATATTCAACATTCACAACCCTCTCTTTCGTGTTCAAAATCATATTCCAAACATAGCAAAAGTCAAACATTTCGTATCATGATTTTTCAAGATGTATATCAAAACAATCTATATCACGTGAAACCTGGGAAAATTTACATCAAGAGAGGGGTTTGATGTAAATCATGCTCTCAATTCATATTTCAAGACAAACACATATATAAATATACATGTAATTTTTAAATCACTTTGGGGGAAAGCCAAAAGGCCAAAACAATATCATTAAAGCTTCTAAAATATGAGTATGTACATGAATTCGAAAACCCCATTCTTAAAATATGATTTGTATGCCCATGATATTTTAGGAAAACCCCGTGTACCTCTATTTAAGAAATTGAGGGATGATCCTTGAAGCCTACGATGTGGGGATTCCAAATCTCCAATTATCTTCCAAAACCCACGGTTGAATCTTGAATTATTTGGGATTTTTGTTTGAAACCCTAAGGGGTGTTCTTGAGAGAAAATTTGAGAAAAGGATTATATTTTGATGAATTGGGAGTTAAATCTGGTGTTATAGATCAAATTTGGGTGAGGTGAAATAACTAAAATGGGTATAACTCAGATGTTGGATTTGGATGAAACCAGTTGCATTGGAAATAAGACTCAAAGAGCTTTCATTTGATAGGTATTATATTCAGAGAGTTATGATTGTTTGAAGTTGTCCCTGAAATGCTGAAAACTGGGCTATAGGCTATGCCTTTTTCTACTGTTTTGAAATCAAAACGCAGCCTTATGTGTTCCAAAAAATTCCAAAACTTATCCGAGATATAGTATGAGCTTGTCCGATCGTAACGCAACTTGAAAATCTAAAAACGGATGTCAGGAAGGTTGAAAAGTTATATCCCAAAGATTGCCAGCTAAAATGACTCTAAGTCCTCATTACACTTAGAAAAATTTTCAAGTTTTTAAGTCTAAGAGCACTCTATTAAAGGCTAATCCATGCACGACTTTTACGAGGTGTTACATTATCTCCCCCTTGGGATCATTTGTCCTCGAATGATGGGTAGGAACTTGTTGAAGCCTTATAGGTATGAAATAACGCGGACACAACATGTCCTCTAATAAAGAATACACTGATCTGAAACATGACCATATAGATGGAACTACTGATATTCTGAATTCTTATATCGGACATGCATATCTGATGCATGGAATACATGACTGAAGCTACTCATAAGTTGAGTTCTCATAATGAATATCCATATCTGATGCATGGATTTGTTACTGAGTTGTTCTCATGAACGCAGGACTGAATACACTGATAAGCAAAACTTTTTCCATTGGACATGCATTTCATATTCATGCATATCTGACTAAACTGATGTATGAACATATGACTGAATACGCAATGATAACTGGTGCGAATCTTGTAATAAGAATCTATGCATGCAACTGAATGGGGTATCTCCCCCTTGGGACCCTATGTCCCTCTATGAATGCTCAATTCACTAAGATACTCAGAAAACTGAGGCGATGCATAGGGAACGTACGAATTGAATCATAAATAAACCTCCGGAATCTGAATATAATGCAAGATGCCTGAACTGGGCTATACTCGCAACTACTGGTATACTCTATCTTGGAATAGTAGCATGTCTGAGATTTCGAGTAGCATGAACAAATGAAAAGACGAGAAAACAAGTCATGCAAATTTGACTGTTAAACTGACTTACTGATTATATAGACTGAATTATGCAGGACCTTCATACTTAACTAGAGTATCTCTTCAACACTCTCTCTAAAGAAGTTTTGGCAGTAATAGGGAGCCATGAATCTTGGGTATGGATTACACAAGACATCCAACTGAGGAAATCACAATATTGACACTACTCTGCAGTCTAGAATAAAGACATATAACTCATAAATTAGGATAGAATTTCCAGGCCTTAGTCAATGCGACTTCTTACTTTAAAGATTAGCACACTCCTCAAATACTCCCTTAACTGTACTATTACCTATAGATACCACATTCATTCGATCCAACTTATTTGTTTTCGTATTTGCATTTATAAATCTTTCTACTAATGTCTATAGTAACTTAAATCCTTTTCACCGTGATCAGGCCTAACTCCAACTCATAAAATACTACATGCCACTCCACGATACAAGTCTAAACCATAAGATTTCACCTTCTATATCTCTTAAAAGATCACACCCTAAGCCTATCATGCCTTACTACTTGAATGGCTAATTCTGAACTATTACTACGAAGTCGCTAGCGCATGTAGCGTTCCTTTACAAAAATTCCAACATGTCATTCAAGACTATCTCTATAACCACATATGAACTTCAAAGTAAACACTCATAAAGACACACTTCACATATTCTACTAACAATCTATCGATATAGCTCCCACACGCTACCCCAAGAACATAGACACACACACCTTTTAGCTAACCATCACATGCATCAAAGACTTGGCCCCAACCTTACTTCGCACTTAAGGCCTTATCTAAAACAAGCATACTATAATCTTCAATCAAATAGAAACATTTACTCATCACCACTACCATCACATAAAGAGGAGTCACTAAAGATTAGAACATAAGATCTTAAAGCATAGAAGGATGTTATATGAAACTTGACACTTAACTGAGGCCTGAGGAATATCAAATCAACATCCGGGATTTATCAAAGAAAAATCTGAATTGGGGCATACATGGCTATGAACTATATTTCACCTATCATAAAGAGTATAGCATGAATTATGGGAACTGAGCACACTATAAAGAGTGAATACATGAGTCATGAGCTGCATGACCTCAATTTAGGGTTCATAACACATGGAATGTGATTCCGACAGCTGAATGAACTGAAGTTCCTCATTTAGGAATCTGGAAAAGCACATGATTTTCTATCATATACATGAACATGGAACTAAAACGTGAGGTACGAGTAGGTATTAGGATAACTGAAAAATACTGATACCGAAATAGGTTGAGCCTCACTCTTCCCTTCTGATGTTCTATGTCATACTGACATCACTACTAGAATCTGATGGCCGAACTTGGTTACTTGTTTTATCATCTTCCCCTTGTCTTTAAGCCATCATCTTAATTTTGGGAGATCCCTTTCTAGACTTTAAACTTAACAACACTCACTACACTCTGCGGTTTGAAATATGACAATATGCAAAATTAATAGAACTTAACCTGAAAGACCACACATATAAGTGGAAAGCCCACTGCTAAAACTACATTCTGAGACACACTCTATATTTCGATAGCCCCAATAGTCCTAGTATAATGCTTGCACACTTATTTCTATCAGTTCAACCTTTAAAACTCAAACTTAGGTTCTAAGACTAATCACGGATATCACCAAGCGTTTGATGAACCATACCACTTTCGACATAGCCTACCAATATTGCGGCTCCAAACTTATATCTCATTACTATGAGAATCAAGATCATATAAAAGAGCCCAACACTACCAATCAAAACTCTTTAACCTGGCTATTTAGAGCCCATATAACATCTACTAGTCTTTCTCCATCTAGAAACTCAATGGTACTACTAGCCACACGCAACATGTAATAGTCTTAGAGAAATGCCACTACCTCATATCACCTTGGTATACTTCTACATCATACATACAACATCATACTTTATCATGGATCAAATAAACTTAATCTACTGCATACACCGTTCAAGACAAATAAATCACTTCCATATAACTAGTATCATTAATCAATGTATCATCACATCCACCTTCATGGTCATCAACTTTTCAAACTTAATGTCTAGTGCTAAACATGATTTACAACCCAACATTACACATGATTCTCACTTGGAAACCATGAAGTAAACATCAAGAAACACTAGTACACTAGAACTTCCAAACAACAAATAATTGATCTTGACCTTACGGTCTTCCTTATCATAACTCATTAGCACGTACTATTTCAACACATCTAGCCTACTAATTTATTCCCACAAAACATACATCATTAATCTCCTGCCACTATTTTTACCGCCACATTCTACATTAAATTCAGGCATATAGTCCTTTTCCAATTATCTATCAGCACTGAAAAATGCAACATAATATGCTAGTCCATAAAATTTGGGACATACTATACAAATGCCTCAAAAATCACTACATACCTTCTCACAAGTAGTACTAGTTTACAACTACCAACGAAAAGAAGGTCAAGGGGTAAAGTTACATAATAGACATGATCAACCTTAATCCTATATTATAACCCCATACAATCTTTTCTACTTATACGGATTTCTTACCTCATACTTACTTACTCAAGTGTACATTTAGACTACCTTCAAATTCCACAAACAACCATGAGTCTCTAATTATAACTTACTGGCTAATATAGCCATGTTTCACACTTCAAGCAATGGACAAATCACCCCGACTAACAACTCCTTCGCTACTTCTACTAAACTAACACACAAGGACGAATCACCTCTTTACCAACTCCATCGCATGCAAACAGATTTAGCTACACATATATTAAACCAACTCAAGAACAATGAGTTGCTAGTGAATCGAAATAGGCCTCACATGGCTTCACTAGACTTTGATTTTATATTTTGATAAGATGAATAACCAGAAAACTATGCTAGTGAGTCGAAAGAGCCCCACACGGCTTCACTGTACTTTATCTTTGAACAACACCTTGATGACAAGATTACATGAGATAGAAATTTAATACGCATTATCCAATGAACTAAGAATACACATCTTACTCTGTATAAATAAAATCGAAGTCAAAAACTTCCTCCATGGATTACCATACCATCCACACATGCTACTAGCTGCCACATCAGTTTATCACTATAAAGGGGTAAATCATCTCCAAACATCGGTTATTCAATTGAAGTATTTATTTATACAAAAGTCACCCTCACTCTGACTTCTCACTTTGTGACTTCACATCCCCAACTTCTTGGTCCAATATTACTACCAATAGGTCATGACAACAACACTTTAATGCATACTACTATTCGGGTGGAAATACAGTTCCAACATTCTATTACACATCATCCCCCTTTAAGCAAGACATTTGTAACATAAATTTAAAGGGGACTAAATGCAATTAATACCTCAAGCTGAAAAGCACAATTGTATCTGGATCAATGTTTACATCGAAATCAATACACATTGAAGCACTAACGGACTCTTCTCAAATCCTTGCACAAATTTTAAATCTTATATGGTTCGATTAGAAAGGACCATACCATTTAGATTTTAAACCTCTATTCTTGAATCACCCTAATAATAAGACATATCAGAAGACATTAGAGTAAGGAAAGAATTTGGGATGACTTTTTACTTTCGTATGGGCGACACCATAGCACGAATTAGAGTATGAAAGAGGAACATTCTGACTCTATTGCACGAACTAAAACATGAAGAAAGAGAGACATTCCAAAATTCCTAGTAGCCTCCTGCTTATAAGTGTGGCATGATACACACCCATAAACAAGACTCTACTCGATGCAATTTTGCAGACACCCTAGGACCATGAATCGTGCTCTGATACCAAGTTTGTCATGACCAAAACTGGGGCCCAAGCCGTGATGAGCATTCCCGAACCGTGAAGGCCTAGGATGCCCTCTGATGATCGTAATCATGCATAATATTCATGTAATAAAAGATAATGTGAAAATAAAAATCTAATATGAAAACATGATCATTTTGAATGTGATCATAATACTGACATGGCCCCCAGTAGACCAAAACATGACTAAAGATAAATATCTAAAAGTAAACAGGCCTTCTGGAATCACCCCTGCACAATCTGCTCTGCGATTTGAAATACCTACTATTTATCTGGACCCCTAGACTGGTCTTAAAACCTAAAAAGAGGAGGGCTCAGTACAAATGTACTAGCAGACAAAGCAATCCAAAATAAAGTATTTGAACATATATATAATAGATGAGACCAATTTTCATCAACACATCATGAGTAAAATAGTTTTTAAAACACATGGGCACCATTCAAAGATCATAAGACATTCTTGTCAAAACAATTTCTGATCTTTGTATTACTTCTGAGTTAGGTGGCACTCCCTAATAAGTCTAATATTCCACGGGCTATATGGAATCCTCCATTGACTCGGTGGGGAAGCCCCCAACCCAAATGTGCCGCAAGGATTGGAGTGTCTGAGTCTAATACGCCACACGGAACTTAAGACAACGTATAATAATATACCCAGATAGTAAATCACGGTTTTGGGCAATGAGTTGTCTGAACTCAAGCCTTCTTCAGGGACCACCTAATATCTCTTTATGCCCAATTTTTTACCTTTTCTGAACATGCATCATTCTGAAATTTCTAAATCATGAAAGTCTGATAAAATCTAATTTCTCAACTAGTTTGTGTCTGTTATGGCATTTTTCTGAGTTGGTATCGTCATACCAAGACTTGCAAGTCCTATTTCTGAGCCATAATGCATTAAGAATGATATTTCATAGAAGTATAGTTTCAAACCACCCAAACATGTAGTTTGCATAAAAGATTTCATGTTCCTAAACACAAGTCAAATCCATGCAAAACTTTCATCAAACACATTGTGGTCATGTGCATTTTGGAAAAATCATGCATTCTTTCATTACATGCATATTCAACATTCACAACCCTCTCTTTCATTTTCAAAATCATATTCCAAACATAGCAAAAGTCAAAGCATTTCATATCATGATTTTTCAAGATGTATTTCAAAACAATCTATATCACGTGAAACATGGGAAAATTTACATCAAGAGAGGGGTTTCATGTAAATCATGCTCTCAATTCATATTTCAAGACAAACAAATATATACATATACATATAATTTTCAAATCACTTTGGGGGAAAGTCAAAAGGCCAAAACAATATCATTAAAGCTTCTAAAACATGAGTATGTACATGAATTCGAAAACCCCATTCTTAAAACAAAATTTCTATGCCCATGAGATTTTAGGAAAACCCCGCATACCTTTATTTAAGAAATTGAGGGATGATCCTTGAAACCTATGATGTGGAGATTCCAAATCTCGTATTATCTTCCAAAACCCACGGTTGAATCTTGAGTTATTTGGGATTTTTGTTTGAAGCCCTAAGGGGTGTTCATGAGAGAAAATTTGAGAAAAGGATTATATTTTGATGAATTAGGAGTTAAATCTGGTGTTATAGACGAAATTTGGGTGAGTTTAAATGACTAAAATGCCCCTAAGAAAATAAACAAAGTCGAAACTGTCCCTCAGTTGAAAAGCTAACAGGCTGAAGTAAAATGGATATAACTCCTTACTCAGCTATTGGATTTGGATGAAACCAGTTGCACTGGAAATAAGACTCAAAGAGATTTCATTTGATAGGTAGAAGCTCTCCCAGTTCATTATATTCATAGAGTTGTGATTGTTTGAAGTTGACCCTGAAATGCTGAAAACTGGGCAATAGGCTATGCGTTTTGCTAGTATTTTGAAATCCAAACGCAGCCTTATGCATTCCGAAAAATTCCAAAACTTATCCAAGATGTACTATGAGCTTGTCCGATGACGCAACTTAAAAATCAAAAATAGATATCGGGAAGGTTGAAAAGTTGTATCCCAAAGATTGCCAGCTAAGATGACTCTAAGTCCTCATTACACTTAGAAAAATTTTCAAGTTTTTAAGCCTAAGATCACTCTATTAAAGGATAATCCATGCACAACTTTTACGGGGTGTTACATAAACAGAACTGGAAATTTGAACTTAAAACCCCGATTTTGGGTGCCACCGCGACGCTCCACAATCGCGGTGGTCCACTGGCATTTGACGAGTGGGAAATTGAGTACTTCCGCAATGTGCCATCATCGTGGAGCCCCACTAGGATTTGACAATTGTCAATTTGACCCTCTCCGCAATGCGCCAGACACAAAAATTTTGATGTTTATAACTGGAACTTTAAATTATTCATAACTTCTTCACTGAGGGTCCATTTTGGATGAATCTTATATCGTTGGAAAGCTAATTAAGTCATCTACATAATGAAAGTTTGAAATCTAGGAAATTACACATGAAAATTAATTTAGATCATTCTAAAAGCTAATGCTTAGACTTTCCAAGGACAGAATTTAGCTAAGAAGACATCGGGGTGTTACATGTTACGTTCTTTATTCTACACTTTTAGAGCTTCAAGAAGTCCCTACCCATTATTTAGTGATGAATGATCCCAAGAGGGAGATAATGTAACACCCTGCACTTTCGGGCTAAAGTTTGAACTGTCTTTCCTATGTATATAGACCCAAACCCAATGATTCTTTGTTAATATATGTATGATAATAAATTCTGTAGTGTGTGAATACCTTTTACAATGAATTAGGGTCACAAAAGCTCCCTAACTCAAACTCGAGTTGAAAATTTTTCTATCGATTAAGTTTTGGTGAACGTCTAAACATGGGTCAATTTCCTTCTATCATAACTTCTTGTATATAATGAGTTAGAGGTCCTTCTATATATCAAATGAAAGTTCTTTGAGTATTCTTTCCAACTCAACTAGTTTCACTTTAATACAATATTGGAGTAGGAAGTTATGATCATTTTACTTCGAAGTGTCTCTCTGCCAAAATATGACGACGAGGATGACAAACTATCAACTATGTGACGGCCTACCATCCCTAGTCGTAAGTCTAGGGAAGAAAATGGTAAAATTCATCCAAAAACTAATGACCTAGGTGACGGCCTATCACCTGAGTGACGGTCCATCAACCTTGGTCGTTAACTAATGTAATTCTGCAAGTTTTTTGGTTTCCTTATGGGTATTTTTGCCCTTTCCTCACTCCAAAAACCTTTTCCAGGAATTAAATTACACCTGAAATGTTATTTACTCAACCATTATCAGTTTTAAACACATCTCAATCCTCTCAACTCTCAAGAAAAAGGTAGAAACTAGGGTTTCCTTCATGATCGAGAATCAAACTCTTAAGTCAAAGATTTCCAAGGAACGAATCAAGATTTGAGTTCAACTCCTTAAACCTTGTAATCTATGGTACATGGGGTTTTTCTAAACTACATAGGATTGTTGAAAACACATTGAATAAGGTTTAAAGTTATAAAGATCACGATTTATAAAAAGGTTTAGGAATTTGCATTTGTAATTATGCATTATGAATTCTTAAATGATATTATTATTTTGGTCTTGAGGCCTTTGCCCTAAATTGATTTGTAATAGTATATAAGTATGTATGAAATTTATATTTAATATTTAATTAAGAGCGTGAACAATTATAACCCCTGTCTTGTTACTAAGCCTTTTGTTTTCGTTTGTTATTAGCCATTTAAATTACTTTTAGAGAAACAAGATATAAATGTGTTAGTTATTGTTGATGACTTGATTATGGTTTTGAATTGAGGAGATGGTTCTTTTACATGTTGATAAATGTTGAAGATACATAGCGAAAGAGTTGCATATTTTGTCACAAACTTCATGACCACCACATGTTTGTTGAAACGTTGAAAAGAGTGATCTTTGTATAATTTGATAAATATTTTGAAGTATGAATTTTCATAAATTGTTAGAAGTATGATGGTCCAAACCTTATGCTTTAAAGAAGAGACTTTACTATGATATTTTATGGCTCAGAAATATGACTTGCAAGACTTGGTGTGACGACACCAACACAGATAATGCCATAGTAGATTCAGAACATAATAGAAGTCAGATTTCACTTATATTTTTAGAATGTGAGTTTTGAATGATGATTGTTCAGAAAAGGTTTAAAATGGGCTCAAGAGATATTAGGTGGTTTCTCAAAGAAGGCGGGAGTTCAGAAAACTCATTACCCGAAATTGTGTTTTTTCGATGCGGGTTATTGTATCCCCAAGAGGGATTATATACTGACCTAGTGCCCTGTGGTGTATCAGAATCAGAATAAAAAACTCTAACTCTTGTGTAAAATTTGGATTGGGGGCTTGTCTGCCGAGTCAAGGGCGGACTCCATATAGCCCGTGGGGTCGTAGAATTGTAGCACGTACCACCTATCGTAAAAGTAATACAATGATTAAAACTGCATTGACAAAATTATTTTAAGATCATTGAAATTGTCCATGTGTTTTTAACTATTTCATGCATGATATTTCATACTTGCTCTCATCTATGTTATGTATATGTAAACATATTATTTTGGATAGCTCTGTGTACCAGTATGTTTGTATTGCCCCTATATTTCAGGGTCTGAGGCTCAGTCCAGAGGTCCCGCTAAGCAGTCGATTTATCAGAAAAAGATGTGCAGTCGGTGAGCCTTCTTTGTTTAGGAAGGCCTGTTTTTAGAACATTATTATTTCATTTTAGTTTTGGGTTCTATTGGGGCCTTGTCCCATTTTTAGACAAGTTATTATATTCTGATGTATTAGAGATTTCACAGACTGAGATGGATGTTGTCTAGATACTTATTGATTTCATTCCGTATTGTTAAGTTGAACTCAGTGCATGACCATGATTCCGTTTGTTTATTTCCAGATTTCTCTTGTATTATTGTGAATAGTGTGCAAGATTACCAGATATAGAAGAGCACCCGGGCCTTCATAGTTTGAGATGCTCATCACGGCCAGGACCCTGATTCGGGTCGTGACACTCGTATACTCCATAGAGAGCTGCTCTAGTCGATAGATGACACCAACATATTATTGAAACTACTAGAACCTTGCTGCACCAAGTGTCTTTACCCTCACACTTTTGGAGTTTTGCCTATGAACAAGCCATTTATCTTATAAATAGGCTAACTACACCGAATCTTCAGCATAAGTTCCCCTTTGAAATTTTATTTCAAACTATGCCCAAGTATGACTCCAATAAAGTATTTGGTTGTTTGTGTTATCCATTGCTCAAATCATATGCCAAAAACATATTCGAACCTCATTCGATATAGTGTGTTTATTTAGGATTTACGAATGAACATTACTGCCACCAGTGTCTTGATCTTTTAACTTTCAAAATATATTTATCTCGTGACATTTTATTTTTTGAAAATCAGTTTCTGTTCGAAAAATATTTTTTCACATTTGTAAAATACACAAAATAAAGATGTATCTTGGTAAATTTGTTCAATTGAAAAATAGCAATAGGATAATACTCAATAATCAAATGATTCTTATAAGCTTCCGGCTCACATTGTGCAGCAGCCCATGGACACACATTCACCCATATCCTCTGCCCGAACAAGTACCACCACCTTAGGTAATTCAGTTTCTCCCTTATCTTATACTTCTTCTCCTTCTCCAACATCTCCGCTTCCCTCTTTCCTCACCATACAAAATTAAGTTTTCAGCCACATTTCACCTCAACCAAATGTTTAGTCCTCACCAGTTCATCCTTCTCCGCATTTAAATATACAGCCACAATCCAGAATAATCACTTACTAGTGTAGAAATAACTCCACTGGTACAACCCTCTTCCTCGCCAATTGTCCCATTTATTGTGGCCCCACAACCTTCTCTTGTTGCCCCTATCTCTAAATCAACGCCCACCCATAACATGATTTCTCGATCTAAGACCAATAGCCTTAAGACTAAGCATTTCCACTCTGTTGTTCAAACCACTTCCTCCCTACCTAGAACCTTTAAGCAAGCTCAACAAGTCCCACGTTGGCGTGAAGCTATGAAAAATGAATCTGATGCCTTAGTTCAGAACCATACATGGGAGTTGGTACCATGTGATCCTTCAAAAATTTTGGTGGATTAAGTAAGTGGCTTTTTTGGGTTAAATATCATCCTGATGGTTTTGTTGATAGGTTCAAATATCTCTTGGTTTCCAAAGGATTCACACAAAGACCTGGCCTTGACTTCCAATGCGCTTTCAGCCCTGAGTTAAAGCCAGCAACTTTTCGAATAGTTCTTTCGATTTCAACACAACAAAGCTGGCCCATTCGTCAAAAAGATATCAATAATGCTTTCCTGTAAGGTTGTCTTGATGAGGAAGTCTATATGAGCCAACCACCCAGTTTTGAATCTTCTGCACATTCGGCGCATATCTGCAAGCTTCAAAAAGCTATTTATGGACTCAAACAGGCCCCTAGGGCCTGGTACACTGAACCTAAAAATTATTTGGTTACTTTGGGGTTTATAAGTCCCAGTCTAATTCTTCATTGCTCATCTAGCAGAATTTTGAGTTTATTGTTTATGTCCTAGTATATGTTGATGACATAATTGTTACCGGTAATCAGATTCATGTTGTTCAAAGCGTTATTGATAATCTTGCAATCCGATTCTTACTGAAGGATCTTGGTCCACTTCATTATTTACTTGGCTTTGAAGTCTTTTATTATCCGGGTGGTCTTCTGTTTCCTCAACAGAAGTACATTACAGATCTTTTACAGGAAGTTAATATGCAAAATTTCAAGTATGTTCCAACACCAATGGATTCTACTGTAACTTTCCCAGAGTTCGCTGAAGATTCTCTAGTATATAGCTCTCTTTATAGGTGGATCATCAGTAAAATTCATTACCTTTCTTTTACATGTCTTGACATAACATTTGTTGTCAGCAAATTCTCATAGTCGATGCACCAGCCCTTCATATCTCATTGAACAGTCATGAAACGTTTTCTTTGGTATCTACACAAAACATCCTCATTTGGCCTCCGGATTGCCAAAGAACATGATCATCGTTTACTAGCCTACTCAGATTCTGACTGGGATGGAGATCCTCTTGATTGAACCTCTACCACAGGTTATGTTGTTTACCTTGGCAGCTCCCTAATATCATTGTCCACTAAAAAGCAAAGATCTGTCTCCCTTCCTCCATAGAAGCAGAATATTGGGCTGTTGCAGCTCCTGTTTCTGAGATCAATTGTATAACAAGTTTACTCCATGAGCTTCGGTTTCATATTTCAGACATTCCTTGGATATTTTGTGACAATGTTAGCACTACCTACATTTGTGCCAACCCGGCGTTCCATAGTAGGATGAAGCATATTGCTATTGATTTTCACTTTGTTCATGAACAAGTTCAAAACAAGGATATAGCAGTTCAACACCTTCATTCGGCTGATCAAGTGGCAGATATACTCACCAAACCACTTCCAAGAATCTCTTTTGTCAAGCATTATTCCAAGTTGGGTGTTGTTGACACCACCAACTTTTGGGGGCGTAGTAACGGATAATTACTAGACACCTTGTTGTTATAGAGTTCTTATAGTTGTTGTAACTTTCAAGTCTATCCTTGCTGATGTAGGTCTTGTATATACTCTTTAAATAGTTGTCATACGATTATTTTCCCATCTTCTTCTCTCTCTCTTTAAATACAGTTAGGCAAGTAACATAAATGGTTAGTATAATAAAATATCCTGATTAGAGCGGAATGGATTTTGTTTGTCCTACACTTCAGAAAGGATCTGTTACTTTCAATGCATCCGCTGGATTCCTCATTATGATGACTCACTATGTTTCCCATCTGAAACCGAGTCCTTTTCGCGGCCATACTGACCTGACCCCGTAAATTTAATAATGAACAGTTAGTTAAATTAGCTCCAGGTATGCCTCCAGTTAATCTTCTGCCTTCTGTTAGAGTAATGTCTCATAGTCTATTTTTGGTACAGTTGATGATGTGAGAGACAAGTTTAAAAATGCATTCTTTTCTCTTCGGGGCCCTTTGCCATATTATCAGTCTAACTCTGGGCTGACCTCCTCGAAATGATGATGTAGATAATTTGGAGTATCAGTCTCTTTCCGAAAGTGACTCAAAGGAGAAAATGTAGAGTTATTTTGTCAATTGTGTTTCTATTATTAGGTGGTGAGGTTCCAATCATTTCTTATTACTCCAAAAGTCTGATAATTGTGTTTTTCGTTTGAATCAAGTAACAAGTAATGCTTTTATGATGCATTATTGGTCCTCCCAATATTAGTTCTAAATGGTGCATCGTTCACAACATAATTGGTATATGGCTGTTGCGGAAAGATTGTGGATTAATGTCACGACCCGAACCAAGGACCTGGCCGCGATGGGCATCCTAAACCATGAAGGCCCGAGAGACCCCTTAGCTTGTAATCATAAGCATAACTTATCAATTATAATAATGCAGAAGTAAACTGGAAACATGGTGGTTCTATTATTTCAACTTAACAATACGGGACATAAATCCATAAGAAAATCCATAACCATCTATAACCAGTCTACGGAGTCTCTACTAAACTTAAAATAATAATCTGTTTGAAATTGGGACAAGGCCCCTGGTCGGACCACGAACTAAAATCAAATGAAATTAACACATGGAAAAAGACCTTCCGAAATAAGGAAGGCTCACCAACTCCAAATGTTTGACAATGATCTACTGATTAGCGGGACCACGGGACTGGGCCTATGAACCTGAAATATAGGGGGTCAATACACAAAGGTACTGGTATGTAGAACAATCCAAAATAACATATTTTTATACAACATAGGTGAGAGCATTTCATAAAAACATTTAGCATAAGATAATTAAAAACATATGTTCATTGTTTGATGCGTCTTAAAATATTTTCTTATAATCATGATACCACTCTTTATTTTAATTCTGAGCTAGATGGTCCACCCAACAAAATATGAATACCCACGGGCTATATGGGTCCGCCCTTAACTCCGTGGCCAATCCCCCAATCCGAGTTTGCCACAAGGATTGGAGTATCATGACAAAGGTATGCCCAACTTGTCGACATACCATGCTATCCCACTTTCCGAATAGTGCATAAAACCATTATCGGCAAAACACGATTTTGGGCTAGGAGTTATCTGAAGTCAAGTCTTCTTCGGATAACTAACTAGCTCTCTTTAAGCCCAGTTTTAGTCCTTTAAAACAATGCTTCATGCTTTCAAAACATTTTGTATCTTTCATAATAAGGTCACCTCGTGTCAAGTATAGCCATACCTAGACTTGCAAGCCATATCATCTCATGTCATAATCATAGCCCTTTTTCATAAAAGAAATCATATAGATGACCACCCCAAAAGATTCAAATATTTCAGGAGGAAATTCTTAATTAAAAACACATGCAAACATATAAAAAATACTCCTTTTGAAAAACTTTATCAAATGGTGGCCAATCCTTCTTTAAAACACATGCATTTTTTTCAATTAACAGAATGGACACTTATAAACAAGGAAAATACCCTCTCATCATGTCATAAACAATGTGAACCATAACAATAATAGGGAGCTTACTTTCAAACCCATAGTTCATTCAATTGAAACAACCCACAATACAATTAAACAATATATTCCATAACAGGAGAGGGAATCTCGTAAAAATCATGCTCTCATTTAACTTGTCAAAATTTATAACATTCGTATATGTGAAAAAGGTTCAAATTTTGGATAGCAACCTCAAAAATTATACTAAATTTCATAATAAAATAAATTCATAATTCATGCTCTTCAATCATGACAAAACCCATCTCATATACAAAAACATATACTTTACAAAAGTTGTTTGAATGATAAAGTTATGCCCATGGAGTTTAGGATAGTCCAACATACCTTAGATTGAAGGAAACACTGAGAAAATTTTACTCTCGAGGCTTAATCTCTCAACCCTAGGTTGTTTTTCTCCTCTTGTTCTTAAATATGATGAACAAAGGATTTGTGAGTGATATAATTGAATATGAACTTTAATTTCACCTAAGAGTGTTTAGGGATGGTTATGAGACATAAAAATACCTTGTTTCACTTAAAATAACACAAAAATGGAGTCCCCTACGCCACTATGTATTGGCCATACGGTGCACATCCTATGGCCTAGGCTCTATCTGGACGACGCCCTGCCCATGTCCTAACCCCTAAGTGGGAAGCGCCTTGTGCATGGCCAAGCTTCCCAGTGGGCGGTGCCTAGCCCATTGCCTAGCCTTTCCAATGGTAGTAGGCGATGGCAATATGATGCAGAGCCATCACATAGGTCCTATGTTACAACGCACACTAAGATTTGAGGACCTAAAACACCCCCAACACCTCCCACAACGTCTACACATGGTCTACCATCACTAGGGGGTCCTAAAGGTCATTTTAGACTCATTAATAGAGCATTACAACTAAGGGGTGTTACATTATCTCCCCCTTGGGGTCATTTATTCCCAAATGATTACTAGGAATACAATGAGCATGATTTCATACACTACATGGAAAGAAACGAGTAGTATAAGATTAGTACCTTTCATATCATCATCTACAGATTCAAAGAAGGACGGATATCGCTCACGCATGTCATTCTCTGACCCCAAGTAGCTTCCTCAGCTTTATGATTCTTCCACAATACTTTAACTGAAGCTATCCTCTTACATCTCAACTTTCAAACTTTGAGATCTAAAAGAGCAATGGGTTCTTCTTCATATGACAATAAGTCTCTTATATTAATATCTTCCACAGGCAACACAAGAGAATGACCTCCAATACATTCAACATCGATACATAAAATATGGGATGAACAGAAACTAAGCTTGCGGGCAAATCTAACTCATAAGCAACCCCACCGATCCTTCTCGTAATCTGATAAGGGCCTATATAGAGAGGACTAAGTTATTCTTTATTTCCAAATCACATGACTCCCTTAATAGGGGAGACTTTTAGAAATACCCAATTATCAATTTGAAACTCTAACTCCCTTCTTCTAACATTGCTTAAAGACTTTTGGCGACTCTGAGCTGTCTTAAGTTGTTCCTTAATGACTTTTACTTTCTCCATAGCCAGATGAGCAAGGTCAGGCCCAAACAAACGGATTTCACCTACTTTATACCACCCAATGGGTGACCTATATCTCCTCTCATAAAAATCCTCAAAAGGGTCCATATGGATGGTGGAGTGGTAGCTATTATTATAGGGGAATTATATTAACAGAATGTGATCTACCCAACTACCCTTAAAGTCAATCACGTAAGCCCTCAACATATCTTCTATGGTCTGAATGGTGCACTCTGCTTGCCTGTCTATTTAAGTGAGGAAGGTGGTACTAAGGTTTAATTGGTACCTAAACCTCTATGAAAAGACCGCCAAAACTGAGAATAGAACTGTGTGCCTCAATCATATATAATAGACACTGGAGCCCCATGCAAATGAACTATCTGTTGAATGTACAGCTTAGCATAATCATCCCCCAAATAATTGGTTTGCACTGGACGAAAATTGGCAGACTTGGTCATCCTATCTACTATCACCCAAATGGAGTCATATTGGTTTCGTGACCTCGGAAGTCCTATAATAAAGTCTATGTTGATCATCTCCCATTTCCACATAGGCTAGGCTATCTCTTAGGAAGTGCTACCTGATCTCAAATATTTTACCTTAACTTGTTGACAATTCAAACACTTAGCCATAAAGTTTGCAACATCTCTTTTCATGTTATTCCAATAGTAAATAGCCTTAAGATCATGATACATTTTTGTAGATCCAGGGTGAATAATGTACCTGGAAGTGTGATCTTTATCAAAAATACTTTCTCTCAACCCATCCACGTCTGGCACAGATAGTCAACCTTGATAACTCAAAATCCCATCACCTCCGATTTCAAATGCCATTACCTTTTGCTGACCAATCTCTTCCTTAATTTGCATCAAAATAGAATCTCTGGTTTGTTTTTCCTTAACCTTAGCACATAAGAATGATTTAGCTACTTCTTGATAGTCAACCTTGATAACTCAAAATCCCATCACCTCCGATTTTGCTCTCTGGTTTGTTTTTCCCAAATTAGAAAGCCAATGAATATCCTTCACAATATTTTTCTTTCCTTCCTCCACATGAGAAAGACTGCCCATAGACAACTTGCTAAGGGCGTCTACTACCACACAGGCTTTATGTGGGAGATAGTGAAGGCTCATATCATAGTCCTTCAACAATTCCAACAATCGCCTCTGCCTGAGATTTAGTTTTTTCTACGTGAAAACATACTACAAACTTTTATGATTAGTAAATATATAAACATTCACCTTATAAAGATAATGACGCTAAATTTTTAGTGAAAATACCATCGCTACTCACTCTAGATCATGGGTGGGATAGTCTTTCTCATGCACCTTTAACTATCTAGATGCATAGGCCACCACCTTACCATGGTGTATAAGTACACACCCAAGTCCCACCCAGAACACATCACAGTACGCAACAAAGCCCTTTGTACCCTCAAGAAGGGTCAAAGCCAGTGCAGTAGTTAACTTGTCTTTCAGTTTCTCAAAACTATTCTCAAAAGAGTCAGACCACAAGAATTTCACTTTTTTCTGAGTTTATCTATTATGTGGAGTAGCTATGAATGAAAAACTCTCTACAAATCTTCTGTAATACTCCAGATACTCCAGATACTCCAGATGTCGGTCAGAGTCATGGGTCTGGGCCATTTTCTCACTGCTTCAACCTTTTGAGGGTCAACCTTAATTCCCACACCAGAAACAATGTGCCCCAAGAAACCAATAGCACTAAGCCAGAACTCACACTTGGAAAACTTTGCTTACAACTCATGATCTTTAATAGTTTGAAGGACTATTCGGAGGTGATTGGCATGTTCCTCCTCTCTCTTAAATTAAAGCAAGATTTCATTGGTAAAGACTATGACGAACAGATCTAGAAACTGACAAAACACCCTATTCATGAGGTCCATAAATGCTGCGGGGGAATTAGTCGGTCTGATAGAAATGACTAGAAATTCATAGAGACCATACCAGGTTCGAAAAGTGGTTTTGGGAATATCACTCTCCCTAACCTTCAACTGATGATACCCTGAATGAAGGTCTATCTTAGACAAACACTTGGTAACCTAAAGTTTGTCAAAAAGATCATCGATTCTGGGAAGAGAGTACTTATTTCTAATGTAACTTAGTTCAGCTGATGGTAATCTATACACATGCGGAGGGAGCCGTCTTTCCTACACACAAAGGGGTCTATCAAATTGAATCAAATTCTTCAAAACCCAAAAAATAAATCAATTCTCTAATGGGAATATGGAGTTATAGCGCGCCGTTTGTATCTGAAAGCTAAAGCTGAATACCAAATACCAAATTAGCATTGGTTCCTACTCTTGTTTGCTACCTGTTATATAAGGTGTAATTGTTACATAAACCATCTTAACATGACATTATCTCAACGAAAAAAGCTTAGTTGGATCTATCGATTTCCACATCAATTAGCAACTTAAGAGACATTGGGGCTTGCCCATCAGTAATAACAAACTTTACCGGGGGGTTTACTACGAGAATTCCTTTAAAATCACAGGTTCAAACCAAACAGTTGTTGATGTTTTAGTACCTTTTTCCATATATATCTATACTCCGTATCAAAAGATATAAATCCCTGTAAACCCATAGCTAACACTAGTTAAATTTTGGTTTGCCAAAACTAAATCCTTATTCATTGTGATATTGTAGTCAGGACTGTTTAAGTTGTTAACTCAAATTATGAATTTCACCTATATCTACCGGAGTTGAACAAAGCTAATAATAAAGAAAATCTAATCAATTCATTCTTGCTCCTCCAATGAGCATCTTACATGTGGTATAAAACTTAGTGGAAGACTCCATTTTGAGTCTTTTTTCTTGGTCTGCCACTTAAACAAATTAAAGTCTCCTTTTTTGTTTCTTTCATTGTATTATTAATCTTCAGATGACTTAATTAACGAATAAAGGAAAGCTAGTCCTTTTTTCCTTAAATATGTATGAATGGAAAGTTCTCATAAAAAAGATTTTTATAGATTTTAAAATCAGAAAGAGAAAGAGACCTTTTTTCTATTTAAAGACTCAAAACCACATCATTACTATCCATATCCATATTCTTACCAATATATGCAATTATGGAGAAAGCTTTCACCTCTTTTCTCTCCTTGCTTCAGTACTATGTCATAAGTAGTTCAGACATGAACCAATTTAATATCTCCACTGATAAATTAGCTCTCCTTTCCCTGAAATCTCAAATCATTTCGGACCCCTTTCACTACTTGGATGAAAGTTGGTCTCCAGTTATGTCTATTTGTCATTGGGTTGGAGTGACTTGTGGCTCCCGCCACCAGCTAGTAAAGTACTTGAATCTTTCCAACATGGCTCTTACGGCCTTAATACCCAGTGAACTTGGGAACCTCACATTTCTTGTTTCTCTTGACTTGGGAAGCAACAATTTCCATGGAAATTTGCCCCAAGAAATGACACAATTGCATCGTCTTAAGTTTCTTGACTTAAGTTTCAACAGCTTCAGCGGGGAGGTTCCCTCTTGGTTTGGGTTTTTACACCAACTTCAACTTATAAACCTTGGAAATAATATTTTCCTGGTTCCATCCCTTCTTTTTCTAATATTTCCAAACTTGAGACTTTGAATTTGAAATTCAATTCCATAGAGGGTCAAATTCCAAAAGTCATTGGGAGTCTTGTAAACCTTAGTGTATTAAACTTGGGAGGTAACAAGCTTATAGGCTTTATTCCAACGTCACTCTCGAATGCCTCAAGGTTGGAGACTTTGGAGAGATCTTTTAATTCACTTCAAGGAAACATTCCAGAAGGGATCATCAATCTTCACAACATGAAAGTGCTATCCATACAAGCTAATCAACTTACGGGTTCTATACCTTTCACAATTCTCAATATTTCAAGAATCGAAGTCATTGCACTTGCAAGCAATAGCTTATCAAGACATCTTCCCAATGGTTTATGCAATGGTATCCCAATAATCAAAGGGCTTTATTTATCCACAAACAAGCTTCGAGGTCATATGCCTACAAGTTTATCAAGTTGTTCTCAACTTCAAATTTCGTATTTATCGGAAAATGAGTTTGATGGAGCAATACATAGTGAAATTGGAAGATTGAGTAACTTGTAGATATTAGAACTCGGAACCAACCATTTCTATGGTACGTTTCATCTTATGAATACTAGCACTATTTTACTCATGTTAATGTTTATAGATCCATTAGAACTATTAAAATTCTATGAATATATGCATGTGATGAGTAATAAAATGTAACAATTACCAATAAATCTTTAAAAGTGTGACAAAAAACACCAAATGAGATAAGCTAACTAGTTCATTTCACTTGTATTTATTCTTTCTTCATGTGTTGACAGGTGAAATACCCAAAGAGATAAGCAATCTCATTGAGTTGGATGAACTTGTTCTTTCGACTAATAGTTTTAGTGGTTCACTTCATATGGAGATCTTCAACATATCAGGGCCGAGAATAACTGATCTTTCATTAAACAATCTATCAGGAAACCTCCCACCAAATATTGATTCTATCTTACCCAACATTGAAAGACTTTTTCTGTATGGCTTAACCAATCATGTTGGGACTATTCCTCATTCAACCTCCAATTGTTCAAAACTTACTCATCTAGATCTTTCAGTCAAGAAACTCAGTGGCTTGATTCCCAACTCACTTGGATATTTGACTCATCTACAGTATCTAAATTTACGGAGAAACAATTTAACCAGCGACTCATCATTAAGCATCCTGACTTCCTTAACCAATAGCAGAAATTTAACATATCTTTCTCTATATTTGAACCCACTAAATGGCATGCTTCCAGCCTCCACGGAGAACATTTCCACCTCTCTTAGAAGATTTGACACTGAAAGTTGTAAAATCCAAGGGAGAATTCTTAATGAGGTTGGGAACTTGTGCAGCTTATTATTCCTTTATCTTTCTGGAAACAACTTGGTTGGATCGATTCCCACATCAATTGGGAACTTGAGAAACCTTCAGCGGTTCAACTTGACTAGCAACAAATTTACAGGATTTATTGGAGATCATATATGCAAATTCCAGCATTTGGGTGATATTTACTTGGGTCAAAATCAATTTTCAGGATCTCTTCCTTATTGTTTAGGGAATATTACACCCCTTCGGGAGATACATCTGGGTTCCAACAAATTGAGTTCTAATATACCACCAAGCTTAGGGAACCTTCACGATCTAGTGGTTCTTGACTTATCGTCAAACAACATGGTAGGTTCTTTACCTCCAGAAATTGAAAATCTAAAGGAGGTAACCAAGATGGATCTATCGATGAATCAATTCTCAAATAAAATTCCTAGAGAAATTGGAGGCTTGCAAAATCTGGTGCACCTTTCTTTGAGACACAATAAGTTGCAAGGATCTATACCTGACTCAATGAGCAACATGGTAGGTTTGGAATTCCTAGACCTTTCTTATAATAATATATCTGGAAACATTCCTAAGTCTTTGGAGAAGCTTCAAAACTTGAAGTATTTCAATATTTCTGTCAACAAATTGTATGGTGAAATACCCTCGGGAGGTCCTTTCAAGAACCTCTCCAGTCAGATTTTCATCTACAATGAAGCATTGTGTGGATCTTCAAGATTTAGTGTCCCGCCATGCCCCACTTCATCAAAGCACAAATCAAATAGGAAAAAAATGCTAGTTCTTTTTCTTTTGCTGGGAATTGCACTAGTAGTTGTTCCTAGCACCTTTATTCTTTTATGGGTAAGGTATAGAAAAGGTAAAAGAGCTTCTCAACAAGCTGATTCATTGTCGGCCATAACAAGAGAAAGAATTTCATACTATGAATTGATACAAGCAACAGATACGCTTAGCGAGAGTAATCTAATTGGTTCTGGAAGTTTTGGCTCTGTTTACAAAGGTATTCTCAGAAGTGGAACTGTCATTGCCGTTAAAGTGTTCAACCTGAAACTGGATGCGGAATTCAAGAGTTTTGATATGGAATGTGAATTTTTGTGCAGCCTTCGCCATAGGAATCTCATTAAAGTCATTAATAGTTGTTCCAACTTTGATATAAAAGCTTTAGTTCTCGAGTATATGCCTAATGGGAGTCTTGAGAAATATTTGTATTCACACAACTACTTCCTCGATACCAGGCAGAGACTAAGCATAATGATAGATGTGGCATGTGCTTTGGATTATCTTCACCATGGGTGCTTGTCATCGGTAATACACTGTGATCTGAAGCCTAGTAACGTCTTGTTGGATGAGGATATGGTTGCCCACCTTAGCGACTTTGGCATTTCAAAACTGCTTGGTGAAGATCAGGGTAATTTGTACACTAAAACCTTAGCAACATTTGGGTATATTGCGCCAGGTATGTCTCTTAATTTTGCTGATTATTCCTTTCTTTTTTTCCCACCTAGAAAGTATATTGCATCTTTAAATGAATTGTTTGACTGTAGAGTATGGACTGGAAGGACTAGTGTCAACAAAGTGTGATGTCTATAGTTATGGGGTCATGTTTCTGGAAACATTTACTAGGAGAAAGCCTAATGAGTTTGAGGGTGACCTTAGCTTGATGCAATGGGTGAGTTATTCACTCCCACAGGCAATAATGGACGTCGTAGATTCCAACTTGGTAACATCAACTGGTAATCGCTTACAGAAGGAGTTGGATGTTGTGGCATCAATCATGAAAGTTGCATTAGATTGTTGTGCTGAATCTCCAGCAAGAAGGACTAACATGAAAGATGTTGTAGGGATGCTGCAGAAGATCAAGATTCAACTTCTTGCATGTTAAACATGTTTTTGGAATCTTTTGTTCCAAATCAGTATTAAAAAAATTGAATATTATGTATAAAAAAATATTTTTTTATATTAAAAAAAGAATTATTAGAAGAAGTTCATACTAGAGTACTATGTCTCAAGAAAGATTAATGTAACACCCCGCATTTTGGGCCAGAACAAAAACCGTTGTTTCTATGCGTAGATGATCCAAAAGCCATAAATCCTATGATAATTTGGCATCTTAACCAATTTTGTAGTGTGGGAACCTATTTGAGCATGAATTGAGATCAAAGAGGTCCCCAAACCCAAGGATGAGTTGAAATTTGAGTTTGAGTGAGCGTCGAAACTTGGGTCAACTTCAATTGACTATAACTCTTTGTATATAATGAGTTAGAGGGCCTACTATATATCAAATGAAAGATCTTCAATTATATTTCCAACGATACCAATTTCTCCAAAATCCGATACCCGGACGAAAAGTTATGGCTATTTTTGTGACTGGGATAGTAGCATCGCGCAATTAGCGTCCGACGCATGCTCTGTCACACACACCCAATTTCCAGGTTCTGTTCTCGCGTTTTTAACGGCAAAAGTGGTATTTTCACCCCCTATTCATCCATAACACGGGATTAAATGCCCCAAACACCAAAATAACATTATTTTCTCTCAAAATCACCAAGAAAATCAACATTGTGAGGGCTACAAGAAGCACCCATCAATCGTACGTATAGCATCCCTAACGTGAAAATTCATTCAAAAGCTTCTAATTTAAGGTACGCGGGGCTTTCCTAAAATCTCATGGGCATAGAAATCATGGTTTTTAAGAAAAGAGTTTTGGATTTATGAATACATTCATGTTTTAGAAGCGTTAATGATATTGTTTTGGTCTTTAGGCCTTCCCCACATTGATCTGGAAATATATATATATATATATATATATATATATATATATATGTGTGTGTGTGTGTGTGTGTGTGTGTGTGTAAGCATGTGTTTTAAGGTTGATGTTTGAATTGAGAGCATGAATCATGAAAAATCCCTCTCTTGTTAGGATTTTACCTTTACTTATGATATGCTATGAATTGTTTTGAATGTATCTTGAAAAGCATGATATGAAATGTCTTGAGTAATGTTATATTTGGATTATGATTTTGATTATAAAAGAGAGGGTTGTTTATGTTGATTAATGTTGAACATAATCATAAAATGCAAAGAGTTGCATGGCTTGTCAAAGATTGCATGACCACCACATGTTTATTGAAAGAATGAGAATTTTTGCATAGTTTTTGTTAGAGTGGGTAAAAGTCTCGCATTGGTTGGGGAATAGACTAGTGGTTTACTTATATGGAGTTGGGTAATCCTCACCTCTTGAGCTAGCTTTTGAGGTTGAGTTAGGCCTAAGGTCCATTCTTGTAATGCCCCCGTTTTCTGAATCGGATCGCTACACGGTGCCCATGATCCTGAGGGACCACAAGCTAACCCATGACTGATATTTGTACCTATATACTGCAATATATGACGTAATAATGCTGAAAGCATGAACAATAGGCCATAAGGTTCAACTGTATAGAATATCTGACAAATCATAACATCCATAGGGGGTAACGAATACCCAAAACAACTAAAATCTGAATCAAATCTGAGCTAAATTTGAAAGCCTGTAAATACTTTCTGAGTAAGGAGTTGAAGGAACATGTCTCCAACTAACTCTGTCTAGCAAAACTGAACTAAAATAATAAATGAAATAAATAATATCATCCTCAAATGGATGAGGACTCACTGCAACTCTGCAACTGGACTGCTACTGCTACTACTGATCTGGAGCTCGTATCTGTGAACCTATGGTGTAACATGAAAGAAAGCACCATAGCGCAAATGCATTAGTACAACTGGGAGTACTGAGTATACGAGTGAGGTAGGCTAAATGCAAAAAGGATTTACATGCATGAACGATGCTAATTGTCTGATATGAATGTAAGAGTGAAAACATGCATACATAGTAACTAAGATCGTTATTACGTGATATCTAGATCTAGACACTAATACATGATCTACTGATATCTAGATCACCATTATGGTGAAATAAATAATATCTAGATCATGATGTTAAAGTTCACTATTAATTCTGTAAATTTATTCAAGATTCCAAGTTCCTAGTTCAAGAACTCCAAGAACCATCATTAAAAGGCACGATTAACATCTCGAAAATGAGTATCGATCTAAAGATCATCATTCAAGGTATGTGGGGTTTTTAAACAAGAACTCTCTTTCGTTCTTGTGCCCAAAAGTAATTTTCTTTACAAAGGCATGATTTTTATTTGATTTTTTACGAATTTGAAGCATGAACCAGTATCTTGTGATGATTATTATGAAATCTTGATGTTTATGATTTTGAAAGATGAATTTACATGTGTGGAGATATAAAGCATGAATCTTGAACGATATGTAGTATGATTTTGATATTTGGGTCGTGTATCCCCATTGGAAATTGTGTTTTTTTGAGAAAGTGTGTGTTATAAGCACGTTGATGTTGAATATTTGAGATATTTTGAATGATTTGACCTTTTGATCTTAATGGAGTTGTTTTGAACTCGAGTGTGAAAGAAATCCACAACGTGGTTGATTTTGATAGATGGGAAGCATGATAGCTCCCGATGCATATTTATATATTACTGAAATTATTTTGTTGTGGATTGTCTTTGAAATGATTTGAGCTAAGTTCGGGAGAAATCTTTAGCACCGAGTGGGAGGTATAAAATGACCTTACTTCCCTAGAACTACGTGGCCCCGTAGGAGTGAGCTTGAGGTTGATTTATATAGTGATCACTAGTTTATGTGGATTTGATGTCGATAGTCCTACTCCGATGGAAAGGATAGGATGGCTCTCCCCAACGTGGGTTGTACGTTGGACTCCATGTCGCTCACATGGTTTATGTCGGTCATAGGATGTCCCAGTGTGTGTGTTTCCTTGTGTCTATGGTGAATGGTGAAGTGATTTGAAAGTAGAATTGTGAAAGTTATTCTTTTGAAAGATTTAAATGATATTTACATTATGAGAATTGATATTCTTGATGAACTAAAAGTGATTGACAAATTATATGATGACTGACATGTGTTATTATACTTATTTCATTCTCTCATGATTATGATGATTTTCTTTGGGCTATGTGAGTCTTTCATACATCCTGCATATTTCTTATAAATATTTATGATGATGATGTTTATAAAACAGCATACACCCCTATATACTCGGTTCCTTTCCATGGTACTGACCCACATCTTCAGATATGGGCTATATTTTCTCGGAATGTAGGTTTAGGTGCTCAGTTGCAGGTTTGACAGTGATTCTTTGGGCACGCTGTTCTACATCCTCTGTTGTTGTGAGTCCTCATGTTCCGAGGACGTGATGTCTGATGTTGGTTTCACGGAATTGTTTACATTTGATAACTGAGTTTGGGGCATGTCTCAATGGCTCGCTGGTTTTATTGATTTTCTTAGAGGGTTGTCAAACTAGTATAGATTTTGGGAGTTGACTAATAAGTCGTATTTTGTTATCTTTCTGAAATTATTTTATTCTTGGATGATGATTACTCTGTTGATATTTGAGGGTTATTTATGGAAATCCCATTGCTTCGTGTTGAACTAAATGAAAATGGCTCAAAGGGTTAGCTTGGGGATACTCGTAGTCTCAAGCACCGTGTGACACTCCGAAACCCATTTTCGAGGCGTTGCACTGCCCCGACATGAAGGGTGTCAATACCGCACCACTGGTAAGGACAGTTGTGAGTGACCCTTAGCTGGAAGGTACTCAAAATGAGAATAGTGGGAACCCTAAATTGTTGGATTAAGCCACCTCATCAACCCTAATGTGACAGGTTAAGATGTTTCAACCTATGTTGTCTATGCAGTTATGGAACAGAAGGATGATTGCTAAGAATCACACCCTAAACTAGCAAGTGAGTCCCCATCCTCGGGTTCACTAAGTTCTAACTTCTAATCCCATCTGAAGAGACTGAATGTGATTTAACTGACGGTACATGGACTGAGTAACTGACTTCTATTGAATGACAGATTAGTGCTACTATTTGGGAATTAACTGAGCTCATGAGATTTCCGAGGTTTCCTGAGTCACATGCCTGACTAATTTTTATAGATCATGGCTTGACTGAGATTATTATAACATGACATAGCTCTAGGCACGCAGCTATATCTTAAGGGTACAAGTACCCCCAAGACTCAATAGAAGGAAACCAACACACATGACTGACTTGATCGTAAGAGTAGAATCCACAATTCACCATATCAGAAGAAGGGGTTTTCACACTCACCATAGTTCTCAACATCTTATACATGGAAGGGAGGTTCATACAACATGTATATACTAGCATAGCTTCAATATCATGGTCAATCCATATCACAACAACAATGCATATCACTCACATGGAATTCATGGGAAATCATAAAGTATAAAGCATGGACTTCTCATTTAAGCACTATTAACTCATGGGACATGAATTCTATCATCTAGGAATATTATCAAACACTTTGCATACATTCTTTTAGCTTAAGAGTGTTCATGAATTTCACCATATTAAGCCACATAAGGATCATGGGTTTCAACTAACAAACACATATACTTCATAAATCACTTTTAGATATTATCTTGAAACTTAAACAACAATCATCAACATGTACATTCTCATATCACATCAAGACAATCATAAAATAATATTTAAAACATGGTTCTTGAGCCCTATGAATGAAATAGATCCAACACTATTCATACATGACTCAAGGTTCTTGATGTTTTTGAACTTGAAGTATTTGAAATCCTTTGATTTTTGAAGAATATTGGATCTTGTTCTTGGAGATTAAATTTAGAGAGAAACCCTAGTTTTTATTTGTGAAATAATAATGAGCAAAATAGCTGAATTCGGACTCATCTGGGTATATATAGGCGAGTGGTAAGTGAAAAAAATACCCTTGTTAAAACAGCCTGGAAGTAAACTTAACGTGGCGCGTGATGACCCGACTGACGGTCCTTCAGGAACTTGACGGTCCATCATTTTGACCATCATACATGGACAAGAAATGGGGTTCACTGGATAAGAGTTGACGGTCCATCAAAAATCTGATGGTCTGTCAACTCGGCCGTCAATCCTTATCCAGAACGTGCCCCGTAGCCTTGGCTGTGATGGTCAAAGTGGTGGTCCGTCACTTGTTTGGTGGTCCATCAACTTGGACTTCATACCTGGGCATTTCGGTCAGTTCTGAGTAAAACATCCATAACTTCCTCGTGTGGTGTCAAATTTGGACAAAATTGGTATCATTAGAAAAATAACTCAATTTCCCACGTGATAGAAAGTAGAAATCTCAAAAATACCATGGTTACAAAAAATAGATTTGTATTTCAAAGAAAGTACTAGCATCCTTGAGATGATTTCTAGCTAGGAATAAGCACGGGTATTACAATATCTCCCCCTTGAGAATATTTGTCCTCGAATGAGACTGACTAAGAGAAAAAATAATAAATGAGCATGAACTAAACATGAGAGACTGAGACATAAATTTATGACTCACATGCTAAATATACTGAACTCATGTACATTTGATGCATGGCTAACTGGTACATGAATGCATGACTGAGTGTTTTGATAAATTGAGTTTCTCAAGACGAGAATGCATAGCTGATGCATGATTTTATAACTAAACTGATACATGAATGGATGACAGAGTATGAAATGGTAGTAGATACCACGTTTATAAAGGGAACATGAATATGAAACTGAATAAGCTAAAGGAGAACTATTACCTTGAACTTGATGGGAATTGGCGGAGAAGAGGTAAGGATACTTGGCACACATATCTTCTTCTTCTTCCCAAGTAGCTCCCTCGATAGACTGATTTCTCCAAGAACCTTAACTAGAGGGACCTCTTTGTTCCTCAATCGACAAGTCTGATAGCCTAAGATTTTGACTGGGATCTCTTCATAAGAGAAACTGTTCTAAACATCAACGCTCTAAATAGGGACTACAACTGCTAGGTCACCTACGCACTTATTGAGTAAGGATACATGGAAGACTGGATGAACCGAGGCTAAATCTAAAGGTAATTCGAGCTCATAACTACCTTGCCTAAACGATTGAGAATCCTGAAGGGACCGACATAGCGGGCACTGAGTTTCCCTTTCTTGTCGAACCTATTTACTCCTTTCATGGGATAGATCTTAAGATTGACATAGTCATCAACCTCGAACTCGAGATCCTTTCTATAAACATCAGCATAAGACTTCGGTTGGCTCTGAAAAGCCTGGAGTCTCTCTCTGATCAATTGAACTTTCTCTAAGGCATAGAAAACAAAGTCAGGACCTATGACTGAGGCCTTACTGACTTCAAACCAACCAATTAGAGATCTACAGCTTCGCAATGGAGAGTTTCTAATGGATCCATTTTAATACTGGAATGATAGTTATTGTTGTATGCAAACTCAATCAAATAAAATTAGTCATCCCAACTTCCTTAGAAATCAATTGCACAAGCCCTTAGCATATCTTCAAAAGTATAAATGGTCCTTTATAATCGAGGATGAAAGGCTGTACTGAGAAAGACTTGGGTACCAAGACCCTTTTGGAATGCTTTCCAGAAGTTAAAGGTGAACTGAGTACCTCTGTCTGAAATAATAGATAATGGAACACCGTGTAATGGGACTAACTCCTTGATATAGAGTTTGGCATATCCTCAGCTTAATAAGAGGTATGAAATGGAAGGAAATAAGCTGACTTAGTCATTCTATCTATAATAAACACTACTGAATTGTGCTGATGATGAGTTAGAGAAAAACCCATCACGAAGTCCATGTTCACTTTTCCAAGTAGGAAAGGTGAACTCCTGCATGGGTCCACTAGGCTTCTCATGTCTATCTTAACTTACTGACATGTAGAGCACTTATCCATAAACTCTGCAATATCTTTTTTCATCCCACTCCACCAATAGATTTCCCATAGGTTGCGGTACATCTTAGTGTCCCCTGGATGAATAGAGTATTGCATACCATGCGCTTCTATAAGAATCCACTGCTTTAAGTCATCTACACCTGGAATGCACAAATGACCCTGACAACGAAGAACCCCATCTCCACCTTGGGAGAAAACCTTTACCCTCTGATTCTAAACTGACTCTTTTACCTTAACAAGGCTAGGATCCCTGTCTTGCTTTTCCTTTACCTCAGAAACTAGAGATGGTTCTGAACTACTCTGAACACATACACCACCCTCCGAAGAATCGACTAAGCGAAAACCTAGTCTGGCGAGCTAATGAATTTCCCGAGCTATCTTCTTCTTTTTGTCCTTGACGTAAGAAACACTACCATGGAGAGTCTACTGAGAGCGTCACAATGTTGGCCTTGCCCGATTAGTAAGAACACTCATGTCATAATCTTTCAAAAACTCTAACCACCTTCTCTGACGAAGATTGAGATCTTTCTGAGAAAAGACATACTGGAGATTCTTATGATCCGTGAAGACATCTACATAAACTCCGTATAGAAAATGCCTTCAAATCTTTAAGGCAAATACTATGGCTGCTAACTCAAGATCATGAGTAGGATAATTCTTCTCATGGGGCTTTAATTATCTGGAGGTGTAGGATATGACCTTACCATGCCGCATGAGGACATAACCTAAACCCACTCTAGATGCATCACAATATACCACGAACCCATCTAAACAATCTAAAAGATCTAGAACTGGAGCTGAGGTAAGTCGAGTCTTCAACTCTTGAAAACTCTTCTCACAAGGATCTGACCACTAAAACTTGACCTTCTTCTGAGTCAATCTGGACATGGGGGATACAATAGAAAAAACTCCCTCGACAAACTACCTATAATAGACAGCCAATTCCAAGAAACTTCTGATATCTAATGGAGAGATGAGGAGAGGACAGGTTCTTACTGCTTTGGTCTTTTTAGGATCTACAATAATGCCATCACCAGAAATAATATAGCCAAGGAATACTACTGATCTTAGCCAAAACTCACACTTACTGAATTTACCTAAGAGTTTGTAGAACAATCTTGAGATGGTTTGAATGATCACGCTCTTTGCGAGAATAGACCAAGATATCATCTATGAATACTATGACGAACATCTCCAAGTACTGCTTCAACACACGGTTCATCAAGTCTATAAAAGAGGATGGGTCATTTGTAAGACCAAAGGACATAACTAGAAACTCGAAGTGACCATACCGAGTATGAAAAGTTGTCTTCAGGATGTCACATTCTCTAACTCTGAGCTGATGGTAGCCTAATCTGAGGTCTATTTTTGTGAAATAACTGGCACCCTAAAGTTAGTCAAACAAGTCATCTATTCTAGGAAGAGGATAATTGTTCTTGACCGTAACTTTATTGAGCTGATGGTAATCGATACACATTCTGGGAGAACTGTCTTTCTTGCACACGAATAAGACTGCTATACCCCATAGGGATACATTGGGCCTGATGAATCCCTTATCTAAGAGAACCTTCAACTGATCTTTTAGTTCCTTGAGTTCTGTTGGTGCCATTCTATATGGCAAAATAGAAATTGGTTGAGTATCTGGAATAAGGTTAATGCCAAAGTCTATTTCCCTTTCAGGAGGAATTCCTGGAAGGTCTTCTAGAAACACGTCTGAATACTCATTTACAACTGGGACTGATTCATGACTAGGAGATTCAGAACTGGAATCTTTAATATGCACGAGATGATACACACACCCCTTATAAATCACTTTTCTTGCTCGAAGGTAGGAAACAAGCTGACCCCTAAAAGATGAAGTACTACCCTTCCACTCTAGGACGGGCTTATTTGGGAACTAAAACTGAACTACCCTGGTTCTGCAGTCGACTATGGCATAGCAGGAATGAAGCCAATCTATGCCGAGAATGACAGCAAAATTAGTCATCTATAACTCGACTAAATCTACTGATGTGGCTTTCTAAAATATCATAACCAGCCAGTTCCTATATACCTGCCGAACTATGATAGTTTTACCCACTAGGGTAGAGACTTAAAAGGGCTCTGCTAAAATTTTAGGACTGATTCTAAAATCGCATGCTATATAAGGAGTAATAAAAGACAAGGATGGACTGGATCTAGCAACGCATAAACATAAACATGGAAAATCTGTAACGTACCAATAATGACATCAGGAGAATTTTCTTGATCCAGTTGGGTCTGAAGAGCATAGATTCTATTTGGGTGTTGCTCACTAGTAGTACTGGAGGCGGCACTTTGCTGATTTGGGAGATCGGATGGGATGTGGAGCAATTCTGCTGACCCTGTAGACTTGAATGCAGACATTCTCTAATCCTGTGGCCTGGCTTACCACAATCAAAACAAACATCGCTACCAGCTCTACAGGTACCCTTGTGGTTCTTACCACAAGTCTGACACAGGGGATTAGTTCGGGCATTGCTGACACTGCCCTGAGACTTAGAGCCTGGTGCTCAATCTCTATTTCCATCATTGAATTTTGGTATTGGGTCACTGGTGGAGGAAGGAGCTGGAATTGCTAGCTTAGGACGAAACTGCGAACGATTTCCTCTTTCTAATTTCGGTTGAGCGAAACAAAAACTGCCTGACCTTGCTCTCTTGTTCTGTCTCTTCCTAGTCCTAATCTTCTGCTCCTCTATTTTTTGAGCATGAGTCAAGATCCTGGGTAAAGTTTTATCACTGTTCAGCATCGTAGACCTATACTCATTTACCATGCTATCATTCACCCCTGACACGAACTTACTCATCTTAGCCCTGTTGTCTGCAACCATATAAGGGATATATCTGGCTAGCTGAGTAAATCTGAGAGAATACTCCTTAACCATCATATTTCCTTTCCTGAGGTTGATGAACTCTAGAACTTTTTCCTTCCTCAGCTCTTGGGAAAAGAATCTGTCTAATAAAGTCGTGACAAATTCCTCCCAATCTATAGGACCTGCATCCTCTAACCTCTCGAACTTCTACTATTTGTACTAAGTGTGAGCAATATCCTGTAACTGGTATATGGCTAACTCATCACTCTAACAAAAAGTAACTCCCATGATGTCTATGACATTCTGGACTTGGTCAATGAATTCCTGAGGGTCTTCATCAGACTTAGACCCAAAGAAAGATTGAGGGTTCATTCGGGAGAAGTCCCGAATCCTAACTACTACAGAATTGGCCACTGGGCTGGAATAACTGGTGGCCGTTCATTTTGGGCAGCCACAAATTGAGCAAGTGTGGTGAATGCGATTGTAAACTCGGCATGAGAAACATATTCGCCTAAAGGATCTTCAGGCTGAGGAGCTGGCTGGTTTCTTCTTTTTGGAGGCATATTCTGAAATAAGAGAAGAACAAATTAGACTAAGACTTTAACTTGAGATTATACTCACTAGCACGATATGAATACCAAAAGAAGGGAAACTGTTCCTAAAACATCTTATAACCTGTTACACAAAAATGTGGCGTGCAACATACCCATGCACAAGACTACTAGATGTAGCTTTCAAACTTTCTAGGAATCTATTGAACCTTAGGCTCTGATACCAAGTTTGTAACGCCCCAGTTTTCTAAATCGGATCGCTACATGGTGCCCATGATCCTGAGGGACCACAAGCTAACCCATGACTTATATATGTACCTGTATACTAGAATATATGATATAATAATACCAAAAACATAAACAAGAGGCCATAAGGTTCAACTGCATAGACTATCTGACAAATCATAACATCCATATGGGGTAACGAATACCCAGAACAACTGAAATTTGAATCAATCTGAACTAAATCTGAAAGCCTCTAAATACTTTCTGAATAAAGAGTTGAAGTAACATGTCTCCAACTAACTCCATCTAGAAAAACTGAACAGAAATAATAAATAAAATAAATAATATCGTCCTTGAATGGATGAGAACTCACTGCAACTCTGCACCTGGAATACTACTACTGTTGCTGATCTGGAGCTCGTATCTGTGAACATATGGTGTAAGGTGAAAGAAATCACCATAGCTTAAATGCGTTAGTACAACTGGGAGTACTGAGTATACGAGTGAGGTAGGCTAAATGCAAAAAGGGTTTACATACATGAATGATGCTAACTGACTGATTGATATGAACATAAGATCATAAACATGCATACGTAGTAAATAAGATCGTGATTATATGATATCTAGATCTAGAAACAAATAAATGATCTACTGATATATAGCATGAAAAATATTGAAATTCTAATAACATAGTTGACTGTGTCTGAAATCCTGAATCTAATATAACTATTTATATTCTATTCAGTAACTGAATTGACTGTATTCAATAGTCCTAATATACTAAAATCTGAAGAACTATCTGAGTTCTTTTACTGAAACTAGGAATGAAACTGTGAGAGTTAGTTGTTTGACCGACATGCCCCAATAAAGCATATAGCTAAGTTGGGGTCCAATCTCTTCCCTGATTGGAAAGGTGTCAATACCACGCTACTAGTAAGGACAACTGTGAGTGACCCTTAGTTGGCAGGTACTTAAAATGAGAGTGGTAGAAGCCCTAAATTGATGGATTAACCACCTCATCAACCCTAATTTGACAGGTTAAGATGTCTCAACCTATGTTGTCTATGCAGTTATGGAACAGAAAGATGATTGCTAAGAATCACACCCTAAACTGGCAAGTGAGTTCCCATCCTCAGGTTTACTCGGTGCTAACTTCTACTCCCATCTGAAGAGACTGAATGTAATTTAACTGATGGTACATGGATTGAGTAACTGATTTCCATTGACTGACGGATTAATGCTACTATTTGGGAATTAACTGAAATCATGAGATTTTTGAGGTTTCCAGAGTCACATACCCGACTGAGTTTTATAAATCACGGCTTGATTGAGATTATCATGATAACATGACATGGCTCTAGGAATGCAGCTATATCTTTCGGGTACAAGTACCCCCAGGACTCAATAGAAGGAAACTGACACACATGACTAATTTGATCATAAGAGTAGTGTCCACAATTTACCAGATCATGAGTAGGAGATTTAACACTAAGCATAGCTCTCAATATCTTATACATGGAAGGGAAATTCATACAACATGTATATACTTGCATAGCTTTAATATCATGGTCAATCCATATCACAACAACAACGCATATCACTCACATGGAATTCATGGGAAATCATAAAGCATAGAGCATGGACTTGTCATTTAAGCATTATTAAATCATGGGATATGAATTATATCATCTAGGCATATTATCAAACACTTTGTATGCATTCTTTTAGCCTATGTGTGTTCATGAATTTCACCATATTAAGCCATATAAGGATCATGGCTTTCAACTAACAAACTCGTATACTTCATTAAATCAACTTTAGATATTATCTTGAAACTTAAACAACAATCATCAACATATACATGCTTATATCACAACAAGAGAATCATAAAATAATATTTAAAACATGGTTTTTGAGCTCTATGAATGAAATGGATCCATAGATGAACACTACGCATACCTGACTCAAAGTTCTTTATGTGTTTTAGCTTGAAGGATTAGAAATCTTTTGAATTTTGAGAGAAACCCTAGTTTTTGTTTGTGAAATAATAATGAGTAAAATGGTTGAATTCAAACTCATCTGGGTATATATAGGCAAGTGGTAAGTGACCAAAATACCCTTGTTAAAATGGCCTAGAAGTAAACTAAATGTGGCACGTGATGACCCGATTGATGGTCCATCAGGAACTTGATCGTCCATCATTTCAACTGTCATACGTGGACCCGAAATGGGGTTCACTAGATAAGAGTTGACAACCTGGATGACAGTCGATCAAAAATCTGATGGTCCGTCAACTCATCCATCAATCATTATCCAGAACGTGGCCCTACTGCCTTGGCTATGACGGTCAAAGTGGTGTTCCATCACTCGTTTGGCGGTCTGTCAACTTGGACGTCGCACCTGGGCGTTTTGATAAGTTTTGAATAAAACATCCATAACTTCCTCGTCTGGTGTTGGATTGGGACAAAATTGGTATCGTTTGAAAGATAACTCAATTTCCCACATGATAGATAGTAGAAATCTAAAAAATACCATGGGTACAAAAAATAGATTTGTATTTAAAAGCAAGTACTAGCATCCTTGAGATGATTTCTAGCTAGGAATAAGCTCGAGTATTACAATTCTTAACAGTTTTTACTTATGCTTTTGGAACATGAAATCTCTTATAATATTTGCATGTTTGGGTGGTCTGAATTGAGTTTTGATAAAATAATCATGCATGATGCATTAGGGTTCACAAATTGGACTTGCAAGTCTTGGTGTGACGACACCAACTCAGATAATGCCATGTTAATTCAGAACAAAATAGAATGCATGTTTGGAATCAGATTTTTAGATTTTGAAACTAAAGTGATGCATGTTCAGAAAAGGAAAACATTGGGCTTAAAGAGATGTTTGGTGGTTCCACAAAGAAGGAATGAGTTCAAATAACTCATTACCTAAATTCGTGATTTGCTGATCCAGGTATATTATTGTACGCTGGCGATGGACCTGCGGTCTAGTAGATTCAAAGACTCCAACCCTTGCAAAAAACTTGGGTTGGGGGCTTCCCCACCGAGTAAATGGCAGATTCCATATAGCCCATGGAATATCAGACTTGTAAGGTTTGGCCACCTAACTCAAAAGTAATACAAAGAATAGATTGCATTGACAGAAAGGCTTTATGTTGTCAAAAATTCCCATGTATTTTGAAATTATATCTTTCACGATGTTTATGACTAGATCTCAATTATTTTGTTTATATACAAGCTTTATTTTGGATTTCTTCGCGTACCAGTACATTTGTATTGAGCTCCTTACCTCCCAGGTTCTGAGGCAGAATCTAGGGGTCCTGATAAGCAGTAGATTTCTTCAGTCAGAAGTGAAGAGTACTAGTTGGCGAGGCTTCTATACTTCAGAAGGCCTAGCTCCTCTCAAGCATTTATCATTATTGTGGTTTTGGTCTACTGGGAACCTTGTCCCAGTTTTCCAATAGTTTTCATTGATTATGTAGTAGAGATTTTGCAGACTGGTTCAGACATTGTCTAGTTGTTGTTGGTATTTATTTTTACATTATAAATTGAGTACAGACTTATGACCATGAATCTGTTTCAGTATGTTTTTTTTGCACTTCTTTTTTTTATATGAATAGTGTGTATGATTACAAGTTAGAAGGGCTTTTGGGCCTTCAAGGTTTGGGATATCCCTCCTAAGGCCCCAATTTGGGTTGTGACAAACTTGGCATCAGAGCACTGTTCATGGTCCCAGGGTGTCTGCGACATTGCATTGGGTAGAGTCTTATTTATGGATATGTAGTGCACCACACTTATAGGCAGGAGGCGACTAGGCATTTAGGAATGTCTCTCTTTCTTCATGTTCTATTTCGTGCTATGGAGTCAGAATATTCTTCTTACATACTCTAATTCATGCTATGGTGTCACACATACAGAAGTAAAGTCATCCCAATTCTTTTCTTACTTTGATGTGCTCAGATATGTCTCATTATTGGGGTGAAACAAGTGTAGAAGTTTAGAGTCTAAATAGTATGGTCCTTTATGATTAAGCCATATAAGAGTTTAAAATTTGTGCAAGGACTTGAGAAGAGTTCGTTAGTGATCCAAGGTATATTGCTTCTAGTGTAAACTTTGATTTAGATGAAATCGTTCTTTCCAGCTAGCCTGAAGTATTAAGTGTTTTCAGTCATTTAAAAATTTATGTTGTAGACGTCATTCTTTAGGGGAATAATGTGTAGAAGAATGTTGGAACTGTATTTTCACCCGAGTAGTAGTATAAGTTAAAGGACGGTGTCATGACCTATTGTTAGTGATATTGGACCAAGAAGTTGGTGATGTGAAGTCGCAAGGTTAAAAATTAGAGTGAGGGTGATTTTTGTGTAGATAAATGTGTTTAGTTGAATAACTAATGTTTGAGAATGATTTACCATTTTATAGTGATAGACTAATATGGTAGATAGTATCATGTGTGGATTGTATGGTAGTTTATGGGGGAAGTGTTTGACTTTGATTTTATTTATCTATATAGAGTAAGATGTGTATTCTTAGATCATTGAATGTTGTGTGTCAAGCTTCTATCTCTTGTAATCTTGTTATCATTGTGTTGTTGAAACTGAAAGTCTAGTGAAGCCGTGTGGGGCTCTTTCGATTCACTAGCATAGTTGCCTTGTCATTTATCTTATTTATTGTTCAAAACACAAAATCAAAGTCTAGTGGAGCTGCATGGGGCTTATTTTAATTCACTAGCATCATGTTGTTCATCTTGTTGTTCTTGTGTTAGTTGGAACTGGGGTTTAATGGCGTAATGGCAAGGAAAGTGGTAAGGGTGATTTATTGAATATATGTATGGCCAAATTTTTTGCATGAGATTGAGTTGGCAATGAAGTGATATGTCCTTGTGTGTTAGTTTAGTAGAAGGTAAGGAAGAGAAGGAGTTATTAGTTAAGGTGAATTGTTGTTTACCTGAAGTATGAAAAGAGTTATTGACGGTGTTTTTCGTCCAAGAAAATTATAGGTTATTAATAAAGGTACTTGATGGATGAGTGGTGTTAATTTAGATGCCCCTAAGGTTACAAGAGCGAGTTTAGTTGGGACTTATAGAGCTATGAACTAAGTTTAGTTGTATAAAAGGGGTAGAGAGTAATGATGTGTAGAAGGAGAATCTGTTAATGGATTTTAAATAAGATAGATCATAGGATTGTGATTTATCCTTACTTTTATGAAGTTTTAGCGGATTAATGTTTTCAGATGTTGGCATGTAAGAAAATTGTGTGAAGTTGTGGTTCATCATACCTAGAACTAGACACTAAGTTGGAATAGTAGATGGTGATCAAAGTGGATACAATTAATTGATGTGGTGGTGCTAGTTGTGTGAAAGTGATCTAGTAGGCTTGAACAATGTATACAAGAGCTTAAGTTTATTTAATTCATAATCAAGTCTGATGTTGTAAGTATGATGTAGAAGTACGTCAAAGGTACTATGGGGATGCATTATTTTCAAAGATCATTGCATGTTGTGTGGTTAGTAGTACCGTTCTGTTGCTAGGTTGCGAAAGACTAGTTAGATAATATGTGATGTTCTTGATAGCTAAGTTATGGAGTTATGATTAATGATATTTAGACTTTTTGTATAATCTTGATTCTCATGGTTTAGAAATATACATTTGCCGGCATGATGCTGGTGGACTATGACAAAAGTGGTATGGTTCATCAAAGGTTTGGAGATATCCATGTTTAGTGTTAGAAGAATCTAAGTTGGTGAATGTTTAACCTGTTATATGATGACTTTTGGGGCTATAGAAACCTAAGGGTTAAATCTTAGAAGGAGGTATTAGCATTGGTTATTGTACATAAAGATATCATCTTATAGGGTAAGTTTAATTTAATGTGTACTATTATATCCCTGACTTTAGAGTAAAGTGATTTCAGTTTATACCAGAGTGTATATAGTGATTCACAAACTTAGAGTAATGGCTTAAATCTAAGGGGGAGATGATAGAACGAGTAACCAAGTCAAGTTTTCAAATGCTAATAGATGTACGAGTAAGTTGTGGAATTGGTTGTGAGAAAGACTGTTGCTCAATCTATTCTTATTTCAGCAGTTTACTTCAGTTATTCCGATACATACTCATGCTTTATATTTCAGCTTCATGATCATAGCTCGTGGTCATGCATATGATAAGAAATCATGTACTCTCCTAGTGCCTAATATGATGAGTTCTCAGTTTGTTCAGCAGTCACAATTACTTTCCGTAAGTTATGAATTCCAAAAACTATAGTTCATGACTCTTGTGCACATGTGTTGCTCTTAACGATCAGTGAAAATTCAGATTTATTTCAGGTATATCCTCAGATTAGATCTCTTTAATGAGTCCATGCCGTGAGTTCTCCATTCCTCACGCCTCAGTATGGTATCAAGTTATGCTTAGTGTTGACACCTAATTTTTGCCCTCCGCAATCCAATTTAATTTCGAGTTTCTTCAATTTTAAAATAAAATCACAATAATTATTTTATTTCAGTAAATGCAATTTAAAATATTTATTTGAGCTAATTTTGTCAATTAATTAACGATAATACATTTTTGTATTTTTATACGAGAATGTATAAACTTTTATATTTAAATAAAATTAGACTTTTATTGATTAAATTTAAAAATTAATCCAAAAGGACAAAGTCTTGATTTTTAAATATAATTTATTTGAATAAATATGTTTTTGATTTTATGGAATCAAGAAACTCGGGGTTAAATAAGATGTTAATTCATTTCGAATTTTGACTTAATTTAGCCAATCTATTAGATTTGACCATAATTGAAATCAAATTGGCCCCAATTGCGATTCAATTGGCCAATTGATTTTCAATTTGGCCAAAACATAAATGAATTGGCCAAATCCCCAATTCCCATAACCTAATCAAAACCAAAATCAGCACATTCCCTTCACTAATTAATCCAATAACCCAGGCCCAAAATCCCTCCGACCCGGCCCACTCCCCATCCATTATCTCCTTCAAACAAAACAGACGCATAAACTAGCATACAACCCTCACCAAAAGCTACGTACCAACTCCATGAACTTCACGACCCGCCTCCAACAACCCGATCCAGCAAAAACCAAATCATCTCCAACCTGTTTTCGAACCGACTTAGCCCCAGCCCGTCAGTTTTCTCTTCACACGCGTTTCACGTAACATTTGGACGATGAGAAGCCTAGAATATTCTAGAAACGAGGCTAGGTGGCCTCTCCAACGGTTCAATCCCACGATTCTCGGATGGGATTGTATGATTTCGTACATATTGAGACGTTTTTCATTGGTTCTTGAAGGGAATTGATTTTTCCCAAACCCTATTGGTCCACCCGTCACAAATTTCTTAGAGAAAATCCAACAATTGATACGAATTGAGCACGAAAATGGGCTATGGGGGGAGATTTTAGAATTTAAAAATTCAAAATATCATTTTTTTTTTCAAATCCCAAAAGGACCCCTAATTCGTCTTCTATATATAGACCCCTTGGGTCACTATTTCAGAGGATTTTTTTTGGAGGGTTGGAAATTCTTGGGTTAGGAATTTGAGGAAAAAATTCTTAAAAGGCAGAAACACAAGAGAGGAAATTTTGGGTTTGAGAAATTGAGGGAGAAAAGAAAAGAACAGAAAAGAAAGAAAACTCTTGTAAAAAATCAGTCATTTAGAAGGAATTCTGCTTTTGTATTCGAAGGTTTAACCACTAGATTAGAGCCTCGATTCGCAGGAAGATGTTTTCTTTAGTGGTTGTGATTCTGAAGTTAGCCTCGAGGTACCCTTTTTCTGCTCCGTAAAAGGTGAACGTGTTTCCTTTTGTTCTTTCATCACAGTGTGTGTTTCTTTCTTTTGCTACTATTCTATGAACGTAGTCCAGTAATCGAGTAGAGGCTTCTGATTGTGATGTTGATTTTGCTGCGTTCTCTCTATCGCTCACTATCTTATTATTTCTTCTACCCTTAATTCCCTCTCTGCTTCCCGTTCTTTCTTCTTCATCTCTTTGTATCTGCGTATGTTTGTTCTGTACAAGTGTGTGTATGAATTTCGTCGTTTAGCATGTTGAGGTAAAGCTGGGTGCGTAAGTATGTAGCGACAGTTGTATATTGTGCTTCAATGAAAAAGGGGGGTAAATGGGGTCCCTATCACCGATTATTGTCGTTGTCAAAATTATAATTTTGGGTATGATTAGATTTGGTCATTGTTTGGCATTTCTGATGTTGGAAAATCCTTGAAGTTTGCAAACTCTTTCTTGAACCTGTTTTGCATCGTTTCTTCTCCCATTTAGGTAGTGATTTCAGGGTCTAAAACTCTTAAAGTTTGGCAAGACCATGTTTTGGAGAATGGCTACATTCGTTTTCATTTCCTGAAAATTGTTATAGACGAAGTTACCAAGATTGATGCATCATTATGATTCATGATAGTTAAATTTGTTATTTTTAAATGGTGGTTCTTTTTTGGGGGTTGTCTTACCGTCATCATGGTTTTCAGTTGTTTGGGGGGTTCTCCAGTTTAAGACGAAAACTTTGAGAATTTTCGTTCTTTTTTTTATTGATTGCTTTTTAGTTGTTCGTATTAATTTAGTTGTTGCTCATTTCGAATTGGCATGTCATTTACCTAGTAGTATTACTGTCCTGCTTGGTTCATCTATTTTTAGATCACCATCGGTGCAGTTTCGAGCTATCTATGTTGGGTTATAGTTGGAGATTATATTCTGATTTTATTAAATGCAACCTGCCCACTTGCTTAGTTCTAGTTAATTTGAATGGCTATTTTTTGTTCAAATCGAAATATTTCTTTGTTCTCTAGTAGCTAATTGTCTTCGTGATTAATTGGTTGTATAAATAATTGTCTCGTATAATGACAAATCAATGGAGTTACCACTACACTAGGGAATTATAGAAGCCTTGATCTCTAAAATATCAGTAAGAGCCTTATAGTTATTTCTAGATCAATGATTGTTGAGATGAATAAAGAATTTGTGCCTTTGAAAGTGTATCAAAACAATTTGTTTGCTGCACCAATTTAAGATTCAAAGGTGTTCGGTTGCTTACCTGCGACATCACATAGTAATATTTGGAAAGACCTACAACTAAATTCATGTAGATTCGACCTACAACTAAATTCATGTAGATTCTATATTCTAATTAACACTTACCCTTCTCAATGTGATAATGGATCTTAAGATTCTCTCAGATCCTCTTTTGAACTGTCTTGGATATAAGTTCTTTAAGTGATCATCATTTGCAGTTTGATCATAATGTGTTTAATTGTGACCAAATCGATTAGTAGAATTGTTAATTATTTTTTTTCCTTTTTGATGCGTGTGAATGTGTTGCATCTGAGTTCGCCACGGACTCTCAATTGCATTTTCCTCGTCGAGTAAATTCTGAGAGAAAGCCCAAACATCGATCATATGGCGTATTGATGCAAGAAGGAAGCGAGAGAAGAAGCAATGGTTAAACCCATATTTGAAGCGGCTAAGAGACTTGAAATTCTCGATTTTTATTTTTTTTATTTCTTTTACTTATGTTGCTTATTTACTCATTTATTGTCGCCTTTAGTTATTTATTTCATTTATTCCTTTATTTAGGCCTCGAAGCCAAGGTTGTAAATTTATTTCAAGTGATGCCAACTCGAGCCAAGGGTTCGAGAGAAAAAACTAGACTAGGACAGGTGAAATGGGTCGAAAGACCAATTAGACTAGGACAGGTCTTATCGATTTGGGCCCAATGGCCTAAATCCCTTACTTCCTCCCTTTTCCCTCTTCTTTATTCTTGTTTTCCTTATGTTTTTTGCGAACCTAGTTAAATCCTTAGTCAAGTCGCTAAAAAACTTGTTTTTCATAAATACCAAATTATTCCTAAAATCGCTTTCTTTTAAAAAATCAACTTTTTTCAAGGTTAATCATAGACGATTTTCAAATAGCCCGGATAGCCGCAAGTTAGTGGATATTTTAGATGCCTAACACCTTCTTAAAATGTTAATAGGAACTACTTACCTAGAATCTCTAACTTAAACAATTTTCCTATTTTGAATCGTTTGAAGCAACTTTATAAGGGTTTCTTAATTCCTTTTCAAAATTAAGTGGCGACCATTCAAAAGTAGAAAATTTCTCCGCAAAACAGAAATGGCGACTCTGCTGGGGAATTTGACTAGGTTATAACCAAATGTTTGATTTTGTCATTTGATTAACTGTTAGGTGTTTATGTGTTTCGATTCTGTAAAGTTTAACTATCGCATCTCATGGCATATTTCTACATTATGTAAATTGTTTCGGGGCTTCGTGGATGTCCCGGCCCATATTGTTCAATTCCAAAAATGTGTTGGAAATACGAATGGCTTATTAGCACATGAGTCGTCTGATGGCTATTCATATTTTCAAACTCAAGTTGTCCACTTGAGAACTAGTGTTCAAACCAACTCTAGACACCTAGGATAGAAAGAAACCAAAATCTTATTTTAGGCATGAGTCTAGGACGACCCAATATCTGAGCGGGGTATTGGGCTCATTAGAATACCTTTCCTGCGTCTATTGATCCCGAGTCAATTATAGATGAACCATATTTATGTGTTGAATAAAATATATGCTTATCTAATTCAATCCATTATCCTTTGGGGGTCGGTAAAAAGCTTGATTTGCTTACTTTCGTAAGAAGAATTGAAGCAAATTGAGCAAGAAATTGATCGATTTGGGAGGTTGCATCTAAGGCGCAGTTTGAAAGTCAACGGATGTAACAAATATAAGATGTGGACGAAGCTGAGAAGGCGAAGGCTGATAGAAGAAGCACCCAGGAGTTTGTATTTTCTATTCCGCTGTGTGGAAACGTGTCTTCTTTCATGTTTTTTCCCATTCCCTAAAAATTGTATCCCTTTTGGGTTATATTTTGTAGGTATTTATGCCCTTTTAGTGTCTATAAAAGTTGGGGGATAATGGATTGACCTTAAGCAAGCATATATTTTTCTTCAAAAATCGTTAGGCCTAAACCCTTGGCTCAAAAGGGTCACCCCAGTTAGGATATGCATTAGTATAATGTTCTTATGTGATATAATTGTCTTATGTGTTTATGTGCGTTTGTTTGGATCAAAGACAAATTTATCCGCTATGCTCCTATGGATTGATTTGGCTATGACACAAACAACTCTACGTGGCTATTTTTTGTCAAGTATTTTGCATTGCTTATCATATGTGGAAACTAACACATTTGCCTTTGAGTTGTTTTACTTTACAAATAATAGAAATTACTCCATGTTGAAATAATCTGGTAGAACATCCTTACTTCACCCGATCAAAAGCTCACAAAACCCCATCCTCTGCCCGTCATTCAATAATGACCGGAAATAATGAAGAAAATATATTGACCATCAGGGATAATGTAATAGCGAAACAGGAGATGATTGTGGAACTCCCAAGAAAGCTAGAAATGATTCAGGGGGAAATAAATCGTACTCGAGATTTGGCTAACCTGGCCATCGCTTTCAATGCTCTGCTCCAGGAAGACACAGGACTCCATTCCAAATCCCTCCCCTCAGTACGCCTATTCTGGGGGATCAGCTAAATAACATATCGTCCGTCTCTGCCCCTCCACTTGTCCAAATAAACCAATCATGAAAATAACCTAGATTCTTACCATCTACAAAATCTAGCCCTCGCCCTAAAAAATCCTTCTCCGAATCTTCAAAATTCATTCCCAAATCCCAGAACCCATTGGTAAATCCACAAAATCCATCCGCAGATCTACTAAATCTGCCAAATCTATCTCTGAACCCACAAACTTCATTTCTGAATCCTTAAAATCCATCCCAGATCCCACCAAGCTACTCTCAAATTCCACAAAACTTTTCCAGTTTCCAAAGTGTTCTCCCCACCCACCAACCAATTTCCTTTCATCCATAAAATCAATTTGCCTTTCCAAATCCTTCTTATGTCATCATATCCCTTGACATCTATAATTTCCTTCCTAATCTTGAGGTGGACCATTACGAGGAGAAGGAGTAAGAGTGGAGGAGCGAGCATGAAATAAAGTTGATAGTGGAGGAGCGAGCATGAAATAAAGTTGATAGCTATGAATGAAAAGATCATGAGGATCAAGGAATCTCATGAAGCGGGGAAGAACGACAGGTTAGGTTACGATGATTTATGTGTTCACCTTGGAGTAGATCTACCAGAAGGGTATAAGGTCCCTAAATTTAAACTGTTCAATGGCACCGAAAATTCAACGGCCCCTCTGAGAAGGTTTTGTGATCAAATGGGGGGAGTAGGGAAAAATGAGTAATTATTGATGCACTTATTCAACCGAAGCTTAAGTGGAGAAGCCTTAGATTTGTTCACATCTCAAGAACTGAAAAAATGGACTAGTTGGAGGGTATTGGCCAAAAGTTTCCTCAATAGGTTTGCATTTAACATTGAAATAGTCCCTGACCGATATTTATTAGATCGGATTAAGTAGAGGAATGATGAGTGATTCCGAGACTATGCCTTCCGTTGGAGAAAAGAAGCTGCCAAAGTACAACCTCCCATGGCGTGTTCTCTCATGCTCAGGAGGGAGAATATTGTACTAGGTTGGTATTCGCTGTCCAAGCAAATTTTGCAGATTTAGTAAAGATTGGGGAATCATTAGAGGAAGGCATCCGAACAGGGAAAATTGCCAAAACCCCAATATCATCTGAATCTTCTGCATTCTCAAAGAAGAAAAGAGAGGATGTGACTGCGGTCTCTACTGATTTTGTTGATAAATTGAAGAGGAAATTCAAGCCTAGGAATAGTCTTTCCTCACCACCGTCACCAAATTTTCCGCCTGTATTCTACGCCCATCACCAATATTAAGCTCCAATTTCAAATATTTTACCCCAGTGTCAAATTCCGCAGCCAAATTATCAATCTCATGTTCAAGCTATTCTTCCAAACAATAAAATAAATGTCCAAGCGCCTCCAAACTATCATCAAGTACCTCCTCCTACTAATCAAAATTGGTATAACTACCTACGTGTAAGCCTTGAGAAGAAGCCTCCTAAAAAATTCACTCCATTGGCTGAAAGTCGTACCAATCTCTTCGAAAGATTGATGAAGGCCAGTTATTTACAGCCTATTCTACCAAAGACTACCAATCTCAATTCTGAATTCTTTCATGCCGATCAATTCTATACTTATCATTCAAGAGCTCCCAAGCATAATACTGAAGATTGCATCAATCTAAAACACAAGGTCCAGGACTTGATTGATCAGAAGATCATCACTCTTCAGGTGTTGGCACCCAATGTTGCTAGTAACCTATTGCCTAATCACAAGGGATAGCAGGCGAATGGGTATCTAGCGAGACAATTGCTAATGTGGATTCACGAAACTCCAAAATGATAGAAGGAGTAGAAATGATAGAGAAAGTTGTGGCTGCCTTGAGTAAGAATTCCGAAGAAATTATTGAGCCTATTATGGTCTCGGAAAGAGCATTTAAGCGTGGAGTAGGATACCAACCAATAAAAGAAGATGAGATCGAAGATAATTCAAAGGAGAGTCTGTTTAAGCCCTTTTTGCTCTTGTACCAGTCATTTCCCATACATGAGATGTCAAACGATGATGGTCTTGGGGATGGGATAGGAGATCTATTCCAAGGATGCCATGCTCTACCAGATGATTTCCCAAAGTCTTGTGGGATAAAGAAGATTGCATTAGAGGAGGCCTTGCAAAACTGGGCCTCCACTCCACTCATAACCCGTCACCCATCATGGTAGATGAAAATGGCAATTACTAATATTTTTTAAAATCGGTGATGATCTGGAGGAGGTCCTGTGATCCACCCTTTTATGTCTCAAATTTTCGTTTTGTGTTCTACAACTTTCAAAAAGGCATGGGCGCACGTTTGTGTGGGTCATGATCCATAGATTTTATTTATTTTCCCAACGGCCTCCCTTTATTTAAGAAGTTATTTTTTTTAAATATGATTATCTTGCATGGTTTATTTTGGTAGCAATAATTTAAAAGCCTGGCAATATCATGTCATGTCAAGGGTTAGACTAACAAAGCGAAGGAAATATTGATGAACAGAAAAGGTGATGAGGAGCAATTAGTAGTAGATACAGAGGAATGTGAAAATTAAAAGAAGCCCAAACTGGAGGAGCCCTAATCCTACTTGATATGGATGGTCAAGAGTGGACCAAACCAATCAATTCTGATGCGGTAAATAGATATTGTGCTTGAAAGATGTTATAGTTTTTGTTTGTAGTTATATTTGTAATCGGCTTTATAATAGTATCAATTTCATGATGTGTAATTTCATAGAACCCTTCCCTTTTTGTATGAACTACGTTTGACCTGAATTCTCAAGAATGAGATACGTAGGCGGCCTATGTTGGCTTTGGTCAACCCCTTAGGAAAATTTATTCTTTTCTTTTATGTATGAACTACGTGATGACTTGAATTCTCAAGAATGAGATATGTAGGCGGCCTATGTCGGCTTCAGTCAACCTATTAGACTTTTCTATATATCCTTACCATAGTCTTGAACTACGTTTGACCTGATTCCGACTGCAACGGGATACATAGGCGCCACAACGGCTCGGTCATATAACCCCAGGAAATGGAGACTGGGGCAGAATTTTTGAGAAAGAATCTCAAAAATTCATAAAAGGAAGATCGTCATCCAACAAAGAAAACGAAGACCAATAAAGACTTCGGATCCTCTCTAGTTGGCATTATATCAAACAACTTTAAACTGAGGAAGAAATTTTGAGGGAGGCCTCAAAATTTCCACCAAATACTAGAATATATTTCAAATTCCCTAGCACTAGAGGTCGAAGTCGAGATTTGAGAATCACCACCTGTGATAAAGTCTAGGTAAACTAAATCTTCGGCTATGACTAAACCATTTGTAGAACCCTCCAATAATGATGATGAGTTCCGGAAATCCTCTGTCGGATATAGTCAAAACTAAGGGGAATACGTTCGTTGAGCTAGTACATGACATGACTGACAAAGATTTTCGAAAGGTTTTATAGAAACGTTCGAAACTATTTGCTAAAAATAAGACTACTTTTGAAAAATCTTTACAAAATATTTTACTTAGTGATTGCCTAGGCGTCTATAGGAGCAGGGAGCCAGGGTGGAGGTACCAACATGGTGGAGTACCCTAAAGTTGGCGTGGAGAAAACGGAGAATCGAAAAAGGTCAATATGAAGTAGTTTCACTCAAACTAATCATTTTTCTGTGGATGCAGGGACCAATACACAAAAATAAGAGTCTCTTTCAAAAATCTCCGAGCAAATTGTGAGACACACCACAACACTAATGCTCAAGAATGGTATTTTTGGATAGACCTAAAAAAGGGTTTAAACCATTGATTGAGGACCTATTGAATTGTCCATCTCACTTCTTGAGATCATGGAGGACAAACAAAAGTGTCTTGTCTTCTTTACGAATATTGTATTTAGAGTTTTTCTAAAAATAGTCGCTAGCAAAAATGACTTTTTGTCTACTAATCGTCTACCTTGAGTATAGGTACACGTAGAAAGCAAGACATAGACAAACAAACTCAGGTGAAACTATTTTCAAATTGCCAAGAGGGATATTCATATCATCACTGAGAGGGCCAATTCATATCATTGCCGAGAGGGTCATTTCATATCATTGCCAAGAGGGCCACTTCATAGCATTGCCGAGAGGGCCATTTTATATCATTTTCGAGAGGGCCATTTTATATCATTTTCGAGAGGGCCATTCATGTTATTTGCCGAGAGGGCCATTTTATATCTGATTACATGAAAGACATAAATGTTGGCGCCGAGGATATCATCAATATTTTATATATGTTGACACACAAAGACATAAATCCTGGTGTTGAGGATATCATCCCATTTTATATCTGTTGACGTGCAAGACATAAACGTTGGCATCGAGGATATCATCAGAATTTCATATATGTTGACATGCAAGACATAAATGCTGGTATCGAGGATATTTCATCATTTTATATATCAACATCTGAATGCATCAAGAACACACGATTTGAAGGAACACCTTTAAGTCGCTATCTAAGAATGGATGATATATAAGATTTCCTATAAATTGACCATTTGAGCGTCATTTATAAGTTATATTACTTGAAATAGGATAGTGTGCAAGATCACCTATGAGTTTATAGCCTGTAGGTCATCTGTAAGCCACAACAACATCCTAACCGAATAGTGTGCAGGATCGCCCAAAAATCAATAGTAAGGAGGTTATCCATAAGCCGCAACTAAATCCTTACCAGAGAATATGCGAGATTATCAAATTGATACATCCAAGGGTTCTCTATAAGCCGTGTCATATCCAAGATCGATTATATGCAGGATTATCCAAGGACTAGCAATTTGAGTGATATCTATAAGTCATATTGTATCAAAGGTCGGATGATGTGCAGGAACACCTGAAAGCTAGCGATTGCAGGCATATCTGTAAGCCACCTCTTATCCAAGGTCGGATAATATGAGGGATTACCTAGAGGCTAGCAATTGAAAGGATATCTATAAGTCTCCTCGTATCCAATATCAAATAATGAGCAAGATTATCCAAAGATTGATAATTAAAGGGAAATTTATAAATCGATCATCAGCTATACCAAAGAGGTTATCATTCCACATGCAACAAGTGATATAGGTAACCAAAAAGGTTTCCACACCAGCACAAGATTACACGGTTGTAGGGACCGTTCCGCAAGAACCCCACTTTGAAGACATATTCGCTCAACAAATACGCTAATTATGAAACAACCAAGAAGGTTGTTGTGTCATTATTGCAAGTTATTTCTTGCCAAATAGGTACAAGAAAGGATGACTTCTCTTTTAGACAACAGCTCACGCGGAGATATGGTAAAAAACTATACACCTCTTTCGTGAATTGGGCTTATTACTAATGATTTCTTTTTGAGATATTGTCGAGAGCATTCGAGTGGATGAAAATCTCAAATCAAAACCACAGGTGCGGATGACTCCAAAACGGACACATCACAACATGGAATTCTTTCTTTGTAGCAAAATGGGACCTAGTCTAAAGAGGGACGTCAAACTCTTTGGATGAGAGCTAAAGGATGATCACCACCACAATCCAAGCACACCCCTGTTAGAAGGCATGTCGGTATTTCAGGATATTCTGGTTTCAGCTTCACCTCCTGGATATTTCTAAACTCATATCCAGGGAAACATTCTCTTTTTTTCAAATTCGGGTGGCAACACAGTTAGAGTCTTGGAAATTATGGCCAGGTAAATTCGAACCTATGGATATGAAGAGCTCCACGTTCATGGTTAAGAGGTTACAAGCCTCTTTTCCTCAACTCAATCAACTTGTCACTCATCTTGAGCCCAAGATCATCTGAAATAAAAGACTATCTTTTCTACCGATTGTCGAACTACAAGCAGTCTAATTCCCTGAGTCTTAGGGATATGTAGGTTGGGCTCTATGTAGAAAACTCAACTGCATTCTGACCTCCCCCAAATCCCTTCATTCCCCGGCTTCTCAGTTTTATCAAAAACTCTAAAATCGTGATAGCTTGTAAATTTTCTTAAAAATTGTGCTTAAAATCAAGCTTTATAAACTACAAGTGGCCTGAATTCTCATGTAACCTGAGATATGTAAGAAACCTAATACCGAGGTTCAGCCATAATTCCATGAAACTGGTGCGAAGATTAACCTCTTTTTAATTTGAATTGATGGTCGGACAAACATTAGGAATGCTAACCTCCCTTTGCCCAGGGTTACTTGCTTCCAACCTACCCAAAGGGAGGGGACGGTTGTTGACCCCTAATTTTTGCCCTCCGCAATCCAATTTAATTTCGAGTTTCTTTAATTTTAAAATAAAATCACAATAATTATTTTATTCCAAAAAATGCAATTTAAAATATTTATTTGAGTTAATTTTGTCATTTAATTTACGATTATACATTTTTGTATTTTTATACGAGAATGTATAAATTTTGTTATTTAAATGAACATTTTTTAATTAAAATTAGACTTTTATTGATTCAATTTGAAAATTAATCCAAATGGACAAAGTTTTGATTTTTACATATAATATATTTTTACACATAATTTATTTGAATAAATATGTGTTTGATTTTATCGAATCAAGAAACTCGGGGTTAAAAATGATGTTAATTCATTTCGAATTTTGACTTAATTGAGTCAATCTATTAGATTTGACCATATTTGAAATAAAATTGGCCCCAATTACGATGCAATTAGCAAATTGATTTTCAATTTTACAAAACTTAAATGAATTGGTCAAATCCCCAATTCCCATAACCTAATCAAAACCAAAATCAGCCCATTCCCTTCACTAATTAATCCAATAACCCAGGCCCAAAATCCCTCCGACCCAGGCCCAAAATCCCTCTGACCCGGCCAACTCCCCATCCATTATCTCCTTCAAACAAAACATACGCATAAATAAGCGTACAATCCTCACTTAAAGCTGCGTACCAACTCCATCAACTTCGCGACCTGCCTCCAACAACCTGATTCAGCCAAAACCGAACCATCTCCAACCCGTTTTTGAAATGACTTAGCCCCAGCCTGTCAGTTTTGTTTTCACACGCGTTTCATGCAACATTTTGACGAAGAGAAGCCTCGAATCTTCTAGAAATGAGGGGTGGCCTCTCCAATGGATCAATCCCGTGATTATCGGATAAGATTGTACAATTTCGTACATATTGGGACGTTTTTCATTGGTTCATGAGGGGAATTGATTTTTCCAAAACCCTATTGGTCCACCCATCGCAAATTTCTCGGAGAAAATCCAAAAATTGGTACGAATTGAGCACGAAAACGGGCTGCGGGTGGAGATTTTAGAATTTAAAAATTCAAAATATCATTTTTTTTTCAAATCCCAAAAGGACCCCTAATTCGGCTTCTATATATAAACCCCTTGGGTCACTGTTTCAGAGGATTTTTTTTTTGAAGGGTTGGAAATTCTTGGGTTAGGAATTTGAGGGAAAAGTTCTCAAAAGGCAGAAACACAAGAGAGGAAATTTTGGGTTTGAGAAATTGAGAGAGAAAAGAATAGATCAGAAAAGAAAGAAAACTCTTGTAAAAAATTCAGTTGTTTAGAAGGAATTCTGCTTTTGTATTCAAAGGTTTATCCACTAGATTAGAGGCTCGATTCACAGGAAGATGTTTTCTTTAGTGTTTATGATTCTGAAGTTAGCCTCGAGGTACCGTTTTGCTGCTTCGTAAAAGGTGAACGTCTTTCCTTTTGTTCTTTCTTCACAGTGTGTGTTTCTTTCTTTTGCTACTATTCTATGAACGTAGTCCAGTAATCGAGTCCAGGCTTCTGATTGTGATGTTGATTTTTCTGTGTTCTCTCTCAAGCTCACTGTCTTATTATTGCTTCTACCGTTAATTCCCTCACTGCTTCCCGTTCTTTCTTCTTCATCTCTTTGTATCTGCGTATGTTTGTTCCGTACAAGTGTGTGAATGAATTACGTCATTGTGCTTGCAGAGGTAAAGCTGGGTACTTAAGTATGTAGCGACAGTTCTATATTGTGCTTTAATGAAAAAGGGGGGTAAATGGGGTCCCTATCACCGATTATTGTCATTGTCAAAATTATAATTTTGGGTGTAATTAGATTTGGTCATTGTTTGACGTTTCTGATGTTGGAAAATCCTTGTAGTTTGCAAACTCTTTCTTGAACCTGGTTTGCATCGTTTCTTCTCCCATTTAGGTAGTGATTTCAGGGTCTAAAACTCTTAAAATTTTGCAAGACCATGTTTTGGAGAATTGCTGCATTCATTTTCATTTCCCGAAAATTGTTATAGACGAAGTGACCAAGAATGATGCATCATTACGATTCATGATAGGTAAATTTGTTAGTTTTGAATGGTGGTTCTTTTTGGGGGGTTTTCTTACCGTCATCGTGGTTTTCAGTTGTTTGGGGGGTTCTACAATTTAAGATGAGAACTTTGAGAATTTTCGTTCTTTTTTTTATTGATTGCTTAGTAGTTGTTCGTATTAATTTAGCTGTTGCTCGTTTCGAATTGGCATGTCATTTACCTAGTAGTATTACTGTCCTTCTTGGTTCATCTATTTTTAGATCACCATAGGTGCAGTTTCGAGCTATCTATGTTGGTTTATAGTTACAGATTCTATTTTGATTTTAGTAAATGCAACCTGCCCACTTGCTAAGTTCTAGTTAATTTGAATGGCTATTTTGTGTTCAAATCGAAATATTTCTTTGTTCTCTAGTAGCTAATTGTCTTCGTGATTAATTGGTTGTATAAATAATTGTCTCGTATAATGACAAATCAATGAAGTTACCACTACACTAGGGATCTATAGAAGCCTTGATCTCTAAAATATCAGGAAGAGCCTTATAGTTATTTCTAGATCAATGATTGTTGAGATGAATAAAGAATTTGTGCCTTTGAAAGTGTATAAAAACAAGTTGTTTGCTGTACCAATTTAAGATTCAAAGGTGTTCGGTTGTTTACCTGCGACATTACATAGTAATATTTGGAAAGACCTACAACTAAATTCATGTAGATTCTATATTCTAATTAACACTTACCCTTCTCAATGTGATAATGGATCTTAAGATTCTCTCAGATCCTCTTTTGAACTGTCTTGGATATAAGTTCTCTAAGTGATCATCATCTGCAGTTTGATCATAATGTGTTTAAATAAGACCAAATCGAATAGTAGAATTGTTAATTATATTTTTCTTTTTTGATGCATGTGAATGTGTTGCATCTGAGTTCGCAATGGACTCTCAATTGCATTTTCCTCGTCGAGTAAATTCTAAGAGAAAGCCCAAACATCGATCATATAGAGTATGGAAGCAAGAAGAAAACGAGAGAAGAAGCAATGGTTAAACCCATAATTGAAGCGGCCAAGAGACTTGCAAGTCTCGATTTTTATTTTTTATTTTTATTTAGTTTTCTTATGTTGCTTATTTACTCATTTATTGTCACCTTTAGTTATTTATTTCATTTATTCCTTTATTTAGGCCTCGAAGCCAAGGTTGTAAATTTAATACAGGTGATACAAACTCGAGCCAAGGGCTCGAGAGAAAAAACTAGACTAGGACAGGTGAAATGGGTCGAAAGCCCAATTAGACTAGGATAGGTCTTATTGATTTTGCCCAATGGCCTAAATCCCTTACTTCCTCCCCTTTCCCTCTTCTTTATGCTTGTTTGTCTTATGCGTTTTACGAACCTATTTAAATCCTCAGTCAAGTCGCTAAAAAACTGATTTAGTATAAATACCAAAATATTCCTAACATTGTTTTCTTTTCAAAAATCAACTTTTTTAAAGGTTAATCACAGATGATTTTCAAACAGTCCGGATAGCCGTAAGTTAGCGGACGTTTTAGGTGCCTAACACCTTCCTAAAATGTTAATAGGAACCACTTATGTAGAATCTCTAAGTTAAACGATTTCCTGTTTTGAATCGTTTGAAATAATTTTATAAGGGTTTCTTAATTCTTTTTCAAAATTAAGTGGTGACTCTTCAAAAGTAGAAAATTTCTCCACAAAACACTTAGTACTCCCCTCATGTTCCAGACCCCGATATTCCAACTTTTCAGTGACCTTTTCCCTTAGGTCAAGTTTGTGATGATGAACAGTTGTCTAGATAGGAAAGAGTAGACATTTCTTGTTGATGAAAGATAGTTGTATCCTTATTTGAGTTAAAGCAGTAATTGTGGAGTAAGATTGAGGCAAAGTCTTCGATACATCTCAAGGTTAGTTGATGTTTTATGTGTTATATTTGGGAAAAATTGTTGTGTTCTTGTTTTATGTAAGTCTATAAGTTGAAAGAATTTTGAGGTGAAGTTTTGTGTATGGCTTGGTTAGTCGAGGATATTATATGTGTATCATCTGAATAGTGCAGGGAAGTTGTTATGGATAGAAGTATTAGAGAATATGAGAAAGATGGTTTATGCGTGTTTGTTTAGAAGTGCATATGTGGGTATGAAGATAGGCTTGAATGTAATGTTTGTATACAACCGGATGGATGCTTTGAGTGTTTGTGAAGTCTTGGTGCGTTTCCGACTATTGAATGAACTAAAACTTCTCATTTTAGAACTGGAAGAGTATGTGACTCTCTATCATATACATGAACATGAACTATGATCATGGAACCGAAATTCAAAGTATGAGGAGGAATTGGGATAGTTGAAAAATACTGAGATAAGAATGGGTTGAGTCCCACCCTCACTTTCTAATGTTCTATATCATATTGGCATTACTATCAGAATCTGAGAGCCTGACTTGGTTATTTGATCTATCATCTCCCCCTTAGCTTCAAGCCATCATATTAAGTTTGATAGATTTCTTTCTAGACTTTAAACTGAACAACACTCATCGCACTCTAGGGTCTGGAAAACGACCATACACGCATATCATAGAACTTAAACCAAATGACTACACCTGGAAGTCAAAAATCCACTGTTAATACTATCTTCTGAGATACACTTTATCTTTCTATAGCCATCAATATTCATCATATAATACTTTCACACTTACTAACTTAGGGTCTTTATAAGTATCCATATAGTCGAAGTGTACACCCTGTAGTGTCTCAACTCTTATTTCAATTAGCTCAATCTTCAAAAACTCAAACTTAGATTCTAATACTTAACATGGATATCACCAAGCCTTTGATGAACCATACTACTTCCGTCATAGCCCACCAATAGCTCAACTCAAAATTGATATCTCTCTACCATGCGAATCAAGATCAAATCATAAGGCTCAACACTATCAATCAAAACTCCTTAACTTGGCTATTTAGAACACCATATACCATCTACTAATATTTCCCTACCTAGCAACTCAACGGTACTACTAGCCACATACAACATGTAATAGCCTTAGAAAATGCCGCAGCTCCATATCACCTTCGCCATAATTCTAAATCATACATACAACATCATACTTTATTACGAATCAAATAAACTTAAGATCTTGTATAAATCGTTCAAGCCTATTAGATTACTTCCATATAACTAGTATTATTAACCAAGAAATCATCACATCCACCTTCATGGACATCAATTGTTCAAACTTAATGTCTAGTGCTAAAAATGATTTACAACCCAACCTTACACATAATTCTCGCAAAACATACATCATTAATCTTAAGCCATTATTCTTACAACCACATTCTACATTAAATTCAAGCCTATAGTCTAACATCAATCATTTACCTCCAATAAAGAATGCAACACAATATACTAGTCCATCAAATTGGGATATTCCATCCCAATACCTCAAAAATCTACTACATACCTTCTCACAAGTAGTACTAGTTTACAACTACCAACGAGAAGAAGGTCGGGGGGGGGGGGGGGGGGGGGGGGGTAAAGTCACATAGTAGACATGGGCAACCTTAATCTTATATTATAGCCCCATACAATCTTATCTACTACACATCTTTCCGACATCACACTTACTTACCCAAGCGTACATTTTGACTACCTTCAGATTCCATAAACAACCATGAGTCTATAAGTATAACTTACTGGCCAATCTAGTCACTTTCATACTTCAGGCAACCAACAATTCACCATGACTAATAACTCCTTCTCTATCTTCTACTAACCTAACATATAAAGACGTATCACTTCATTACCAACTCATTCTCATGCAAAAAAATTTGACTAAACATATATTCAATAAATTGGCCTTACCACTTTTCTTGCCGTTACGCCTCTAAAACCCCAGTTTCAACCAACAAAGGAACAACAAGATGAACATGAAGTTGCTAGTGAATCAAAATAAGCCTCACACGGATTCACTAGACTTTGATTTTCAACAACACAATGATAACAAGATTACAAGAGTTAGAAACTTGACACACAATAATCAATGATCTAAGAATACACATCTTACTCTATATAAATAAAAATCTGAGTCAAACACTTCCCCCACAGACTACCATGCAATACACAAATGCTACTAGCTACCACATTAGTCTATAACTATAAAGGTGTAGATCATCCTCAAACATCGGTTATTCAACTAAAATATTTATTTACAAAAAAGGCACCGTCACTCTAACTTCTAACTTTGTGACTTCACATCACCAACTTCTTGGTCCAACATCACTACAATTAGGTCATGACACTGACACTTAACTTATACTACTACTCGGGTGGAAATACAGTTCCAACATTATGCTACACATCATCCTCCCTTAAGCATAAAATCTGCAACATAAATTTTTGATAAAATAGACTGAATACACTTAATACCATAGGCTAAAAAGCACGATTTTATCAAGATCAAGGTTCACACTAGAATCAAAATACCCCGAAGCACTAATAGACTCTTAACAAGTCCTTGTAAAATTTCAAAATGTTATATGGCTCAATCAGAAAGGACCATACCATTTAAACTCTAAACTTCTGCACTTGAATCACCCCAATAATGAGACATGTCTGAGAACATCATAGTAAGGAAAGAATGGGGATAACTATTACTTTCGTATGGGCGACACCATAGCACAAATTAGAGTATAAAAGAGGAACATTCTGACTCCATAGCACGAACTAGAACATAAAGAAAGGGAGATATTCCTAAACGCCTTGTAGCCTTCGGCTTATAAGTGTGGCGTGTTACACACCCATAAACAAGACTCTACCCGATGTGATTTTGCAGACACCCTGGGACCATGAACCGTGCATTGATACCAAGTTTTTCACGACCCGAATTGGGGCCCTGGTTGTGACGAACATCCCGAACCATAAAGGCCCGAAAGCCCTTCTAACTTGTAATAATATACACCATTCATATATATATAAATAGGGAATACAAAAATAAAATTTGCTTCAAAAATATGGTTAGATTCTAGATTTATCTTAACAATGAGGAATAAAATCCAATATCAACTAAATATCATCTGAAACCATCTACAAAATTTCTACTACATGAAAATCTGACAACTATCTAAAAACTGGGATAAGGCCCATAGTAGACCAAAACTGAAATAAATGACATATTATGAAAGGACAGGCCTTCTGAAACAGAGAAGGCTCACCGCTGCAAAATCTGATCTGTTATCTGAATTATCTACTACTTATTTGGACCCCTAGACTGAGCCTTAGAACCTAAGAGGAAGGGGGAGGAGGTCAATGCAGATGTACTGGTCCGCAAAGCAATCCAAATTAATGCTTCTATATAAATAAAATAGTTGAGAGCTAGTCATAATGATATAAATTCAAGACGCATAGGCATTTTTGATAAATCGTAAAACTTTCTGTCAATGTAGTTTCTGATCTTTGTATTGCTTCTGAGTTAGGTGGCACTCCCCTACGATTCTGATAAACCACGAGCTGTATGGAATCCGCCATTAACTCGGCGAGGAAGCCCCCAACCCGAGTGTACTGCAAGGGTTGGAGTTTCTGATTCTGATATACCACACGACACTAGGCCAGTGTAATATAATATACCCAGATCGGCAAATAACAGTTTTAGGCAATGAGTTATCTGAACTCATGCCTTCTTTGGGGAACCACCTAAGCTCTCTTTATTCCCAATTTAATCCTTTTTTGAAATTATGCATTTTTTTCTAGATTCAACATAAGAAAACTTGATTTCAAACATGTGTTCTATTCTGTTCTGAATTACCATGGCATTATCTAAGCTGTTATCATCACACCAATACTTGCAAGTCCTATTTTCTGAGCCATAATGTATCATGCATGATTCTTTCATGAAAACTCAGCTCAGACCACCCAAACATGCAAATAGTTTAAGAGATTTCATGTTCTGATACATAAGTCAAAACTATCAAAGAATTCCTTAAACATATGGTGGTCATGTGCTTTTCGCAAAATCATGTACTCTTTCATTATATAAATATTTTGACATTTACCAACAAAAACTACTCTCTCTATTTTGAAATCAAAATCATAATCTGAACATAATGTTATTCAAGACCTTTCATATCAATCTTTTCAAAACACATTTGGAACAATCTATAGCATGTCATAAGTAAAGGAAAAATCATAACCAGAGAGGGATTTTACATGGATCATGCTCTCAATTCAATCATCAACATTAAAACATTTACATATATACATATATCACTTTAAATCAATTTGGGGGAAGGTCTAAAGGCCAAAACAATATCTTCAACGCTTCAAAAACATGAATATGTTCATAAGTCTGAAACCCTTTTCCTAAAAACATGATTTCTATGCCCATGAGATTTTAGGAAAACCTCGCGTACCTTAAATTATATGATCTGAAAGATGGAACTCGAATCTAGATAGATGAAACCCGGATCTTGATCTATTTCTTGAATATCTTCACATAGGAAGATGAATTCTTGATCTATGGAAGGGAAGAAAACTTGAATCTTGATTTGTTTCCTAGAGATCTTGAACTTAAGGATTGATTTTCTTGATTTTTTGATCTTGGAGGAAACCCTAGTTTCCATCTTGTTCTTGAGAGTAGAGAGGATTGAGATGTTGTAAAACTGATAATATATGGATTATAATGCTTAGGGTTCAATTTATATTCGTATAGAAGGTTTTTGGATTGAGGGCAAGAGTAAAATACCCCTATGAAATCACATCTCAGTTGCTGAAATTTTTAGCTAACGTCCAAGGCTGATAAGCCGTTAGATCTGTTATAGCCCGTCAGCTCAGGTCGTCATCTCCGCACTGAAATTTATGATTTTATATCCTAGGCTGATGAAATTTTCTGATAAGGCGTCAGAAATATCATCAGAAATATGATAAGCCATCAGATATGTCGTTAGACAGTTTCCCGGCTGATATGCTGGAGTAAAACGGGCATAGCTTTTTACTCCAATATCGTATTTGGGTGAAATTTGTATTGTTGGAAAGATAATTCGAAGTGCTTTCATTTGATATATAGTAGGTCACCGAGTTAGTCATATACAACGAGTTATAGTGGATTGAATATTACCCAAGTTTTAACGCTTACTAAAACTTGAACGATAGGAAAGCTTTCAACTAGTCCTTTAGTTAAGGGACCTCTATGATATTGACTCATGCTAAAATAGATTCCCACACTAAATTAATGATTAACACACAAAATTTGAATTGGATTTATGGCCTTTTGAAACATCTATGCGTCGGAATGACGGTTTATGTTCTAGCCCAAAAATGTGGGGTGTTACATTATCTCCCCCTTGGGATCCTTCGTCCCCGAATTATGGGTAGGAAAGTTGAATTCTTTAAGGTATGGAATAACATGGACATGATATGTCTTCTAAGAAAGGATATAGCCGAGCTGAAACATTGAAACTTTTATCATGAATCTGAATTCTGAGCTGACTTGACTTTACGTCCTTCAAGGAGCTAATTCATGCTGAGAATTTTAGGATTCCCTTGAAATTTTCATCATCCGATCATACATATTGAAATTTGGAAGAGATGACTTGTGCAAGTACGAATAACGAGACAACAAGACTTAGATCGGACTAGGGTATTTATAATGTCTGAGCTAAAATATTTGGAAAATTTTGAGATTATACGTTGAACTCTTATGCACCGAGTCATGAATAGATAGCTGAATCTGAAACATGATGCTTGTATTGAACTGAATTCGCAATTTACATGGATGGAATAGATTATATCTTGGGATGGTCATATGCATAAGACTTCGGTTAGTAGGACCGAGTGAAAAGGTAGAAAACCACAATACTTGTTTGCCCGACTGTTAAACTGAATTGTCTGTTATATAGGCTGAATTATACTGGAAAATTATACTTAACTTGAGTATCTCTTCAACACTCTTTCTAATGAAGTTGTAGTAGCATTAAGGAGCAAAGAATCTTGGGCCTGAGCTACACAAGACATCCAACTAAGGAATCACAAAAATGACATCAATCTATGGCATGGAATAGAGACATATGACTCATAAACTAGGATAGAATTACTAGGCCTTAGGCAATGCAACTTCTTAATTTCAAGCTTCACACACATCTCGAATATCCCTTAACTATACTATTCTCCCCAAATGCCATGCTTATTTGATTCAACTTATAATTCTTATATGGGCATTGATAAATCTTTCTACTAATGTCTAAAGTAGCTTAAATCTTTCATCGTGATCAAGCCTAACTCTAAATCACAAAATACAACATGCCACCCATGATACTATTCTAACCATATGATTCAACCTTCCATATCTTTTTTTTTATCACATCCTAAGCATAATGTGCCCTACCACTTCAATGACTAACTCTAAACTCTTACTATGGATTCACTAGCGCATATTGCGTTTCTCCACTTAAATCCCAACATGACATTCAGGACTATTTAATAACAACCTATGAAATTCAAGGCAAACACCTGTAAATACATACTTCACATAGTCTCTAAACCATTGTCAATATAACTCCCATGCGCTACCCCAGGAACATACACACACAAATTTCAACTAACCATAACATGTATCAAAGACTTCGCCCCAAATCTCACTTCACTCTTATGGCCTTATCTAAAATAAGCATACAATGATCTTCCATCAGAAAGAAACATTTACTCATCACCACTATCATCACATAAGGAGGAGTCACTAAAAGGTTAGAATATAATATCTTGAAGCATGGAAGGATATTATACGAGACTTGACACTTAACTGAGGCCTGAGCAATAGCGAATCAACATCAGGGATTCATCAAAGTAACTATGAATTGAGGGCATACATGGCTATAAGCTAAACCTTTTTTTTCCAATCATTAGGAGTATAGCATGAGTTATAGGAACTAAGCACACTATAAAGCGTGAGTACAAGAGTCATGAGCTACATGACCTCAATTTGGATTTCATAGCACATGGAATGTGATTCTGACTACTAAATGAACTGCAACTCCTCATTTTAGAACTGTAAGAGTATATGACTCTCTATCATATGCATGAAAAAAAACAATGATCATGGAACCGAAACGCAAAGCATGAGTAGGTATTGGGATAGCTAAAAAATACTGATATAAGAATGGGTTGAGTCCCACCCTCATTTTTTAATGTTCTATATCAGACTGGCATTATTATGAGAATCTGAGGGCCTAACTTGGTTATTTGATCTATCATCTCCCCTTTAGCTTCAAGCCATCATCTTAAGTTTGATAGATTTCTTTCTAGACATTAAACTGAACTACACTCATTGCCCTTTGGGGCCTAGAAAATGACCATACGCGCATATCATAGAACTTAAACCGAATGACTACACTAGAAAGTGAAAAATCCACTGTTAATACTATCTTCTGAGATACACTTTATCTTTCTATAGCCATCAGTATTCATCATATAATACTTGCACACTTACTAACTTAGGGTCTTCATAAGTATCCATATAGTCGGAGTGTACACCCTCTAGTGTCTCAACTCTTATTTCTATTAGCTCAATCTTCAAAAACTCAAACTTAGATTCTAACACTTAACATGGATATGACCTAGCCTTTGATGAACCATACTACTTCCGTCATAACCCACCGATAGCGCGACTCAAAATTGATATCTCTCTACCATGCGAATCAAGATCATATCATAAGGCTCAACACTATCAATCAAAACTCCTTAACTTGGCTATTTAGAACACCATATACCATCTACTAGTATTTACCCACCTAGCAACTTAATGGTACTACTAGCCACATACAACATGTAATAGTCTTAGAAAATGCCTCAACTCCATATCACCTTGGCCATAACTCTACATCATACATTCAACATCATACTTCACTGCGAATCAAATAAACTTGAGCTCTTTTATAAACCGTTCAAGCCTATTAGATTACTTTCATATAACTAGTATTATTAACCAAGAAATCATCACATCGATCTTCATGGACATCAATTGTTCAAACTTAATATCTAGTGCTAAACATGATTTACAACCCAACCTTACACATAATTCTCACAAAACATACATTATTATTCTTAAGCCACTATTCTTACAACCACATTCTACATTAAATTCTACACAATATACTAGTCCATCAAATTGGGATATTCCATCCAAATATCTCAAAAATCTACTACATACCTTCTCACAAGTATTACTAGTTTACAACTACCAACGAAAAGAAGGTCAGGAGAGGGGGGGGGGGGGGGGGGGGAAGTCACATAGTATACATGGTAAACCTTAATCTTATATTATAACCCCATACAATCTTATCTACTTATACGTCTTTCTCACATCACACTTACTTACCCAAGCGTACATTTAGACTACCATCAGATTCCACAAACAACCATGAGTCTATAATTATAACTTACTGGCCAATCTAGTCATTTTCATACTTCAGGCAACCAACAATTCACCTTGACTAATAACTTCTCTATCTTCTACTAAACTAACACATAAAGACGTATCACTTCATTACCAACTCAGTCTTATACAAAAAGATTCGGCTAAACATATATTCAATAAATCTCCCTTACCACTTTTCTTGCCATTATGCCTCTAAAACCCTAGTTCCAACCAACATAAGAACAATAAGATGAACAACAAGTTGCTAGTGAATCGAAATAGGCCTCACACGGCTTGACTAGACTATGATTTTCAACAACACAATGATAAAAAGATTACAAGAGTTAAAAACTTAACACACAATAATCAATGATCTAAGAATACAAATCTTACTTGGTATAAATAAAAATCTAAGTCAAACACTTCCCCCACAGACTACCATGCAATACACACATGCTACTAGCTACCACATTAGTATATCATTATAAAGGGGTAGATCATCCTTAAACATCGGTTATACAACTAAAATATTTATTTACACAAAAGTCAGCCTCACTCTAACTTCTAACTTTGTGACTTCACATGACCAACTTCCCATAAACTTTTGAAAAAAAACACTCAACACACTTAATACCGCTGGCTGAAAAGCAAAATTTTATCAAGATCAAGGTTCACAGTAGAATCAATATACCCTGAAGCACTAATGGACTCTTCACAAGTCCTTCCACAATTTCAAATGTTATATGGCTCAATCAGAAAGAACCATACTATTTAAACTCTAAACTTCTGCACTTGAATCACACCAATAATAAGACATGTCTGAGAACATCATAGTAAGAAAAGAATGGGGATGACTGTTACTTTCGTGTGGGAGACACCATAGCATGAATTAGAGTATGATAGAGGAAAATTCTACTCCAAAACACAAACTAGAACATAAAGAAAGGGAGACATTCCTAAATGCCTTGTAGCCTCCTGCTTAAAAGTGTAGAGTGCTACACACCCATAAACAAGACTCTACCCGACGAGATATTGCAGACACCCTGGGACCATAAACCGTGCTTTGATACCAAGTTTGTCATGACCCAAACCGGGGCACTAGCCGTGACGGACATCCCAAACCATGAATGCCTGAGAGCCCTTCTAACTTGTAATCATATACACCATTCATATATATATATATATATATATATATATATATAAAAATATGAAATGCAGAAATAAAATCTTCTATGGAAACATGGTCATATTCTTGATTTAGTTTAACAAAAAGGAATAAAATCCAATATCAACTAAACATCGCCTGAAACCGTCTACAAAATCACTACTGTATGAAAATCTGATAACATTCTAAAAATTGGGACAAGGCCCCAGTAGACCAAAATTAAAATAAATGACATAATCTGAAAGGACAGGCCTTCTAGAAAAGAGAAGGCTCACCACTGCAAAATCTGATCTGTTGTCTGAATTATCTATTGCTTATTTGGACCCCTTGACTAAGCCTCAAAACCTAAGAGGTAGGGAAGGGGGTCAATACAGATCTACTGATATGCAAAGCAATCCAAAATAATGCTTTTATATAAATAAAATAGTTGAGAGCTAGTCATAAAACATCATGTATGATATGAATTAAAGACGCATGGGCATTTTTGATAAATCATAAAATTTTCTGTCAATGCAATTTCTGATCTTTGTATTTCTTCTGAGTTAGGTGTCACTCCCCTACAATTCTGATATTCCACGGGCAGTATGGAATCCGTCATTGACTCAGCTGGGAAGCTCCTAACCCGAGTATGCTGCAAGGAATAGAGTTTCTGATTCTGATGTGCCACGCGGCACTAGGCCAGCGTAATATAATATACCCAGATCGGCCAATCACGATTTTGGGGATTGAGTTATCTGAACTCATGCCTTCTTCGGGAACCATCTAAGCTCTCTTTATGCACAATTTTATCCTGTTCTGAATCATGCATTTTTTCTAGTTTCAACATATGAAAATCTGATTTCAAACATGTGTTCTATTCTGTTCTGAATTACCATGGTATTATCTGAGTTGGTGTCGTCACACCAAGACTTGCAAGTCTAATTTTCTGAGCCATAATATATTATGCATGGTTCTTTCATGAAAACTCAATTTAGACCACCCAAACATGTAAATAGTTTAAGAGATTTCATATTCCGAAACATAAGTTAAAACTATGCAAGAATTCCTCAAACATATGGTGGTCATCTGCTTTTGGCAAAATCATGCACTCTTTCATTATATGAATATTTTCACATTTACCAACAAAAACTACCTTCTCTCTTTTGAAATAAAATCATAATATGAACATAACATTATTCAAGACCTTTCATATCAAGCTTTTTGAAACACATTCGGAACAATCCATAGCATGTCATAAGTAAAGGAAAAATTATAACCAGAGAGGGATTTTACATGAATCATGCTCTCAATTAAATCATCAACCTTAAAACATATACATATATACATATATCACTTTAAATAAATTTGGGGGAATGTCTAAAGGCCAAAACAATATCATCAATGCTTCTACAATATGAATACGTTCATACGTCTGAAACCTTTTCCCTAAAAACATGATTTCTATGTCCATGAGATTTTAGGAAAACCTTGCGTACCGTAAATTATAAGATCTGAAAGATGGAACCCGTATCTAGATAGATGAAAACCGGATCTTGATCCGTTTCTTGAATATCTTCACTTAGGAAGATGAATTCTTGATCTATGGAAGGGAAAACAACTTGAATCTTGATTTGTTTCTTGGAGATCTTGAACTTAAGGATTGATTTTCTTGATTTCTTGATCTTGGAGGAAACCCTAGTTTTCATCTTGTTCTTGAGAGTAGAGAGGATTGAGATGTTGTAAAACTGATAATATATGGATTATAATGCTTAGGGTTCAATTTATATTCGTGGAGAAGGTTTTTGGAGTGAGGGAAAGACCAAAATACCCCTACAAAATCACTTCTCAGTTGCTGAAATTTTCAACTGACGACCAAGGCTGATAAGCCATCAGATCTGTGATAGCCTGTCAGTCCAGGACATCACCTAGGAGCTGAAATTTATGATTTTCTGTATAAGTCTGATGACATTTTCTGATAAAGCATCAAAAATGTCGTCAGAAATGTGATAGACCGTCAGATATGTCGTCAGACAGTTTCCAGGCTACAATGCTGGAGTAAAATGGGCATAATTTTTTGCTCCGATATCGGATTTAGGTAAAATTTGTATCGTTGGAAAGCTTGTTCAAAGAGATTTTATTTTATATATAGTAGGCCACCCAGTTCATCATATACAATGAGTTATGGTCGATTGAAGTTCACCCAAGTTTTGATGCTCACTAAAACTTGAACGATAGGAAAGCTTTCAACTAGTCCTTGAGTTAAGGGACCTCTATGATCTCAACTCATGCTCAACTAGATTCCCACTCTACATTAATTATTTACACACAAAATTTTAATTGGATTTAGGGCCTTTTGGAACATATACGCGTAGGAATGACGGTTTATGTTCTAGCCCAAAAATGCAGGGTGTTACACATCATGCCCAACTTCATCAAAACACAAATCAAACAGGAAAAAATTGCTAGCTCTATATCTTTTTCTAGGACTTGCAATTTTATTAGTCCCCATCATATTTGTGTTTGTATGGATATGGTGTAGAAGGGGTAAAAGAGCTCCTCAACAAGCTGATGATTCATTGTCTACCACGAAACTAGAAAGAATTTCGTACTATGAAATGATTAAAGTAACGGATGATCTTAGTGAGAGTAATCTGCTTGGTTCCGGAAGTTTTGGCTCTGTTTACAAACGCGTTCTCAATAGTGGAACTGTCAGTGCAGTTAAAGTGTTCAATCTGTAACAAGATGAGGAATTCAGGAGTTTTCATACGAAATGTGAAATTTTGCGCAGCATTCACCATAGGAATCTCGTAAAAGTCATTACTAGTTGTTCCAATCTTGATTTCAAGACTTTAGTTCTTGACTATATGCCTAATGGAAGTCTTGAGATGTATTTGTATTCGCACAACTACTTCCTCAATACCAGGCAGAGATTAAGCATAATGATAGATGTGGCATGTGCTTTGGAATATCTTCACCATGGATGCTCGTCGGCTGTGATCCACCGTGATCTAAAACCTAGTAACGTCTTCCTGGATGAGAATATGGTTGCCCACCTCAGCAACTTTGGCATTTCAAAACAACTTGGTGAAGGTCAGGGTGATTTTTACACTAAAACCTTAGCAACATTGGGGTATATAGCGCCAGGTACGTCTCTTAGTTTTGCTGATTATTCCTTTCTTTTTCTCAACCTAGAAAGTGTATTGCATCTTTAAATGAATTGTTCAACTTTAGAGTATGGACTGGAAGGACTAGTGTCAACAAAGTGTGACGTCTATAGTTATGGGGTCATGTTGCTGGAAACGTTTACTAGGAGAAAGCCTAATGAGTTTGAAGGAGATCTTAGCTTGACGCAATGGATTAGTTATTCACTTCCAGATGTTGTAATGGACATCGTAGATGACAATTTGGTAAAACCAATGGGCAAAGGCTTACAGAAGGAGCTAGATGTTGTGACATCAATCATGAAAGTAGCATTAGATTGTGGTGCTGAATCTCCAGCAAGAAGGACAAACATGAAAGATGTTGTAGGAATGCTACAGAAGATCAAGATTCAACTTCTTGCATGTTGAACATTTTTACAATGGTTCTCTCTCATCTTTTAGCACTTGATTTGTATGTGATTCTGTTTTCAGAAATTTTATCTGGTTGCAATAAATCTGACTTAGATTGCTAGTTATCTCAGTGCTTCTGCCCTTTTTTTAATCCTGCCCTGTATCCCCAAACGCCACCCCCTTTGCGGTAGCCTTTCTACCTCTCGAGGTAGTGGTAAGGTTTCAATACATGCTACCTCCCCAGACATCACTTGTGAGATTTTACTGGGTTTGTTGTTGTAAAGTTAGTTGAACTAATCTGTGTTTGTAACCAAGACCTCTTATTATCTGTTTTAAATTCCTACCTATGTTACTCTATTCTTGCATTTATTACTTTTCAAAATTGTAGCCGCACACTTGCAAATATGTATTATTTTTTGAAGGATCCCACATACACTCGATAACAATTTTGAGCAACATAAGTTCCTACTCACTGAAAAAGGAACTCTTAAGGGATTTGTTTCACACGCAGCATCCTGTTTAATGCTGAAAAATCAACTATTACAAAAAGATGCAACTTTACTAGGTTAAATAAATTGTTTTTACTTATTAAGTGGAATTCTTAATCAAATACAAGGTTTTGGGGTCAAAGCTATTGAATTTTGCTAAACTCGTAATTCTCCGCCCGTTTGACATAGATGAAGATAAGAGAAAATGCAAAATGCAACCTCTTGTAAAATTGAGCTTTCGTTGCTTGGACTCTCAAAAAATGTTGCCGCACTCATGTTGAATCTTAAAAAATACACTACTTTTGGAGGCTCAAACACGCATCCATTGACATTTTTGAAGAGTCTGAGCAACATGGACATTTAGTCAATTGCAAGTATTTTGTGGCAACAAGAAAGTTTTCTTCGCTGAAATTCCCTTTTTTATAAATCAATTACCCATATGAGCTCTAAGTCGTGTTGTATTACCAAAAAGGAGAGGAGGAGGATAGGCCAGACCTTAATACAACACACAATCATAGGTGATATCAATCATAAGTGATACCACCCCACCAGATGTCACGACCCGAACCAGGGTCAGACCGTGACGAGCATTTCGAACCATGGAGGCCCAAAACACCCCTATCTATCTGATAATCATGCACATAATTCATGACAAAAGAAATACGGAAGATACACAATATAACGGAAACATGGTCAAGAATCATATGAAAATGAAAATGGGGAATAGCGTCCCACAATCTAAATTAATATCTCTAAGACCGTCGGCGAAATCTCTAACAAATGACTGAGTCAAGTAACCCTATATAAATTGGGACAAGGCCCCCAGTAGACCCCAAAACTGAACATAAGATAAAAGGACTGCAGGACATATTCCGAAACATAGAAGGCTCACCACTTGGCTCTGCAACTCTGTCTGAATGATCTACTGATTCTCTTGACCCCTAGACTAGACCTCTGAACCTTAGAGGTTGAAGTGGGGAGGGGGTCAGCACAAAAGTACTGGCACACAAAGATATCAAAACAAAACATAATATTTTTACAATATATAGTTGAGAGCCATTATAAAGCAAATTTCGTGTCAAATCATTTGAAAACACATGGGTGTAATGCAATGGTTTTTTTTTCTCAACAACAATGAAATGCAACTGAGCTAGGTGGAATACCCTACATAATTTACACCAACAGTCTAACCTTGGTTGCCGCCGAGATTAGAGTATAAGTGAGGGAGAGACACACAAGATTACATAGAATGGTGTCTCGACCCAATGGTAGTGCCCAAGATCACTTAGCCCGAGCTCCTATCTATAGTCCCAATTTGGGAATGACATGAAGTCAAGTACACAAGATCACTTATCCTGGTACCACTATTCCGTGTCGGCAAACACGTTTTCTAGCGATGTGCCCTTGTGTCTCAAACGCCTTCTTCGGGCATCCACCTTTCTCATGTAAAATCAATGCATTCAAATTTCATCTGATTCAATCACATATCATGTTCTGTAAGGTATCATCATACCCGACTTGCAAGTCATCAATATCACATCCACATATGCATAATCATGTAAAAACCAAGGTGCTTCATCATTTACAAGTAGTGAACAGTATTTATTTCAAATTCATGCTCTCTTTTGTTGATCACAATATAATATGGGGTATCAAGACATTTTCATGAGAATTTGAAAGAAATTTATCATTCATATTTATCAAACTTCCATGGAAATTCTCAAATCACATATGTATGGTTTCAACCATTGAAGTATATAGGCAAACAATTCCCATGACATAAAGTAAATGACGTAGAAATCATATTGAAAGCAAGATATTAGCATTTGATTGAAAACCCCCATTTAAAATCATGCATGTTCATAAAAACTACACCTATGAGATTTTTGGATAACCCCACGTACCTCTATTTCCAAGGATAATAGATTTTTCTTGAAGCTTGCGGATTAGTGATTCCGAATATGTAATTATCTTTGAAAACCTACGGTCAAATCTTGAGCTATTTGGGTTTTTATTTTGAAACCCTAAGGAAAATCTTTTAGGACTTTTGATGAATGAATATGTATTTTGGGGTCCTTGGAACTAAATTTCGTGTTTTACGGCTAAGTAAGGGTGGAAAAGGACCACTTTGTCGTCAACACGGAGTGTTTAAATCACTGGAATTCCTTACATAGGCGCAGCCCATCCCATTGCCTATGTTCACATAGGCGCCGCCTAGGATATCGACTATGTTTACATAGGTGCCACCTAGGCTATCGCCTATGTTTACATAGGCTATTGCCTATGCTTTCCAATGGCCATGGGCAATTGGTTGGGCGACGCTTATCACTTTGAAAGGCCATAACTTCTTTCTTGGGTGTCGGATTTTAGCCAAATTAGTATCGTTGGAGAGCTAACTCGAATACCTATCATTTGACACATAGTAGGCTTCCTAATTCGACATATACAAAGAGTTATGGTCGATGGAAGCTGACACACTTTACAACATCCACTAAAACTTAGTCGATCGAAATAGTTTCAACTTGTCCTTGAGTTGAAGGACCTCTATGGTCTAAATTCAAGCTTGAGTGGATTCACATGCTACACAATAATTAACATGCCGTATTGGCATAGGATTTTATGGTTTCGGGATTAACAACGCATCGAAATAATGGTCTATATTATAGCCCGAATTGCGGGGCATTACATTATTCCCCCCTTAGGATCATTCGTCCCCGAATGATGATGCGGGACACAGGAAGACACAATTTCAAGCATAATAAAGGACTAGGAAAGATAAGATAGTAATAGTACCTTCTGTCTTCTCCTCCATCAAAGCAAACAAATTGGGATATCTAATTCTCATGTCATCTTGTGACTCCTAAGTTGCTTCGTCGACTTTCTGATTCCTCCACAATACCTTTATCGAGGCTACCTCTTTGCTCCTCAACTTTCAAACATAGCGATCTAAAATTTCAATGGGCTCTTCTTCGTAAGACAAGGAGTCTGCCACTTTGATACCCTCTACTGGCAATACCATAGAATGATCTCCAATGCATTTCTTCAACATGGATACATGGAATACCGGATGAATGAAACCCAAACTTGCAGGCAATTCCAACTCATATGCAACTGTACCAATCTTTTTCAAAATCTGGTATGGCTCTACATAACGAGGGCTCAATTTACCCCTTTTTCCAAACCGCATAACTCCTTTCATAGGAGAAACCTTGAGAAACACCCTATCACCAATTTCAAACTCTAGTTCTCTTCTCTAAAGATCGGCAAAGGACTTCTGACGTCTCTGAGCAATCTTGAGTCGTTATCTAATGATCTTCACTTTCTCCATCGCCTGATGAACAAGATCAGGCCCATACAACTGAGTCTCACCCACTTCATACCATCCTATCGAAGACCTACATCTCCTCCCATAGAAAGCCTCAAAAGGAGCCATCTTGATGCTGGCATGGTAACTATTATTGTAAGCAAATTCAACCAGTGGCATGCGATCTACCAAACTACCTTTGAAATCAATGACACATGCCCTCAACATATCTTCGAGGGTCTGAATGGTACGTTCAACTTGCCCATCCGTCTGAGGGTTCAAGGTTGTGCTCAAATTCACTTATGTACGTAAACCTTTCTGAAAGGATATCCAAAATTGAGATGAAAACTGCGTACCTCTATTGGATATAATGGATACTGGTTCCCCATGAAATCGAACTATCTCCTCAATGTAAATCTTAGCATAAACCTTTCCCGAATAGTTAGTCCTCACAGGCAAAAAGTGGCGGACTTGGTCAACTGATCCACAATCACCCATATAGAATCATACTAGTTTCGGGATCTCGAAAGTCCTGTAATGAAGTCCATGTTTATCATCTCCCACTTCCATAAAGGTAGGGCTATCTCTTGGGAAGTACCACTTGGCCTCATGTGTTCTACCTTCACTTGTTGACAGTTCAAACATTTGGACACAAAATCAGCTACATCACGTTTCATGTTATTCCACCAATAAAAGGTTTTCAGATCATGGTACATCTTAGTAGAGCCTGGGTGAATGACATACCTTAAAGTGTGCGCCTTATTAAGGATTCTTTCCCATAGCACATCAACATTTAGAACGTACAAACTACCATAAAATCTCAGAATACCATCACCACTGATTTCAAACGACATAACCTTTTGTTGACCCACATCTTTGTTGATTTGCATCAAGATGGGATCTTCAACCTGCTTCTCCTTAAATTCAGCACAAAGAGATGACTTAGCTAACTCATGAACAATCATCTCTCCATCTTCGAAATCTAAGAGTCGCACTCCCAGATTTGCAAGGCGATGAATATCCTTCACCATCTCTTTCTTTCTTTCTTCTACATGAGAAAGGCTGCTGCATCGGCCACAACATTTGCCTTGCCCAGATGGTAATGCAGACTCATATCGTAGTCGTTCAAAAGCTCCATCCAATGCCTCTGCCTGAGGTTCAATTCTATCTATGAGAAAACATACTGTAAACTCTTATGGTCAATATAAATATCAACATCCACTCCATAAAGATAGTGCCTCCAGATTCTAAGTGCAAACACCACGGTTGCTAACTCTAAGTCATGAGTGAGGTAATTGTGCTCATGCACCTTTAACTGCCTAGACGCATAAGCTATCACCTTTCCACACTGCATCAATACACAACCAATTCCCACACAGGATGCATCACAATAAACCACAAAATCATCTACACCCTCAGGAAGGGTCAAAACAGGAGTAGTAGTAAGCTTGTCCTTCAATTTCTCAAAAATGTTTTCACAAAAGTTAGACCACACAAACTTCATCTTTTTCTGAGTCGGTTTAGTAAGCGGAACAGCTATGGAAGAAAACCTCTCTACGAACATTCTGTAATACCCCACCAAACTCAAGAAGCTCCGAATATCGGTTGGAGTCGTGGGTCTGGGCCATTTTCTTACTGCTTCAACTTTCTGGGGATCCACTCTTATCCCCTCACTGGACACAATATGCCCAGGAAGTCAATAGCATCTGACCAGAATTCACACTTAGAAAATTTTTCATACAGCTGATGATCCTTAAGGGTCTGAAGGATAATTCAGAGGTGATTAGCGTGATCCTCTTTGCTCTTAGAATAGATAAGAATATTATCAATAAATACAATGACGAATAAGTCAAGAAACTGATAGAACACTTTATTCATAAGATCCATAAAGGTTGCAGGGGCGTTAGTCAACCCGAAGGACATAACTAGAAATTCTTAGTGACCATATCAGGTTCGGAAGGTTGTCTTGGGTATGTCTGACTCCCTAACTTTCAACTAATGATAACCCAAGCGAAGGTCCATTTTTGAAAAACACTTAGCACCATGAAGCTGGTCAAAAAGATCGTCAATCCTAGGAAGAGGATATTTATTTTTAATCGTGACCTTATTCAGCTGACGGTATAGTCTATGCACATCCGAAGAGACCCATCCTTCTTTCGCACGAAGAGCATGGGTGCACCCTATGGGGAAACACTAGGACGAATAAAACCTTTGTTTAGGAGGTCTACAATTTGTTCCTTTAATTCCTTTAGTTCCGCGGGAGCCATTCTATATGGCAGAATAGAAACAGGACGAGTGTTCTGCAACACATCAATGCCCAAATCTATCTCCCTATCAGGGGGTATCCCTGGGAGATCTTCGGGAAAGACTTTTGGGAATTCATTCACTACAGGGATTGACTGCTGAGGAAGGTTTCCAACTTTTAAATCTTTTACTCGGATTAGATAATACATACAACCTTTGGAGATAAGCTTTCAGGCTCTAAGATAAGAGATATAGTGACCTCTAGGTTCTACAGAACTCCCCGCCCATACAATTGGCGTCTCATTTGGGAAGAAAAAGTGACCTTTTGGGTTCTGCAATCAAGGGTGGCATAACATGAATGGAGCCAGTCCATCCCAAGGATGGCATCAAAATCTATCATATCCAGTTCTATAAGGTCTGCCACCATTTCCCTACTATGAATAGACATGACACAATTTCTATACACCCTTCTATGAATAACAGAATCACCTACATGAGTAGAAACAAAGAAGGGTTCTACAATAACTTCGGGATCAAACCCGAGACCAACAGCCACATAAGGGGTCACATAAGATAAAGTAGACCCGGGATCAAGCAATACATGAACATCATGAGAAAAGATTCGTAACATACCGGTGACAACATCTGGTGAAGCTTCCACCTCCTGGCAGTTAGTCAAAGAATATAACCGGTTGCGACCGCTTCCGGCAGCTGAAGGGGCACCCTTAGAAAAAGGAGATGTGGAGGCGGCTTGGGACTTGGGTCCCCCCTACATTTACTCCAGCAGAAGGACAATCTCTCTGATGGTGACTCACTTTTCCACAAGTATAGTAGTTTCTTCCCTCAAACCAGCACTTTCTTAGATGATTCCTTCCGCAAACCTCATACCACGGATAAGTACGACGCTGCTGGGCTACACTGCCCTGAGACTGTGTACCTAGAGCTTTGGACCCATGATAAGTCTGAAAAATCTGAGTTTATCTATCTATCAGTGGTCTGGGTGTTGGGGCGCTAGCTGCCGACTGTACATTATTCCAAAACTTCTTCTTCTTCGACCACTTATTACCCTAGTTACCACTCTGTGGCTGACTCTGGTGTTGGTCCGCAGATCTAGCTCTCTTAGCCTGTCTATCTTTCTCTCTAGATTCAGTAATCTTTTTCTTCTTCTCTTCCACCTGCTGCATATGAACGGTCAGTCGAGCAAAGTCTAACTCCTTATTCAACATAGCCCCTGACACTCAAGTACCAGGTTATCAGCAAGGCCAGATGCAAACTTCCTCATCCGGGCTCTCATATTACTAGTCAACTCTGGTGCATAGCAGGCTAGTTTATTAAACTTCAAAGTGTACTCCTGGACTAATACTACCCTGCTTCAGATTCATAAACTCTTCCTCTTTGGTCTCCCTCAACTCTAGAGGAAAGAACCGATCAAGGAAAGCTTCCACAAATTCTCCCCAAACTATGGGCTCAGCACTTTCACTTTTTGCATCTTCCCAGTCGGCATACCACTAATTCGCAACGTCTTTAAGCTGATAGTTTGCTAGCTCTACCCCTTCAACCTCATCCACATGCATCACCTTAAAGATCTTTTCTATCTCATCCACGAACACCAATGGATCTTCCTCCACCTTGGTGCCTGTGAATTTAGGTGGGTTCATCTTCATGAAATGTTTGACTCTAGTAGCCTCAGACGTAACAGATGCAGACCTAACACCTTTCGATCATTGAGCCTAGTTAGCTACCAACTGTGTCAGCATATGAATGGACCGTCTGAATTCTACATTTGAAATATCTCCCTGAGCAGTTGGGGGACGGTTAGCATTAGTCCGCAGAGCCCGAGGTTGACTGATCGGGACTGGAAGGACTACCGGAGTAGGATGCAAATTCTGAAGTGTGAGCCCTATTACGGGTCCGCATCCCATAGATGGGACAGACCTCATCTGCCTTAGTATTCTGATCGACGATACGACGTGAAGGTATAACTATGTTTCTAAAACATAAGTGATCATTGATTAGGGGACAGTTCAGACTCTGAAGCACGAACTAAATCACAAAGAAGGGAAACATTTTCTAAATGCCTAGCAGTCTTCTGCTTATAAGTGTGGCGCGCTTTTGCAGACACCTTGGGACCATGAACCGCGCTTTACTACCAAGTTTGTCACGACCTAAACCAGGGTCTGGCCGTGATGAGAATTTTGAACCAAGAAGGCTAGAAACACCCCTATTTGTCTGATAATCATGCATATAATTCATGATAAAGGAAATGCGGAAGATACACAATATAACGGAAATATGGTCAAGAATCATATGAAAATGAAAATGGGGAATAGCGTCCCACAATCTAAATTAACATCTCTAAAACCATCTGCGAAATCTCTAACAAATGACTGAGTCAAGTAACCATATATAAACTGGGACAAGGCCCCCAGTAGACCCCAAAACTGAACATAAGATAAAAGGACTGCAGGACATAAGACCTTCCAAAACATAGAAGGCTCACTACTTGTCTTTGCAACTCTGTCTGAATGATCTACTGATTCTCTTGACCCCTAGACTGAGCCTCTGAACCTAAGAGGTTGGAAAGGGGAGGGGGTCAGCACAAAAGTATAGACACGTAGAGATATCAAAACAAAACATAATATTTTTACAATATATAGTTTAGAGCCATTATAAAGCAAATTTCGTATCAAATCATTTGAAAACACATGGGTGTAATGCAATGGTTTTTTCTTCTCAACAACAATGAAATGCAACTGAGCTACGTGGAATACCCTACATAATTTACACCAACTGTCTAACCTCAATTGCAACCGAGATTAGATTATAAGTGAAGGAGAGACACACAAGATCACATAGCATGGTGCCTCGACCCAATGGTAGTGCCCAAGATCACTTAGCCCAGGCTCCTACCTATAGTCCCAATTTGGGAATGACATAAAGTCAAGTACACAAGATCACTTAGCCTGGTACCAATATTTTGTGTCGGCAAACACGTTTTCCAGCGATGAGCCCTTGTGTCTCAAAAGCCTTCTTCGGGCATCCACCTTTCTTATGTAAAATCAATGCATTCAAATTTCATCTGATTCAATGATATATGTTTTGTGGGGTATTGTCATACCCGACTTGCAAGTCAACAATATCGCATCTATATATGCATAATCATGTAAAAACCAAGGTGCTTCATCATTTATAAGTGGTGAATAGTATTTATTTCAAATTCATGCTCTCTTTTGTTGATCACAATATAATATAGGATATCAAGACATTTTCATGGGAATTTGAAAGCAATTTATCATTCATATTTATCAAACTTCCACAGAAAATCTCAAATCACATATGCATGGTTTCAACCATTGAAGTATATAGGCAAACAATTCCCATGACATAAAGTAAATGACTTAGAAATCATATTGATAGCAAGATATTAGCATTTGATTGAAAACCCCCATTTAAAAGCATGCATGTTCATAAAAACTACACCCATGAGATATTTGGATAACCCCACGTACCTCTATTTCCAAGGATAATAGATGTTTCTTGAAGTTTGCGGATTGGTGATTCCGAATATGTAATTATCTTTGAAAACCTACGGTCAAATCTTGAGCTATTTGGGTTTTTATTTTGAAACCCTAAGGAGAATATTTGAGCACTTTTGATGAATGAATATGTATTTTGGGGTCCTTGGAACTAAATTTCGTGTTTTAGGGCTAAGTAAGGGTGGAAAAGGACCACTTTGTCCTCAACACGAAGTGTTTAAATCACTAGAATTCCTTACATAGGCGTAGCCCATCCCATTGCCTATGTTCACATAGGCACCGCCTAGGATATCGCCTATGTTTACATAGGTGCCGCCTAGGCTATTGCCTATGTTTACATAGGCGCTGCCTAGGCTGTTGCCTATACTTTCCAGTGGCCATGGGTGATTGGTTAGGCGACGCTTATCACTTTGAAAGGTCATACCTTCTTGATCGGATGTTGGATTTTAGCCAAATTGGTATCGTTGGAAAGCTAACTCGAATACCTATCATTTGACACATAGTAGGCTTCCTAATTCTACATATACAGAGAGTTATGATCGATGGAAGCTGACACACTTTACAACGTCCACTAAAACTTAGTCGATCGAAATAGTTTCAACTCGTCCTTGAGTTGAAGGACCTCTATGGTCTAAATTCAAGCTTGAGTGGATTCACATGCTACACGATAATTAACATGCCGTATTGGCATAGGATTTTATGGCTTCGGGATTAACAACGCATCGAAATCATGGTCTATATTATAGCCCGAATTGCGGGGCGTTACACCAGAAGGCTTACACAATTATTATATTGCCTTATGGTACCTACACAAATATATACTAGCTAACAAAAAAGTTGGATTTGTAATATTTACATCTAAGACTAGGCATCATCCACTTATCTAATCGAATGTAGCCTCTAGCCTGTCTAGGAAGATGAGAAAGGGACTGAGTAATAATATTCTGCGTATAGGTGGAAGCCAATTTAGCTAAACAGTCAGCAACTTGATTCCCTTCCCAGAAAAAGTGATTTACTTGAATCCAAATTCTATTCTTGATACTTTTGATGTTGTCCACCACTTGTTTCAGCTTCATATTAGTGACAAGATTATTTTTCAACATGTTGGTTATGATCGTGGAGTCTAGTTCAAGAGTGAAATCAGTGTATCCTTGATATTTACACCATTTCACTCCAAACTCGGCTGCCAAAGCCTCTGCCATATTACTGGTACTACAGCTGACAGAAATGGAAAATGCCATAACCATATCGCCTGGACTATTCCTTACAATTCCACCAATACCAGCCTTACCACTTTCATGCAAGTAACTACCGTCTGTATTGATTTTAATACAGCTAGCTTGAGGAAAACTCCAAGTAACCTGATGTAACTTTTGAAATGGCCTGAGCTTCTTTAATATGAAACACAAAGTTGGCCAGTGATTGATATCTTGCAAGTCTTTAAAATGTTTCATCAGATTTGATAAGACCAAAAGCTTGATAAATCATATTACTGTAGCAGAAGTGTCTTTGGCCTCCAAATTTACAAGAACACCATTGTTCCCAAATTTCCCAACAAATGATATTAGGAGTGATCTTCAACAAAATTTTATGGATATCATTCTCCGGTCTTACACTCCACCAAGTGTTAAAGATGTCGATAATTGATTGATTTACATGTTGAATTCCGAGGGATTTCCCATGGTATTCCATATGTGCTTTGCTGCGTCCCCTTCACCAAAAACATGATGAATAGTATCATTTTGTACAATCCTACAACAAAAACAATCACTTTGTGAGTTAATATTGAATTTAATGATAACATCATTAAAAGGTAATCTCCTTTTAAATATCCTCCACTCCAGAAAAGAGATTTTAAAAGGAACTCTATTATGCCAAAGATTAATTGGAAAACTAATTTTTGGTCTTTGATTCCTCACAATCAAAGATTTGGAAAGAGAACTCAAAGACCTTTCATTTGATATACAGTAGGCTCTCTACTTCGATATATACAAAGATTTATGGTCGATTGAAGTTGACCCAAGTTTTGACGCACACTAAAACTTGAACGATAGGAAAGCTTTGAAATAGACCTTGAGTTAACGGACCTCTATGATCTCGGCTCATGCTCAACTAGATCCACACACTACATAATTGATTAACACACTATATTTACATCGGATTTATGGATTTTGTAACATTTACGCGTAGGAATGACGGTTTACGTTCAAGCCCGAAATGGGGGGTGTTACATTTAATTAGTGACAGATCCAACCATTAATTCACAGACTCCCTAGAATGCAATGTTTTCAGCGAGATGCGTGTGAGATTTGTCACATAGGATGAGTATACCTACTTATTCAACTTTATGATACTTTAAACACCTACTTGTGCATACTCAAATTGGAGGGCATAAACATTTATGTAAATATTATACCTTTAGAGAATCCTTAGTTTAGCTTAAAAGACTAATGGTTTTAACTCATGTACTACTGCATTCTCATTTTCAGCAATGTGAGAGACACACCACAAGAATGTCAAGAAAAGTTGAATTCTTGATGTGCCCACACAAGCAAAACACACATTTGTGTCCATACTTTAGTATGTGCCGGAACGTAGGTAGAAGGTTGTCTACGGGTTCGACTGAACTCAGTAGCTTTAGGCCAAATTCAATATTTTTATTACAAAAATTCACTAAATGTGTACAAATTTAAATTCAGAACCAGGTTATCGACACCTGACACATGTCGCTATTTTTGAATTTTAACCCATAAAATTCAAGTTCTGACTCCCCACTACTGATGGTTCAGTGTTACATTTTTATTGCCAGCTTTACTTGCTTTTCGATGAATTTGTGTAAAACATGTTGACACACAATCACAGTTTCTAAGACTTTGTTGATTTGGTTTGTTTCAAATGGTCAAGTCCTTGGGCCCTACCTAAGCTGGAAAATAAATTAAGCTGGGGAACAATATTCAAAAAAGGATTTAATAGAAAAGTATCCAAAACAAGATATTCTTAAAAATTATCACTGTATAAAAATTATCTCTATTATTGCATTCTCCTTTTCAACAATGTAAGACACACACCAAAAGAATGTCAAGAAAAGTTGAATTCTTGATGTGCCCACACAAGAAAAACACACATTTGTGTCCACACTTTAATATATGCTGGAAAAAAGGTAGAAGGTTTTCTATGGGTTCGACTAAACTCATAATCTTTAGTCCAAATTAAATATTTTTATTACAAAAATTCACTAAATATGTACAATTTTAAATTCAGAACCAGGTTATCAACAACTGACACATGTTGTTATTTTATAATTTTAACCTCTAAAATTCAAGTTCTGACTCCCCGCTTCTCACAAGGTTCAGTGTTACATTTTTATTGACAGCTTTACTTGCTTTCTGATGAATTTGTGTAAAACGTGATAACGACACAATAACCATTTGCAAGACTTAGTTGATTTGGTTTATTTCAAAAGGTCAAGTTCTTGGACACACATAAGCTGGAAAATAAATTAAGTGGGGAACAATATTTATTGACATGATAGAGTAAAAGAAGTAAGTTGATCCTAAAAAATGATTTAAAAGAAAAGTATCCAAAAAAGATAATTCTTAAAAATTATCACTATGTGAAATCCCAATACTACAGGTTACTAGTGATACCATTTTCCTACTAATTTATGCAATTATGGAGAAAACATTAATCTCTTTTCTCTTGTTGTTTCACTAAGTTTCGGTTAGTTCAGCTATGACCCAAACCAACACTGCTTCTTCTGTTTATTGCAATGAATTATGATGGTTTTAGTGTGTCTAAAGTTTGAAATCTGGCAGTTTTTACCATCAAGAAAAGTTATGGAGAAAGCCCAAAAGCTTAGAAGTACTCTAACTAAAGAGATGCTTTCCGGCACGATGTCTACTAATATACTTGCCATGACATTTAGACAAGTGACTCTGCAACATCTTTGGAACTTTGAACTAGTACTTTTTATAACAGGAGCAGAAAGAAATATGAATGATCTAGAAACACAGAGAGAGGTGGGGAGCTTTTTTAATGTCTCTATCTTTTTATTTTGTCTTTCCCTTCATATTTCTCTTTTATACATCGGATTTATAATGTTTACCTTGCAGGTGCTGCAGGATACTGATAGGTTGAGTTCTGTTATTCCTTTCGTATCAGCAGGTACCTCCATCTTTTGCCATCACCTCATCAGATGAACGGAGATCGAGATCCCTCTCGTGCCTACGAATGAGATAGGCTAGTGTTGTGTGTAGTATTAAAGGTCCAAGGGTGTAACAATTCTTCAGTTGTTAATATTATTCCATCATTTGGTCTATCTATCTACCTTTATCTTATTGCACTTTGTAGATTCATAGTGGACTGTTTTGTGTCCTTGAATCCGAAATTTGTTCTCATTGTGTTCATCTTTTTATCATTGTGTTGTTGCTGTTTTTGGTGTCAAATGCACCGTTGTTATCTCGTATTGTTGTTGTTGTAGTGAATCCGAGAGTGGTCTCCATCTTAGTCCTCAAATCCTTAAGATTAGTGGACTGTTGTTGTTTCGTGTTTCCGTTGTTTTTCCCGTATCAATTAGCTTACCCCATAGGGTAACAAGGTTCTTTCTCCTTTAGTGCAGTAAAACCATCGATAAATATTGGAGAATTTAATGGTTGTGAATTAATCAAATCAACAAAGCAAAGCACAAGACGGTGAAACAAATACTTACCATATGCATGTGTTTATTAATAACTGTCCACAAATATGAAAACAAGATCAACACCAATGATAAATAATGTCTATTCGAGTAACTTATGACTAACTAGTACCTAAAGACAAAGGAACTACCTGAGTTATCTTTATAAGATACTTTTTGATGAAGTATCTGTTGTATAATAAGCATTTCATTAACCCTAAATGTGATGCAAGAAACTGAAATGCAGAGAACATGGAGTTACCATTTGGGAGTGAGTTAGGAAAACCTCCCATTTGTTTGTTGTTGTTTCCTTCCACCCTTCAAATTTCACATTGCCAAGTTTCTCAGCATCAATCTGCAATTTGTAAGCAGGTACATACTCACTAAGCCAAGCAATAAATTCACGGCCTCCAGTTTGTTCCAGTTTGGAGTATTCATTTGAAGTTAACCAATTGACCATCCATATTCCCTCCCTTGGTCTGTAATTCGCCCTTTCTGAAGAAAATTTCGGGAGCAAAATATCAGCATTTGCAACTATCTCACATTCCATTAATTTGTATAGAGTAACAGAGGAATCTTTTGAGATAATGCTTTTATGTGTGTGAAACCAGGGGAAAAACTTCTTTGCTACTCCAGGAGTTTCATCAAACAAATGTCTTTTAGTGCTTGTGAGAGCAGAAAGACAAATAACTTCTTCAATAACAGAAGGTTGTATTATATAGCGTATTACAAGAATAGTGTCAAATGTCCAAAATGATCCCTTAGTCAAAGTCTTCAAGTGGGCTCCCTTGGAGTGCATTGTATGGATTGATTTTGGAGCCTACTTAAGCCTTCCATTGTACTTCACGTGCACACTCCAAGTCTCGGGTTCATTCACTCTCGCACTCACCCACCTCACTCGGCAATCTTCACAACATGAACTGGTTGTCCATACAAGCTAATCAACTTACGGGTTCTATACCACTGTCAGTTTTCAACATTTCTAGAATTGAAAATATAGCATTTACCATGAATAGCTTATCAGGAAATCTTTCCAATGGTTTATGTAATGGTCTCCCATTCCTGAAAGGGCTTTATCTATCTGGAAACAAGCTTCATGGTCATATGCCTACAAGCTTGTCAAATTGTTCACCACTTCAAGTATTGTCTTTATCAAAAAATGAGTTTGATGGACCAATACATAGTGAAATTGGAAGATTGAGTAACTTGCAGTTATTGTGTCTTGGACATAACCATTTCACAGGTATGTTTTTATCTTCTGAATTCCTTCAGAATTTTATTTTATTACATAGTAACTGCAGGGATAATTTCAGTTGTTGAATTAATTGAGGTATCTAAGTTTGGTGTTTTAGGCATGGAGAAAAGCCAATTAATGGCTCTGTTCAAATATGTTTATCTTCTATACGTTTTTTTTTCCCTTTAATACTTTCATATCACCAACAATATAAAAGTTAAAATCTTAGTGGATTCTACCATGGGAGATTGACAACTTAAACAAGACGCAATTCTTATATCTTAGCAAAAATAGATTGAACCAACTATTTAAACTCACTAGTAATCTCACTAGTATATGTGTTTCAAAGGTGAAATACCCAAAGACATAAGCAATCTCATTGAGTTGGAGCAACTTAATCTTCAGAATAATAGTTTTAGTGGTTCACTTGATATGGAGATCTTCAACATATCCGGGCTGAGAGAGATTTCTCTTTCATGGAACAATCTATCAGGATCCTCCCACCAAACATGTGTTCTAGCTTACCCAACATTGAAGAGCTTTATCTGACCTTTACCAATCTTGTTGGGACTATTCCTCATTCCATCTCCAATTGTTCAAATCTTACTCATCTAGAGCTTTCAGGCAACAAACTCACTGGCTTGATTCCCAACTCACTTGGATATTTGACTCATCTACAAATTCTAAACTTGGAGGAAAACAATTTAACAAGCGACTCATTGTTAAGATTCCTGGCGTCCTTAACCAATTGCAGAAATTTGACATTTCTTGATATATCTTTCAACCCTCTAGTTGGAGTGCTTCCAGCCTCCATGGGGAACCTTTCCACATCTCTTATAATCTTTCAAGCCAGCAGTAGCAAAATAAAAGGGAGAATTCCAAATGAAGTTGGGTACTTAAGCAGCTTAATAGACCTTGATCTTTCTGCAAACAACTTAGCAGGATCGATTCCTACCTCAATCGGCAACTTGATAAACCTGCAGGGATTGTTCTTGAGTAAGAACAAACTTACAGGATCTATCAGTGATAATCCATGTAAATTGCAGCGCTTGGATGTCATCGACTTGACTCAAAATCAACTTTCAGGTTCTCTTCCTAATTGTTTAGGAAAAGTTACTTCCCTTAGAGAGATACATATGGGTTCAAATATATTGAGTTCCAATACACTACCAAACTTAGGGAACCTTAAAGATTTAGTGGTTCTTGACTTATCGTCAAACAACTTCGTTGGTTCTTTACCTTCAGAAATTGGAAATCTAAAGGTTGTGACACTGATAGATCTGTCAATGAAACAATTCTCCAATGTAATTCCTCAAGAAATTGGAGGATTACAAACTCTGGCGTAGCTTTCTTTGAAACCTAACAAGTTACAAGGATCTATACCCGACTCAATGAGCAACATGCTAGGTTTGGAATTCCTAGACCTTTCTCACAATAATATATCTGGAATCATTCCTAAGTCTTTCGAGAAACTTCAAAACTTGAAGTATTTCAATGTTTCTGTCAACAAATTGTATGGTGAAATACCCTCAGGGGGTCCTTTCAAGAACCTCTCGACACAGTTTTTCATCTACAATGAAGCATTGTGTGGTTCTTCAAGATTTAGTGTCCCGCCATGCCCCACTTCATCAAAGCATAGATCAAAAAGGAATAAATTTCTAGCTCTATTTATTTTGCTAGGAATTCCGCTTCTGTTTGTTCCTATCATTTTTGTATTTGTATGGGTAAGGTATAGGAGAGGTGCTCCCGAACAACAAGCTGATACACTGTTTACCATAAAAAGAGAAGGAATTTCATACTATGAATTGCTCCAAGCAACTGATGCACTTAGCGAGAGTAATTTGATTGGTTCTGGGAGTTTTGGCTATGTTTACAAACGCGTTCTCAGAAGTGGAACTGCCATTGCAGTTAAAGTGTTCAATCAACAACTGGATGCATCATTCAGGAGTTTTGATACAGAATGTGAAGTTTTGCGCAGCCTCCTCCATAGGAATCTTGTAAAAGTCATTAATAGTTGTTCAACCCTTGATTTTAAGGCTTTGGTGCTCGAGTATATGCCTAATGGGAGTCTTGAGAGTTACTTGTATTCATACAACTACTTCTTAGACATCATACAGAGACTAAGCATTATGATAAATGTGGCATGTGTGTTGGAATGTCTCCATCATGGGTGCTCGTTGCCCGTGATCACTGTGATCTGAAGCCTAGTAATGTCTTGCTCGATGTGGATATGGTTGATCACCTAAGCGACTTTGGTATTTGAAAAATGCTTGGTGACGACGAGAGTGATTTATATACTAAAACCTTAGCAACATTGTGGTATATTGCACCCGGTAATCTCTTAGTTTTTGGTGACTTTTCCTTTCTCTTTTTTCCCACCTAGAAAGTATATTGCATCTTTATATTAATTGTTTGATTGTAGAGTATGGACTGGATGGATTAGTGTCAAAAAAATGTGATGTTTATAGTTACGGGATCATGTTGCTGGAAACGTTTACCAGGAGAAAGCCTACTGATTTGGAGGGTGATGTTAGCTTGAAGCAATGGGTGAGTTATTCACTTTCAGAGGCACTAATGGACATCATAGATGCCAACATGATAACTTCAACTGGTAATCGCTTACGAAGGGAGCTAGAAGTTATGTTGTCAATCATGAAAGTGGCATTAGATTGTTGTGCTAAATCTCCGGCGAGAAGGACTAACATGAAAGATGTTGTAGGAATGCTACAGAAGACCAAAATTCAACTTGAATGTGGAGCATGTAGTTCCAAATGACTTGTTTGTTGCAAATTTTTGCTACATTGTTGGTTATTTTTTTTGGTTTTAGCACTTGAGTTGTGCATTGATTCTGTTTTCAGCAATCCTGGGTACCTTATATAAGTGGTCCAATAATATCCAAATGATGTGCCTCCTTCATCAAGTTTTCGAACATCAAAGAAGGCAGTTTCTCTTGTTCTGCTACTATCCTTTGTTTAGTCCTTCCTTGTATCTCCATAAGTCACCCTGACTGAGATCATACCATATGTGACCTATTCTGTTCTATGAGTTATCTGGTGGGAGCAGGCAATCAAGTGATTTGACAGTTTACACCGGTAACTGATTCATGACTGAAAGTGCATAAACTAAGAGGACTATAACAGTTTCATGAGGAAAGTAATTGTAGTTGAAGCCAATAAAAGGGCAGCCTGGTGCACAAAGTTCCCGCTATGCACGGGTTCTAGGAAAGGATTGGATCATGAGGGTCGATAGCATAAGAGCTAGAGTTGCTATTACCTGAGAAAAAACTAGTATCATCAACATAGCCTAAGTGAGTGATAATGGGGCATTTTCTCATGAACATTATAATCAATAAAATCTTTTTTTAAAATTAAATTATTCATCTTTATAGAAAGTAATTCATCGGACAAATTTGACTACTCATTGCCTGGGATAAATCCACTAGTGCTAGGTTGACTAAACTTTATTAATATTGAGATAAGTTAGTAAATGTGGCACTGCTCTTCACCACACAATTGTACAGAATATGAAAGCAAGGCAATTTGAAAAGGCTTGGTTGACTTACAAGTCTTTGGCTGATTAAATTGCGTATGATATTTATAATTCTGATTGAGATGTGAAGGCTTGGTTGATTTGGTGATATTAGTATTGGTATGACCAAAAGGGAGATCTCACTGCTATTTAAAGTCTCAAATCCACATGTTATAGAGCATACCTACTAATTATTGCAATAATGGAGAAAGCCTTCACATTTTTTCTCTTAACACTCTTGTTGCTTATGGCTAGTTCAGTCATGACCCAAACCAACATTACCACTGATCAATTAGCTCTTCTATCCTTAAAATCCCAAATTATTTCGGATCCCTTTCATTTATTGGATGAAAGTTGGTCTCCCGTTAGGTCTGTTTGCCAGTGGGTTGGAGTCATTTGTGGTTCTCGTCACCAACGAGTAAAGTCCTTGAATCTTTCCAACATGGATCTTTCTTTGAAAGCTACAATTTCCATGGAAATTTGCCTCAAGAAATGACACTCTTGTGTTGGCTTAAGTTTCTTGATTTAAGTTTCAACAACTTCAGCGGGAAGGTTCCTTCTTGGTTTGGATTTTTACACCAAGTTCAAGTTCTAAGTCTTAGGAATAATAGTTTCACCGGCTCCCTTCCCTCTTCAATTTTTAATATTTCAAAGCTTGAAATGTTGAATTTGGCATTCAATTCCTTAGAAGGTCATATCCCTGTGTCTCTCTCGAATGCCTCAAGGTTGCAGACGTTAGAATTATCTTATAATTCACTTCAAGGAGACATTCCAGATGGGATCGGCAATCTTACTAACATGAACTGGTTGTCCATACAACATAATCAACTTACGGGTTCTATACCATTCACAGTTTTCAATATTTCTAGGATCGAAATCACTGCATTTACACATAACACTATGCAAACAATATCTAGATTGCTATAGAAAAGAAGCAGGAGAATGAAGAAGATCACTGAGAGAGAGAAACTTGTGCAGAGAGATTTACTTTCTGTCCAAGAGTAGTTACATAAAGTGTTCTTTTTTAAAAAACTGAAATACATAATACTTGCAAGTCAAGTCTCTGAGCCATTAATAGCATATAATAATCTCTGTTTTCAAAATATAAGTTTGGGACCACCATATCAATAAATCAATTCAAAGAAACTCTTTCTCAAACCTCATGTAAGCACATGCAAGGCACTCTCTTTGTCAAGCATTTCAATAATACAAGTGTGGTCATGTCAAATTTCTCAATCGGATGCAACTCTTTCTCATTTAAAACAAGGGTGAAATTATATCAAGATGCTCCCTCTCATCATCTCTAAATCATACTCAAACACTAAGGTATTGAGTAAACTAGTTTCAAAACCATAAATCATGCATTTCAAATCATTCACAATAAGATCATAAACTTGAGTTTATCACAAGAGAGGGACTTCATAATCTGTGCTCCAAACAAATCTTAAATTTTAATTTCATACATATACATATACTTGTAAATCAATTTAAGGGGATGAGGCCTAAAGGCCAAAACAACAATATCAATAACATGCATAAAACATAATAAAAATCATGGATTTCAAACTCCTTTAACAAATTCATGCTTTATAATCTTTAAATCATAATTGAGTGTTTTCAACAAGCCCATGCATTTTTAAGATAAACCCCGCGTACCTCAATTTGGAAATTTGATGGATGATTCTTGAAGCCTACGATTTGGGGATTCCAAATCTTCAATCAATCTTGAAAACCTATGGCTAAATCTTGAGTTATTTGGGTGTTTAGTTTGAAACCCTAGAGAGTGTTCTTGAGTAATTTGGAAGATTGTGAATGTATCCTAGTGTCTTTGGGATTAAATTTCGTGTTTAGGATGATAAGGGGATGGAAAATACCCAATATACCTGTAATGAGATGGAATAAAAAATATAACTGGGAGCCCGATTTCATGGGTCACCGCGATGCGCCACAATCGTGGTGGCTCACTGGAAATTAATGAATGGGATTCTTAAGGTCACCGCGATGCGGAGCCATCGTGTTGTCCCACTGGTTGGGACCTAAAACTTCAGCACGATGCGCCACAATCGCGCTATGCGACTGGAATTTGAAAATTTCTAAATAGGCTCCCTCTGCGACGCGCCAAGCTCCAAAATAATGGTGTTTTATTACTAGAACTTAAATTATCCATAACTTCTTACCCGGGTTTCGAATTTGGCCGAATCTTATATCGACGAAAAGCTCATTTAATTTGTCAGATGATAAAAAGTCAAAATTAGGGAAATTCTATATGGTTTAAACTTTACTCACTTTGAAAGTCAAAAAATGAGACTAAGTTTCTTTGACATAATTCTAGTCATTTAACTCTAAAAGCATATTACCACGAGCTAACGCATGGACGATTTTTGTAGGGTGTTACATTATCCCCCTTTGGATCATTCATCCCCCAATGATGATGCAGAATACAGACAAGCATGATTTAAAGAATACTAAGGCCATAAAAGAATAAGACACGGATTGTACCTTCCATTTCGTCATCCACCGGATCAAACAAGTCTGGGTATCTATCTCTCATGTCATTTTTTGATTCCCAATTTGCTTCCTCAACTTTCTAATTTCTCCACAACACCTTAACTGACACTATCTCTTTGCTCCTCAACTTCCAAACTTGGCGATCTAACATTGCAATAGGTTCCTCTTCATATGCTAATGAGTCTGTCACCTTGATCTCCTCTACAGGAAACATTATGGAATGGTCTCTAATACATTTCTTCAACATGGATATGTGAAATACCGAATGAACAGAGCCCAATCTTGCAGGCAACTCTAACTCATAAGCAACTCCCCTTATCCTTCTCAAAATCTCGTATGGCCCTATATAGTGAGGACTCAGCTTACCAACCTTCCCAAAATGTATGAATCCCTTCATAGGAGAAACTTTGAGAAACACCCAATCACCAACCTCAAACTCTAAGTCTCTTCTCCTAACATCGGCGTAGGACTTCTGTCGACTCTGGGCTGTCTTAAGTTATGCTCTAATAATTTTCACGTCCTCTATTACCTAATTAACAAGATCAGGCCCAAACAACTAAGTATTACCAACTTCATAACACCATATTGGTGACCTATATTTTCTCCCATACATGGCTTCAAATGGAGCCATCTTAATACTTGTAATACCCCGAGAAATTTTGTGCGTAAACGTGTTGAGTTCAATCTTCTAGAATGAATTATAAATTTTTCGTGTGGAATGTCTTAGATTATGACCCACCATTGCGTAGAGTATCAAATAAGATTTCCAAATATATGTGGATCATCAAAAACGGAAACCCGAGCGACGAATTATGAACATTTTGATCGAACCGTGAATAGTAGTGAATACTAAAACGTGCAGGAAAAAGTACTGAGGCCTGGCGTATTTTTGCTCCAACTTTAAAAGATCACAACTCCTTGTACATAATGATCTGGGTGATCTACTATATATCAATGGAAAGCTCTGAGAATCCTCTTTCTAATAAAATTAGTTTCATCCAATTTGTCTATCGGAACAAAAAGTTATGGTCGATCTACTTCAACCTATCAAAAGCAAATTTTTGGGTCCACTTCAAATGATGATAATTCCTCGTACACAATGATCTGGGTGATATACTATCTATCATCTGAAATATATGTGAGTCCTCTTTCTAATGAAATTGGTTTCATCCAATTTGGATATCGGAGTAAAACGTTATGGTTGATCTACTTTAGACTATCAAAACAGTCCACCAAAGGACAGATTCGAGAATTATTTGATATTTAGGGCCATTTCGGTCATTCCCCCTCACCTAAAATCCATCCAAACCCTATATTAAAGCCTATTAGAAGCATTATATGTTATATTTCATCAAATTCCCTCAAAAAGAAAACCCTAAGCTCCTATATCCAACTTCAAGAACCTCCAAAGTTCACCATTAATTCTGCAAATTTATTCAAGATTCCAAGTTCCTAGTTCAAGAACTCCAAGAACCATCATTCAAAGGCACGATTAACATCTCAAAAATGAGTATAGATCTAAAGTTCATCATTCAAGTTATGTGGGGTTTTTCAACAAGAACTCTCTTTCGTTCTTGTACCCAAAAGTAATTTTCTTTACAAAGGCATGATTTTATTTGATTTTTTATGAATTTGAAGCATGAACCCATATCTTATGATGATTATTATGAAATATTGATATTTATGATTTTGAAAGATGAATTTACATGTGTGGAGATATAAAGCATGAATCTTGATCGATATTTATCATGATTTTGATATTTGAGTCGTGAATCCCCATTAGAAATTGTGTTTTTTGAGAAAGTGTGTGTTATAAGCACGTTGATGTTGAATATTTGAGATATTTTGAATGATTTGACCTTTTGGTCTTAATGGAGTTGTTTTGAACTCGAGTGTGAAAGAAATCCACAACGTGGTTGATTTTGATAGATGGGAAGCATGATGACTCCCGATGTATATTTATATATTACTGAAATTGTTTTGTTGTGGATTGTCTTTGAAATGATCTGAGCTAAGTCCAGGAGAAATCTTTAGCACTGTGTAGGAGGTATAAAGCGACCTTACTTCCTTAGAACTACGTACCCCCGTAGGAGTGAGCCTGAGGTTGATTTATATAGTGATCACTAGTTTGTGTGGATTTGATATCGATAGTCCTACTCCGATGGAAAGGATAGGACGGCTCTCCTCAATGTGGGTTGTACGTTGGAATCCATGTAGCTCACATGGTTTATGTCAGTTATAGGATCTCCCAGTGTGTGTGTGTTTTCTTGTGTCTATGGTGAATGGTGAAGTGATTTGAAAGTGGAATTGTGAAAGTTATTCTTTCGAAAAATTTAAATGATATTTACATTATGAGAATTGATATTCTTGATGAACTGAAAGTGATTGACAAATTATATGATGACTCATATGTGTTATTGTACTTATTTCATCCTCTCATGATTATGATGATTTTCTTCGGGCTATGTGAGTCTTTCATACATCCTGCATATTTCTTATAAATATTTATGATGATGATGTTTATATAACTACATACACCCCCATATACTTGTTCCTTTCCATGGTACTGACCCACATCTTCGGATGTGGGCTGCATTTTCTCGGAATGTAAGTTCAGGTGCTCAGTTCCAGGTTCGATAGTGATTATTCGGGCACGCTGTTCTACATCCTCTGTTGTGGTGAGTCCTCATGTTCCGAGGATGTGATGTCTGATGTTGGTTTCACGAAATTGTTTACATTTGATAACTGAGTATGAGTCAGTTGGGGCATGTCTCAATGGCTCGCTGGTTTTATTGATTTTCTTAGAGGCTTGTCAGACTAGTATAGATGTTAGGAGTTGACTAATAAATCGTATTTTGTTATCTTTCTGAAATTATTTTATTCTTGGATCATGATTACTCTGTTGATATTTGAGGGTTATTTATGGAAACCCCGTTGATTTGTGTTGAACTGAATGAAAATGGCTCAAAGGGTTAGCTTGGGGCTACTCGTAGCCTCAAGCACCATGTGACGCTCTGGGACCCATTTTCCAGGGCATTACAATACTGGCATGGTAGCTGTTATTATAAGCAAACACTATTAATGGCAAGTGATCTACCCAGCTACCTTTGAAGTTAATTACACAAGCCCTCAACATATCCTCAAGGGTCTGAATGGTGCGCTCATCTTGCCCATCAGTCTAAGGGTGGAAAGCAGTACTTAGGTTAACTAGGGTACCTAAACCCTGTTAAAAGACCTCCAAAACTATGAAATGAATTGCATACCTTAGTCAGATATGATGGATATAGGTGATCCATGCAAACGGACTATCTCCTTAATATACAGCTTGGCATAGTCATCTCCCGAATAGTTAGTTCTAACGGGCAGAAAGTGGGTTGACTTGCTCAGTCGATCAATAATCACCTAAATTGAATTGTATTGGCTTTGGGACCTCGAAATTCCCATGATGAAGTCCATACTGATCATCTCCCATTTCCAAAAAGTCAAGGCTATCTCTTGGGAGGTACCACCTGGCCTCATATGCTCTACTTTTACTTGTTGACAATTCAGACACTTGGCAAAAAAATTAGCCATATCACGCTTCTTATTATTCCACCAATAAATAGCTTTTAGATCATGATATATCTTAGTAAAGCCTGGGTGAACAATATACCTCAAAGTGTGAGCTTCATCAAGGATCCTCTTTCGTAACCCATCTACATCTAGCACACAGTCTGCCCTGATATCTCAAAACTCCATCACCACTAATTTCAAAGGACATCATCTTCTGTTGACCCATATCTTTCTTGATCTTTATCAAGATGGGATCTTCAACCTGCTTCTCTTTAACTTCAGCACAAAGGGAAGATTTAGGTACCTCATGAACAACCACTCCCCCATCTTTGAAATCTAAGAGTTGCACTCCTAGATTTGTAAGTCGGTGAATATCCTTCACCATCTCCCTCTTTCCCTTTTCAACATGTGAAAGACTACCTATAGATAACCTACTGAGGGTGTCGGATACCACATTTGCCTTTCCCGGACGGTAGTGCAGGCTCATATCATAATACTTTAAAAGTTTCAACCAATGCCATTGCCTGAGGTTCAATTCTTTCTGCGAGAAAACATACTGCAAACTCTTATGGTCAGTAAATATATCAACTAATACCCCATAGAGATAATGCCGCCAAATTTTGAGCGCAAACACCACAGCCGCTAACTCCAATTCATGTGTAGGGTAATTTTGCTCATGCACATTTAACTGCCTAGATTCATAAGCTGCTACTTTACCATACTGCATAAGTACACACCCAAGTCCCACACGGGATGCATCATAGTACACAACAAACTCTTCCGTACCTTTCAAAAAAGACAAAACGGGAGTAGTTGTCAACTTATCTTTTAACTTCTCAAAACTATTCTCACAGGAGTTAGACCACACGAACTTCACCTTTTTCTGAGTCAACTTAGTAAGTGGTGCAGCTATGGAATAAAAACTCTCTACAAATCTTCTATAATACCCTGCCAAACCCAAGAAGCTCCGAATATCAGTTGGAGTCATGGGTCTGGGCCATTTTCTCACTGCCTCAATCTTCTGGGGATCAACCTTTATCCCATCACTAGACACGGTATGCCCCAAGAAAGCAATAGCATTAAGCCAGAATTAGCACTTGAAAAATTTTGTATACAACTCATGATCTTTGAGAGTCTGAAGGATGATTTAGAGGTGATTGGCATGGTCCTCCTCACTCTTGGAATAAATTAGAATATCATCAATGAAAACTATAACAAATAGATCTAGAAACTGATGGAACACCCTATTCATAAGGTCCATGAAAGCCACAGGGGCATTAGTCAACCCAGAGGATATGCCTAAGAATTTATAATGACCGTATCGGGTTCAAAAAGCTGTTTTAGGAATATCTGACTCTCTAACCTTCAACTGATGGTATCCCGAATGAAGGCCTATTTTTGAAAAATAATTAGCACCCTGAAGCTGGTCAAAAAGATCATCAATTCTAGGAAGAGGATATTTATTTTTAATACTGAGCTTATTCAGCTGACGATAATCTATACACATATGCTGGGAACCATTTTTCTTTCACACGAAGAGTACAGGTGCACCCCAGGGAGAAACACTAGGATGGGTAAAGCCTTTATCTAGAAGATCTGCTAGCTGCTCTTTTAACTCTTTCAACTCTACAGGAGCCATCCTATATGGCGGGATAGAGATGGGATGGGTATCTAGCAACAAATCAATACCAAAATCTATCTCCCTATCAGGTGGTATTCCTAGGAGATCATCTAGAAAACTTTTGGGAACTCATTCACCACTGGGACGGACTGAAGAGAAGAGCTTTCAGTATTCAAATCTTTAACCTGAATAAGATGATACAAACAGCCCTTACAGCCCTTAGAAATGAGTTTATGGGCTCTGAGACAAGAGATGAACTTCCCACTAGGTGCTAAAGAATGTCCCTCCAATTCAATTGTTGGTTCATTTAGGAAAGAGAAAGTAACTTTTTGGGTTCTACAATTCAGTGTGGCATAGCACGAATGAAGTCAATCCATCCCTAAGATATCATCAAAATCAACCATGTCTAAGTCTATGAGGTCTGCCGCAGTATCCCGCCCACAAATAATCACCACACAATTTCTATACACCCTTCTACCTATTACAGAGTCTCCCACCAAAGTGGAACTTGAAAAAGGTTTGGTAATTACATCAGGCTCAAACCCAAAACCAATAACCAAGGTTCGCACTTGAAAAATTTTGTATACGACTCATGATCTTTGAGAGTCTGAAGGAAGATTTGGAGGTGATTGGCATGGTCCTCCTCACTCTTGGAATAAATTAGAATATCATCAATGAAAACTATAACAAATAGATCTAGAAACTGATGGAACACCCTATTCATAAGGTCCATGAAAGCCACAGGGACATTAGTCAACCCAAAGGATATGCCTAAGAATTTATAATGACTGTATCGGGTTCGAAAAGCTGTTTTAGGAATATCTAACTCTCTAACCTTCAACTGATGGTATCCCGAATGAAGGCCTATTTTTGAAAAATAATTAGCAACCTGAAGCTAGTCAAAAAGATCATCAATTCTAGGAAGAGGATATTTATTTTTAATACTGAGCTTATTCAACTGACGATAATCTATACACATATGCTGGGAACCATCTTTCTTTCGCACGAAGAGTACAGGTACACCCCAGGGAGAAACACTAGGATGGGTAAAGCCTTTATCTAGAAGATCTGCTAGCTGCTCTTTTAACTCTTTCAACTCTATAGGAGCCATCCTATATGGCGGGATAGAGATGGGATGGGTATCTAGCAACAAATCAATACCAAAATCTATCTCCCTATCAGGTGGTATTCCTAGGAGATCATCTAGAAAACTTTTGGGAACTCATTCACCACTGGGATGGACTGAAGAGAAGAGCTTTCAGTATTCAAATCTTTAACCTAAATAAGATGATACAAACAGCCCTTACAGCCCTTAGAAATGAGTTTATGGGCTCTAAGACAAGAGATGAACTTCCCACTAGGTGCTAAAGAATGTCCCTCCAATTCAATTGTTGGTTCATTTGGGAAAGAGAAAGTAACTTTTTGGGTTCTACAATTCAGTGTGGCATAGCACGAATGAAGTCAATCCATCCCTAAGATAGTATCAAAATCAACCATGTCTAAGTATATGAGGTCTGCCACAGTATCCCACCCATAAATAATCACCACACAATTTTTATGCACCCTTCTAGCCATTACAGAGTCTCCAATCAAAGTGGAAACAGAAAAAGGTTCGGTAATTACATCAGGCTCAAACCCAAAACCAATAGCCATATAAGGGGTCACATAAGACAGGGTAGACTTAGGATCATGTAACACATAAACATCATGAAAAAAGATTTGAAAAATACCAGTAACTACATCCGATGAGGCCTATGCCTCTTGTCGATTGGTCAAGGCATACAATTGGTTGTGGCTATTTACGATGGCTGAAGTGGTACCCTTTTGAGGCGGTGGTAGTACAGAATAATTAGCCTATGACTTGGCTCAAAAAACATTACCCTTTACTTTCAGACATTCTCTCTGGATATGGCCTAGCTGGCCACACGTATAACACACCATAGCACAAAACTGACATCTCCCTGATGATTTCTCCCACATTTCTCATAGCACGGGCATTTCTGAGAGGTCTAAGCTACACTTCCTTGAGACTGTAAACCCTACATCCTCGGCCCCTGCCTATACTAAAAATCTTGAGTGCGCTGTTTGATTGGGGGTCTGGTCATTGAGGAACTAGCTGTAGACTGTGCATTACCCTAATTCTTTTTTTCTTGCCATTTGTTACCCCAATTCCCACTCTACTGCTACTGACTATAGCTCTAGTGTACTATTTTGGCTCTTTTTTCTTATCTGTCCTTCTTTCTAGATTCAGTGATTTTCTTTTTCTTTTCCTCAACTTACTGCATATGGATTGATAGTATGGCAAAATCCATGTCCTGGTTCAACATTACTCCCTGACATTCAAGACTAAGTCATCTGAAAGGTCGGATGCAAATTTTCTCATTTGGGCTTTTATGTTACTATTCAGCTCTGGAGCATAACGGGCTAGTTGGTTGAACCTTAGAGTGTACGACTGGACACTCATCTTACCTTGTTTTAGATTCATATACTCTTCGGCTTTGACCTCTCTTAGCTCGAGAGGAAAGAATAGATCAAAGAAGACTTTCACGAACTCGACCCAAACTGTGGGCTCAGCATGCTCACTTTTTGAATCTTCCCACTCGTTATACCATTGGTTCGCCACATCCTTAAGCTGGTAAGTTGCTAAATCAACCCCCTCTAGCTTATTTATATGCATCACCTTAAAGATCTTCTCCATCCCGTCCACAAACTCCTATGGATCCTCTTCTACCTTGGTACCAGTAAACTTAGGCTGGTTCATCCTCATGAACTGGCCTACTCTTGTAGCCATAGAGACAACAGATGCATACCCAATATCTTCCGACCGTTGAGTCTATATGGCTACCAACTGGGCAAGCATGTGAATGGACTGTCTGAATTTTGTATTAGATACCTCTCTCTCGCAAGGCTGAGTGCGGTTAGTCCCCATTTGAGAAGCTTTGGGTGCCCTAAGTGGGCTGGTCTGGGTAGGTGAGACTCCTGGAGTAGCATCAATCTCTGGAGTCTGAGCTCTATTTTGGGTCCTCATCCCATGAGTGGGAAGGACCTCATCTGTCTGTGCATTCTGATCGATAGTACGACGGGGAGGTATGATTATTTTCTGAAACACAAGAGATCATCGATTAGGGGAAAACTTAGACTCTAAAGCACGAACTAAACCACAAAGAAGATAAACATTCCTAAACGCCTAGTAGACTCCTACTTATAAGTGTGGCACGTTACACACCTATAGACAAGATTCTACCCGACGCAATTTCGCAGACACCCTAGGACCATGAACTGTGCTTTGATACCAAGTTTGTCACGACCCAAACTAGGGCCTGGCCGTGGAGGCCATCCCAAACCATGAAGGCCCGAACATCCTACTCTATATGGTAGTCATGCACAACATTCATATAATATGAGAATATGCGTAAATACAATCTAATATGGAAACATGGCCATTAACTCTGAGTTTCAAGACATGAGAATGAAAGTTACAATTTAAAACATCTGAATAAGCTCTGAATCAGTCCGTGAACTCTCTACTACATCTCAAAACTGTTCTAAAAATTGGGAAAAGGCCCCCAGTAGACCGAACTAATGGAATAACATAATCTGAAATAACAGGCCTTCTGGAACAAGGAAGGCTCACCACTGAACGGATCACTTCTCTCTGGAATACTCTATTGATTAGCTGGACCCTTGGACTGAGCCTTTGAACCTTGGAGGTAGGGGGTCAATACAGATGTACTGGTATGCAGAGCAGATCTGTAATACCCTGAATTTTCTTCCTAGCTAATTTCATCCCAAGAATGCCTAGTATTAGCTTTTAAAGTGAATGATGATTATTCCATGAGTAGTTTTCAAGATTTTCACTTTTTTCTGTGTGGGAAATTCAATAAGCTTTCCATCAATATAAAATTCGCCCAAATTCAACACCAAGGTGAAGAGTTAGAGACTTTTTAGTGAGACAGTGTATCACTTGAGCCTCCAGCGCGTCTCGAAGATAGCTCAAATGGCAATTGTCAATTTCCAGTGTTGCTCCGCGATAGTGGTGCATCGTACCAAACTTCCAGGTCAAAGACAAGTGGCAACGCAATAGCTCCGCGTCGCTCCACTGTGCAAATTCCTATTTGTCATTTTCCAATGACTTGGCGCGATAGTGGCACGTCGCGCCAAGGATGAAAATCAGAAAATTTTCTCAGAAATTAAAGACGTGTCCTAGGGTTAAAAGGGTCAATTTCCCCACCCTATATAATCCTTATAACACAATATTTGGTCATAATTCAGCAACTTATACTCAATTACTTTCAAAAAAACTCTCAAGAACAAGCCCTAGGGTTTTCATAGAAGGATCGATTCCAATGGAATGTATGTGTAGTGTTCATCCACGGATCCCTTTCATTCATGGAGTCAAATAATCATGTTTTAAATACCCTATTGTGATTTGATCATGTTCAAGTTAATACTTATTATTTATGTTTCAAGATGGTGTCTTGATGACTTTCCATGAAGTATGTGAGTTTGTTGATTGAAAACCTATGAGTTTGGGTAGTTTTAGATTCTTAAATTGATGATTTCACCTATGCTATAAAGTGTGTATGTAAGGTGTTTGAGAAAATTCCTAGAATAATAGAATATGTTACTTATGACTTAATAGTATGTAAATGACAAGTCCATGGTAACCCTTATGATGCAACACAATTTCCATGCTCTTGTTGTGTATTGACTATTGTGTTATGCAACGTTCATGATATTTAAATCATGCAAGTATGTACATGCTATATGCATTCCCTTTCATGATCAAGACTATGATAACTATGTGAAGCATGAAATCCCTTATTTATGGTATTATGAATTATAAACTCTATTCCTATGATCAAGAAGTATTATGGATTTTTGGTGTTGGTCATGTATTCAGGAATGACATGCCGTGTCAGTTTTATTCTATCAAGTCCTAGGGGTACTTGTACTTGAAAAATATAGTTGTATACCTAGAACTATGTCATGTTTTCACAATACTCTCAGTCAATCCATGTTCCATAGAAATCAGTCAGTCATGTGACTCAAGAAATTTTAGAAATCTCATGAACTCAGTACTCAGTAAGATCAGTAATCTCATGAACTCAGTCAGTTATAAGATATCAATAGTATTCCATCAGTCATGGAATTCAGTAAACTCAATCCATGTGCAATCAGTCAATCATGTTCAGTCTCTTCAGATGGGAGTAGAAATTAGAACCGAGTGAACCCAAGGATGGGAACACAAACTGTCAGATGAGGGTGTGATTCTTAGCAGTCATCCTTGTGTCCAAAAACTATGTAGCCAGCATAGGTTAAGACATCAACACTGTCAAATGAGGGTTGATGAGATGGATAAGCACTGTCAGATGAGGTCCCCACCATTTTCTTTTGGGGATACTGTCAGATGAGGGTACCCACAGTTGTCCTTACCAGTGGCGCGGTATTGACACCCTTTTAATCAGGGCACAGATTGGACCTCAGCTCAGCTATTCTAGCGCATTTGGGGTATGTCGATTAAATAACTATTCCCATAGTTCTATATCAGTCTCAGCAAAAGAACTCAGATAGTTCTTTAGATTTTAGGACTGTCAGATACAGTCAACTCAATCACAATACAAAACTCAGATAGTTCAATCAAATTTTGGACTGTAATACGCAGTCACTTATGTTATCAGTTATTTCAGTTATCGAAACTCTAGTATCAGTCATGCTATATATCAGTAAATTCATGTCATCAGTATATAGATTTAGTTATCATGTTCTCATGATCTCAGTTACTATGTATTCATGTGTGCACTCTCATGTTCATATTAGTCAGTCAGTTATTATCATTTATACATGTAAGCCCCATGTATTCATCCTACCTCACATGTATACTCAGTTAATTCTTTTGTACTGATGCATTTGCGCTATGGTGTTTTCTTTTTATGTTACACCTTAGGTTTAGAGACACGACTCCCAGATCAGCAACAGCAGTAGCATTCCAGGGTTTAGAGTTTTAGCAGTGAGTCCTCATTTTTTGATGACGTGATCTTATTTTATTATATCAGTTTAGTTTTCAGTTGACGGAGTTAGTTGGGGACATTTACCATCAACTCCTTAGTCAGACAGTTAGAGGCTTTCAAACAACTACAATATTTTTCATGTTTTTTAGACTTCAGTATTTCAGTTTTGTTTTGGTATCGAGATACCACTCTATGTCAGACATTATTGTTAATATTTAGTTATGTTCAGTATTAAACCTTATGGCCTCTCAGTGCATGTTTCTGTATTTTCATGTCATATTATGTAGTGTATAGGTATAGATATCAATCATGGGTTAGCTTGTGGTATTTTGGGATCATGAGCACCGTGTAGCATTCCGGTTCAGATAATTGGGGCATTACAAACTTTGTATCATATCCTAAGGTTCAACAGAGTCCTAAGAAGTGTGAAAGCCGTATCTAGTAGAGTCTTGTACATGAGTGTGTTGCGCGCCACATTTATGTGCAGGAGGCTATGCGATGTTTTAAGAAATAGTTTCCCTTCTAAAAGTATTCGTGTCATGCCTATGAGCATAATCATAAGTCAATCTCTCTGTCTAATCCATTTCTCCTCTTAATTTCAGAACATGCCTCCAAAGAGAAGAAACCAGTTAGCTCCTCAGCCTGAAGATCCTTTGGGCGAGAATATTTCTCATGCAAAATTCAGAACCGTATTTACCACCCTTGCTCAGTCATTAGCTGCTATAATGAGTGGCCAATAGTTATTCCAGCCAACCCAGTGACCAACTCAGCCGCAGCTAGGATTCGGGACTTCACCCAAATTAATCTTCCAACGTTCCTTGAGTCTAAGGTAGATAAAGACCCTCAAGAATTCATAGATCAAGTCCAGAAAGTGACAGATATTATGGGGGTGACTACTGTTGAGAGTGATGAGTTAGCCATATACCAGTTGCAAGATATGGCTTATACTTGGTACAAGCAGTGAAAGTCCAAAAGGGTAGATGGTTCAGGTCCTATAGAGTGGGAGAAGTTTGTCACGGCTTTCTTAGACAGATTCTTTCCCCAGGAGATGAGGGAGGCGAAGGTTCTAGAGTTCATCAACCTCAGGTAGGGTAATATGATGGTGAAAGAGTATTCTCTCAGGTTTACTCAATTAGCCAGATATGCCCCTCATGTGGTTACAGACAACAGAGCTAAGATGAGCAAGTTTGCTTCAAGGGTAAATAATAGAGTGGTTAATGAGTGCAGATCCATGATGCTAAATAGTAACATGACTTTAGCTCGACTCATTACTCATGCTCAGTAGATAGAGGAGAAGAAAATTAAGCAGAAGGAAAAGCATAATAAAAAATCTAGGACAGGTAGCTTCAATTTTAGACAGCCTAAATCACAAGGAGGAAACCGTTCCCAGTTTCACCCTAAGTCATCAGTTTCATCTCCTTCTACAACCAGTGCTACAGTTTCTAAGTTCAGATAGGGTAACAAAGATAGAGTGCCAGGCTCTAAGTCTTAGGGCAGTGTCAGTAATACCCGAACTAATCCCCTATGTCAGACTTGTGGTAAGAACCACAAAGGTGCTTTTACAGAGCAGGTAGCAATGTCTATTTCGGTTGTGGAAAGATAGTCCAGAGAGTCAGAGATTATCCCCAACCAGGTTATCAAGGTCAACAGAACCGTTCTACAACTCAGTCCGGTCACACGAACTAGCAAGGTGCCACTTCCAGTGCTACTAGTTGTTACTGGTATGTTATAGATCTTTCATGTTCATGTTTACGCTTTGCTAGATCTAGGTGCATCCTTGTCTTTTGTTACTCCTTATATAGCAGGAGATTTCAGAGTCAGTCCTGAAATTCTAGCAGAACCCTTTTTAGTATCTACCCTACTGGGTAAAACTATCATAGCTCCGGGGGTATACAGGAACTACTCGGTTATGATATTTTAGAAAGTCACATTAGCAGATTCAGTCGAGGTAGAAATGACTGATTTTGATGTCATTCTCGGTATGGATTGGCTTCATTCCTGCTATGCCACAGTCAACTGTAGAAACTAAATAGTTTAGTTTCAGTTTTCGAATGAACCCATCCTAGAGTGGAAGGGTAATACTTTAGCGTTCAGAGGTCAGCTTATTTCCTACGTTCGAGCAAGGAAAATAATATCTAAGGGGTGTGTTTATCATCCCATTCATGTTAAGGACTCTAGTTCTGAATCTCCCAGTCTTAAATCAGTCCCAATGGTTAATGAGTATTCAGATGACTTTCTCAAAGATCTTCTAGGCATTCCTCTTGAAAGGAAAATAGACTTCGACATAGACCTTGTTCCAGACACTCAACCTATCTCTATTCCATCATACAAAATGGGACCATCAAAACTCAAAGAATTGAAAGAACAGTTGAAGGATCTGTTAGATAAGGGATTCATTAGACCCAACATTTCCCCATAGGGTACACTAGTCTTATTCGTGTGCAATAAAGACGGTTCCCTCAAAATGTGCATAGATTACCGTCAACTCAATAAAGTCATGGTCAAGAACAAGTATTCTCTTCCTAGAATTGATGACTTGTTTGACCAACTTCAGGGTGCCAGTTATTTCTCTATGATAGACCTCAGATTAGGCTACCATCAGCTCAAAGTTAGAGAATGTGACACTTCGAAGACAGCTTTCCCTACTCGATATGGTCACTTCAAATTTCTAGTCATGTCCTTTGGTCTTACCAATAGCCCAGCCACTTTTATGGACTTGATAAACCGTGTATTCAAGCAGTACCTGGACATGTTCGTGATAGTCTTTATAGATTACATCCTTGTTTACTCCCGCGGTAAGAAAGACCATTCAAACCATCTCAGAATTATATTCTAGACTCTCAGAGATCATCAGTTGTTCACCAAATTCAGTAAGTGCAAATTTTAGATGAGGTCAGTAGCATTCCTTGGTCATATCATTTCCAGTGATGGCATTATAGTAGATCCTCAGAAGACCAAAGTGGTAAGAAACTGGCCTCACCCTATCTCTCCATTAGATATTAGGAGTTTCTTAGGCTTGGCTGGCTCTTACAGACGATTTGTTGAGGGATTTTCTTCTATTGCATCCCCTATGTCTAGATTGACTCAGAAGAAGGTCAAGTTTTAGTGGTCAAATTCTTGCGAGAAGAGTTTTTAGGAGTTGAAGACTCGACTCATCTCAGCTCCAATTCTAGCTCTTCCAAATGGTTCAGATGGGTTCATAGTGTATTGTGATGCATCTAGAGTAGGTTTGGGTTGTGTCCTCATGTAGCATGGTAAGGTCATAGCCTATGCCTCTAGACAGTTAAAGCCCTATGAGAAGAATTATCCTGCTCATAATCTTGAGTTAGCAGCCGTAGTATTTGCCTTGAAGATTTAGAGGCATTATCTCTATGGAGTTCATGTAGATGTTTTCACAAATCATAAGAGTCTTCAGTATGTATTTTTTGAGAAAGATCTTAATCTTCGTCAGAGAAGGTGGTTAGAGCTCTTGAAAATTTATGACATGAGTGTCCTTTATTATACAGGCAAGGCCAATGTAGTGGTCGATGCTTTCAGTAGACTGTCCATGGGTAGCGTTTCTCATGTTGAGGATAGTAAGAAGGAGTTAGTTCAGGAAGTTCATCAGTTTGCCAGACTAGGCATTCGCTTAGTCGATTCTTCAGAGGGTGGTGTATGTGTTCAGAGTAGTTCATAATTATCTCTAGTTTCCGAGGTAAAAGAAAATCAAGACGGGGATCCTAGCCTTTTCAAGCTAAAGGAGTCAGTCAGAGATTAGAAAGTAGAGGTTTTCTCCTAAGGGGGGATGGTGTCCTTCTTTGTCAGGGTCGTTTGTGTGTTCCAGGTGTAGATGACTTGAGGCAGCAAATTCTTACAAAAGCGCATGGTGCGTGATACTCTATTCATCCACGGGCCACTAAGATGTACCGCGACTTGCAGAAGATCTATTGGTGGAGTGGGATGAAGAGAGATGTTGCAGAGTTTGTAGCCAAGTGCTCTACATGTCAGTAAGTTAATATAGAGCATCAAAAGCCTAGTGGTTCTATACAGGAGTTCACCATTCTTACTTGGAAATGGGAAGAAGTGGACATGGATTTTGTAATGGGTTTGCCTCGAACTCATCATCAGCATGATTCAGTTTGGGTCATAATAGATTGAATGACGAAGTCAGCTCATTTCCTTCTAGTTCATACCTCTTATTCAATCGAGGATTACACCAAACTCTATATCAGGGAGTTGGTCAGATTACACGGCATTCCATTATCTATTATCTTAGATAGAGATACCCAGTTTACCTCTCACTTCTGGAAAGCATTCCAAAAGGGTATTGGTACCCAAGTTTATCTCAGTAAAACCTTTCATCCTCAGATAGATGGTCAAGAAGAAAGGACCATTCAGACTCTTGAAGATATGCTAAGGGCGTGTGTAGTTGATTTCAAGGGTAGTTAGGATGACCACTTGCCTTTGATTGAGTTTACACACAATAATAGCTAGATGTAAATCTCTAATCAGTTGGTTCAAAGTTAGTGAGGCCTCAGTCATAGGTCCTGACTTAGTGTTTGATGCCTTAGAGAAAATCCAGTTGATTAGAGAAAGACTCTGGGCTGCTCAGAGCCGACAGAAGTCTTATGTAGATGTTAGTATAAAGGATCTTGAGTTAGAGATTGGTGATTATGTATATCTAAAGATTTCTCCCATAAAGGGAGTGAATAGGTTCGGCAAGAAGGGAAAGCTCAGTCCCCAATATGTCGGCCCTTTCCAAATTCTCAATCACTTCAGCAAGGTAGCTTATGAGCTCAATTTACCTTTAGATCTAGCCTCAGTTCATCCAGTATTTCATGTATCATTGCTCAAGAAGTGCATAGGTGACCCATCAGTCGTAGTCCTTATTCAGATCATTGATGTTCAGAACAGCCTCTCTTATGAAGAGATTCCAATCGAAATCCTAAATTATCAGACTTGTAGACTGAGAAACAAAGAAGTCCCTCTAGTCAAAGTTCTTTGGTGAAATCAATCTGTTGATGGAGCTACTTGGGAAGCAGAAGCAGACATGTGCACTAAGTACCTTCACCTCTTCTCCACCAATCCATATTAAGCTCAATGTAACAGTTCTCCTTAAGCTTATTTAGCTTCACGTTAAGTATTCAATACAACTTAGTATTCAGTTTCATGCTCATGTTTCATCACAAATTTGGTATCAAGTACCATTGCATATTTGGTCATGCATTTATGTACCAGCTCAGTTATGAAATTATGCATCAGACATGCATTCTCATTGTGAGAAACTTAGTTCTTCAGAACACTCAGTTATGCATTCATGAATCAGTTACACATGCATCAGATATGTATGTTCAGTATGTTATGTTCAGCTTGTCAGTCATGAGATCATGTTCCAGTTATCCATGTTCAGCTCATTTTTAGCTTATTGTTCCCCCTCTCAGCCAGTCCTATTCGAGGATGAATGTTCCTAAGGAGGAGATATTGTAATACCCCGAATTTTCTTCCTAACTAATTTCATCCCAAGAATGCCTAGTATTAATTCTAAAGTGAATGATGATTATTCCAGGAGGAATTTTCAAGATTTTCACTTTTTTTTCATGTGGGAAATTCAATAAGCTTTTCATCGATATAAAATTCACCCAAATCCGACACCCGGGCTAAGAGTTACTTGAACTCAAACCTTCTTCGGGTAACCAACTAACCCTCTTTAAGCCCGCTGTTAACTCTTTAAAGCATGCATTCTCTGAAAATATATTCTAGAAACATACTCTATTATGGCATACATGATTATGGTATCGTCATACCATTGACTTGCAAGTCACGAATGTGAGCCATTAATAGCATATAATAATCTTTTTTTACAAAACATAAGTTTGGTATCACCATATCAATAAATCAATTCAAAGAAACTCTTTCTCAAACCTATTGTAAACACATGCAAGGCACTCTCTTTGTCAAGCATTTCAATAATACAAGGGTACTCATGTCAAATTTCTCAATCTCATGCAACACTTTCTCATTTAAAACAAGGGTAAAATTATATCAAGAAGCTCCCTCTAATCATCTCTAAATCATGCTCAAACATAAGGTATTGAGAAAACTTGTTTCAAAACCATAAATCATACATTTCAAATCATTCACAATAAGATCATAAACTTGAATATATCACGAGAGAGGGACTTCATAATCTGTGCTCTCAAACAAATCTTAAATTTCAATTTTATACATATACATATACTTGTATATCAATTTAAGGGGATGAGGCCTAAAGGCCAAAACAACAATATCAATAACATGCATAAAGCATGATAAAAATCATGGATTTCAAACCCCTTTAACAAATTCATGCTTTATAATCTTTAAATCATAATTGAGTGTTTTTAACAAGCCCATGCATTTTTAGGATAAACCCCACGTACCTCAATTTGGAAATTTGATGGATGATTCTTGAAGCCTACGATTTGGGGATTCCAAATCTTCAATCAATCTTGAAAACCCACGGTTAAATCTTGAGTCATTTGGGTTTTTAGTTTGAAACCCTAGAGAGTGTTCTTGAGTAATTTGGATGATTGTGAATGTATTCTGGTGTCTTCAAGATTAAACCCCGTATTTCGGCTGATAAGGGGATAAAAAATACCCAATATACCCTTAATGAGATGGAATAAAAAATACATATGGGAGCACAATTTCATGGGCCGCCGCGACGCGCCACAATCATGGTGGCTCACTAGAAATTGACGAATGGGATTCTTAATGTCACCGCGACGCAGAGCCATCGTGTTGTCCCACTAGTTGAGACCTGAACCTTCAGCGCAACGTTCCACAATCGCACTATGCTACTGAAATTTGACAATTTCTAAATAGGCCCCCTCCGCGATGCGCCAAGCACCAAAATGACGGTGTTTTACGACTAGAACTTAAATTAGCCATAACTTCTTGCCCAGGTATCAGATTTGGGCAAATCTTATATCGACAGAAAGATCATTCAATTTTTCACATGATAAAAAGTCAAAATTAGGGAAATTTTATATGGTTTAAACTTTACTCACTTTTGGAAGTCGAAAAATTTGACTAAGTTTCTTCGACACAATTCTAGTCATTTAACTCTAAAAGTATATTACCACGAGCTAATGCATGGAAAATTTTTGCGGGGTGTTACACTTTAATTTTGTATGGGCGGCACCATAGCATGAACTAGAACATGAAGAAAGGGAAACATTCCTAAACACCTTGTAGCCTCCTACTTATAAGTGTGGCGCGCTACACACCCATAAATAGGATTCTACCCGATGCTATTTCGCAGACACCCTGGTACCATAAAGCGTGCTCTCATACCAAGTTTTTCACGACCCATTATAATGCCTCATGTTTCGAGCTAGAATAAAAATCATCATTTCTATGCATAGATGATCCAAAATCCATAAATCCTATGCAAATTTTCCATGTTAATCAAGTATGTAGTGTGGTAACCAATTTTAGCATGAATTGAGATCATAAAGGTCCCCTAACTCAAGGACAAGTTGAAAGCTTTCCTATCGTTCGAGTTTTAGTAAACATCTAAAATTGAGTCAACTTCAATTGACCATACCTCCTTGTATATAATGAGTTGGGTGACCTACTACATATGAAATGAAATATCTTCGAATTAGCTTTCCATAGATACAAAATTCGCCTAAAACGGACACTCGTTGAAGAATTTAGAGCATTTTTAGTGTCAGCATTCTCGATTGACTAACCACTGTGTTGTGATGAGCCTTAAATTGACAATTATCAATTTCAGCAGCTCACCACGATTTCCAATGCATCGTGGTGAAGCTTTTAATGGTGTTCCAGTCCCAAATTTTAAATTCCAAGGTCAAACTAGACATTTCCCATGCACTAAACACATCCAAACACGGGATTTAATCCCAAATACACCTAAATGCATACACTTTCTTCAAAATTCATCAAGAACTCTCTCTAGGTTTTCAAGCAAGAATCCAAAATAACTCAAGATTCAACCTTGGGTTTTCAAAAGCACTTGAAGATTTGGAATCCCCAATCCGCAAGGTTCGATAATTACCTATTATATTTAGAGGTTAAGGTATGCGGGCTTTTCCAAAAATTTCATGGTCGTAGAAATCATGATTTTAAGAAAGGGGTTTTCAGATTTATGAATACATTCATGTTTTAGAAATCTTCACGATATTGTTTTTGTCTTTTGACCTTCCCCACATTGATTTGAAATTATATATATATAAATGTACGTGATTTAAGTTAATATTCGAATTGAGAGCATGACTCACATGAAATCTCTCTCTTGATGTGATTGTTCCCATGTTTCACATGATATGGATTGTTTTTAAAATGCATCTGGAAAAGCACATTACGAAGTATCTTGATTTATAAATGATTTGGTTATAAATCTTGAATTCAAAAGAGAGTGTTGTTTGTATTGAAAATGTTGAAAATACATATAATGAAAGAGTGCATGGATTTTGCCAAAATCACATGACCATCTTATGTTTGAAGAGTTCTTGCGTAGTTTTGACTTATGCTTTTGGAACATGAAATCTCTTATACTATTTGCATGTTTGGGTGGTTTGAACTATCTTTTAATGAAAGAAGTTTGCATGATGCATTATGGCTTAGAAATAAGACTTTCAAGTCTTGGTGTGACGACACCAGTTCAGATTATGCCCTGATAATTTCAGAACAGAATAGAATGCATGTCTGAAATCAGACTTTTCAGATGTTGAAACTAGAAAATACATGCTTCAGAACAGGATAAAAATGGGCATAAAGAGAGCTTTGGTGGTTCCCGAAAAAGACATGAGTTCAGATAACTCATTACCCAAAACCGTGATTTGCCAATCCGAGTATATTATATTACGCTGGCCTAATGTCATGTAGCGTATCAAAATTAGAAACTCCAACCCTTAAGGCACACTCGGGTTGGAGGCTTCCCCGCCGAGTCAATGGCGGATTCCATACCGCCCGTGGAATATTAGAATTGTAGGGGACTGCCACCTAACTTAGAATTTATACAAAGATCAAACATTGCATTGACAAGAATGATTTGTGATTTTCAGAAAGTGCCCATGTGTTTTAGAACTATTTCATGAATGGTATTTGACAAATTGCTCTCCAACTATTTTATTTATATAAAAGCTTTATTTTGGAATACTTTGCATACCAGTACATCTGTATTGACCCCCCTCCTCCCTCCAGGTTCTGAGGCTCAGTCTAGATTCCAGAAAGGTAGTAGATTTTTTCAAACAGAGTTGTTGTGTCCAGTTAGTGAGCCTTCTCTATCCCAGACGGCCTGTCTATTTAGATAATGTCACTTATTATTATTTTAGTCTACTGGGGGCCTTGTCCCAGTTTTTAAATAGTTGTCAGATTTTTATGTAGTAGAGATTTCATAGACTGAGTCAGATGTTATTTAGATGTAGTTGCACTATAGTTTTCGTGCTTATGTTGAAATTAGAATTTGACCATGTTTCTGTAGCTAATTATGTTTCCACATCTTCTTTATTTATATGAATGTTGTGCATGATTACCAAATAGAGAAGGGTGTTTCGCGTCTTCATGGTTTGGGATTCTATCATTTCTAGGCCCTAGTTTGGGTCGTGACAAACTTGGTATTAGAGCACAGTTCATGGTCCTAGAGTTTCTGCAAAATTGCGTCGGGTAGAGTCCTGTTTATGGGTGTGTAGTGTGCCATACTTATAAGCAGGAGGCTACTAGGCGTTTAGGAATATTTCCCTTTCTTCGTGTTCTAGTTCGTGCTATTGAGCCAGAATGTTCCTCTTCCATACTCTAATTCGTACTAAGGTGTCCCCATTTGAAAGTAAAGTCATTCCATATCTTTCCTTACTTTGATGTTCCCAGATATGTCTCATTATTGGGGTGATTCAAGTGCAGAAGTTTACAGTTTAAATGGTATGGTCCTTTCTGGCTGAGACACATAAGAGTTTAAAATTTGTGCAAGGACTTGAGAAGAGTCCATTAGTGCCTCAGAGTGTATTGATTTTAGTGTGAACTTTGATTTTAATTAAATCATGCTTTTTGTCCTACGGTATTAAGAGTATTCCATTTTTTTTAGAATTTATATTGCAAATGTCATGCTTAAGAGGGGACGATGTGTAGCAGAATGTTGGAAATGTATTTCCACCCGAGTAGTAGTATAAGTTAAGTGTCGGTGTCATGACTTATTGGTAGTGATATTGGACCAAGAAGTTGGTGATGTGAAGTCACAAAGTTAGAAGTTAGAGTGAGGTGACTTGTGCGTAAATAAATATTTTAGTTGAATAACCAATGTTTGAGGATGATTTACCACTTTATAGTGATATACTAATGTGGTAGCTAGTAGCATGTGTGGATTGTATGGTAGTCTGTGGGAGAAGTTTTTGACTCAGATTTTTATTTATATAGTGTAAGATGTGTATTCTTAGATCATTGAATATTGTGTGTCAATTTTCTATTTCTTGTAATATGTAATCTTGTTATCATGGTGTTTTTAAAAAATCAAAGTCTAGTGAAGCCGTGTGGGACTCTTTTGATTCACTAGCATAGTTGCTTTGTTATTATTTCATTTTCTTGTTCAAAACACAAAAATCAAAGTCTAGTGAATCAGTGGGAGGCCTATTTCGATTCACTAGCAACTTGTTATTCATCTTGTTTTTCTCGTGTTGGTTGGAAATGGGGTTTAGGGGCGAAATGGCAAAAAAGGTGGTAAGGAGATTTATTGAATATATGTATAGACGAATCTTTTTGCATGAGATTGAGTTGGTAATGAAGTGATATGTCCTTGCGTGTTAGTTTAGTAGAAGGTAAAGAAGGAGTTATTAGTCAAGGTGGATTATTGTTTTCTTGAAGTATGAAAATGGCTAGATTAGGAAGTAAGTTAGGATTATAAACTCATGGTTGTTTGTGGAATTTAAAAGTAGTCTAAATGTATGCTTGGGTAAGTAGGTGTGATGTGAGAATACCGTATAAGTAGATAAAATAGTATGGGGTTATGATATAATATTAAGGTTGACCATGTCTATTATGTGACTTTACCCCTTCCCCCCCCCCCCCCCCCGACCTTCTTTTTGTTGGTAGTTGTATACTAGTACTACTTGTGAGAAGGTATGTAGTAGATTTTTGAGGTATTTGGATAGAATGTCCAAATTTAACGGAGTAGTATATTATGTTTCCTTCTTCATTGATGGTAGATGATTGATGCTAGACTATTGGCTTGAATTTAATGTAGGATATGGATGTGAGAATAGTGTCTTAAGATTAAGGACGAATGTTTTGTGAGAATTGTGTGTAAGGTTGGGTTTTAAATCAAGTTTAGCACTAGATATTAAGTTTGAACAGTTGATGTCCATGAAGGTGGATGTGATGATTTCTTGGTTAATGATATTAGCCTTATGGAAGTAATCTAATAGGCTTTAATAGTGTATGCCAGAGCTTAAGTTTGTTTGATTCATAATGAAGTATGATGTTATATGTATGATGTAGAAGTATGCCCAAGGTGATATGAGGTTGCGATAATTTTTCTATGGCTATTACATGTTGTGTGTGGCTAGTAGTACCATTGAGTTGATAGATGGTATATGGTTTTCTAAATAGCCAAGTTAAAAAGTTCTGATTGATAGTGTTGGGCCTTTTGATATGATCTTGAATTTTCATGGTAGAGAGATATAAGTTGGGGTCGCGATATTGATATGTTATGACGAAAGTAGTATGGTTCACCAAAGGCTTGGTGATATCCATGTTAAGTGTTATAATCTATATTTGAATTTTTGAAGGTTGAACTGAAAGAAATAAGAGTTGAAGCGCTATAGGGTGTGCTCTCAAACTATTGGAATACTCATGAAGATACAAAGTTAGTAAGTATTCAAGTATTATATAATGACTATTGGGTCTATAAAATGATAGGGTGTATCTCAGAAGGTGGTATTACCAGTGGGTTTTCCACTTCTAGGTGTAGTTATTCGGGTTAAGTTCTATTAATTACGTGTATCGTCATATTCCAGACCCCAGAGTGTAATGAGTGTAGTTCCGTTTAGAGTCTAGTAAGGGGTCTTACGAACATAAGATGATGGCTTTAAGCTAAGGGGGAGATGATAGAACAAGTGACCAAGACAGGCTCTCAGATTCTTGTAGTGATGTCAATATGATATAGAACATCAGGAAGTGAGGGTAAGGCTCAACCCATTCTTATCTCAGTATTTTTCAGTTCTCCCAATACTTACTCATGCTTTACGTTTTAGTTCCATGATCATAGTTCATGTTCATGTATATGATATAGAATCACGTGTTCTTCCAGTTCTAGAATGAGGAGTTCCAGTTCATTCAATAGTCGGAATCATATTCCATATGTTGTGAACTTCAAATTGAGGTCATGCAGCTCATGACTCATGTACTCACTCTTTATAGTGTGTTCAGTTCCCATAATTTATGCTATACTCTTTATGATTGACGAGATTCATCTTATAGTCATGTATCCCCCAATTCAGATCACTTTGATGAATCCCTGATGTTGATTTGCTATTCCTTCAGCCTCAGTTAAGTGTCAAGTCTCGTATAATATCCTCCCATATTTCAAGGTCTCATGTTCTAACCTATTAGTGACTCCTCCATATATGAAGATAGTGGTGATGAGTAAATTTTCTTGTCAATGAAAGATCATAGTATGCTCGTTTTGGATAAGGCCATAAGTGTGAAGTAAGATCTGGGCCAAGTCTTTGATAGATGTGATGGTTAGTGGAAATTTGTGTTTGTATGTTCTTGGGGTAGCGCGTGGGAGTTATATTGATAGTGGATTAGAGAATATGTGAAGTATGTCCTTATGGGTGTTTTCCTTGAAGTTCATATGTGGTTATAGAGATAGGATTGTATGACATGTAGAGATTTAAGTGGAGAAACGCATTATATGCTAGTGAATCCATAGTAAGAGTTCAAAGTTGGTCATTGAAGTTATAAGGCACGTTATGCTTAGGGTGTGATCTCTAAAGAGGATATAGAAGATTGAATCATATGGTTTAGACTATTATCGTGGTGTGGCATGTTGTATTTTGTCATTTTTAGTTAGGCTTGATCATGGTAAGAGGACTTATGTTACTTTAGGCATTAGTAGAAAGATTTATCAATGCCCATATGAGGATTACAATTTAAATCAACGAGTATGGTATTTAAAGGGAATAATATAGTTAAGGGAGTATTCGAGAAGTGCGCTCAGCTTGAAAGTAAGAAGTTGCATTGCCTAAGGCCTGGTATTTTTATCCTAGTTTATAAGTTATATATCTATATTCCATGCTATAGGGCAGTGTCATTATTGTGATTCCTTAGTTGGATGTCTTCTGTAACTAGTGCCCAAGATTCTTTGCTCCCTAGCGCTACTATGACTTCTTTAGAAAGAGTGCTGAATGAGTTACTCCAGTTAAGTATAAGGGTCTAGCATAATTCAGTCTGTATAGCCAGTAATTCATTTTAACAGTCAAATAGACAAGTTACTGTAGTTTTCCACCTTTTCACCCAGTCTTACTATTTGAAGTCTCAAGCGTATGACCATCCCAAGAGATAATCTATTTCATCTATGTAAGTTGCGAATTCAATTCAGTCAAAGCATCATGTTTCAGATTCAGCTACTTAGTCATGCCTCGGCTCATAAGAATGCAGAGCATAATTTCAAATGTTTCCAAGTATTTTAGCTCAGGCAGTTCAGTAACCTGGTGCGATCTTAGACATGTTGCCTCATGATTTGTACTTGCATAAGTTATCAATTCTCAATTCAATATGTATGATTTGATCATGAACACTTCAAGGGAATCTTAAACTCTCAGTATGAATTAGCCCCTTGAAGTAAGTGAAGTCAAGTCATCTCAGAATTCAGTTTCATGATAGAAGTTTAAATGTTTCAAATCAGTTATATCCTTTCTTAGAAGACACATCAGTTCAAAGTTATTCCATACCTTTAACCTTCAACGTTCCTACCCATCATTCGGGGATGAATGATCCCAAAGGTCAGATATTGTAATGCCTTATGTTTCGGGCTAGAATGAAAACCGTCATTGTTTTGTGGAAAAATTTTGACTTTTTGAGAAGAGTCGCCACTTAATTTTGAAAAGGAATTAAGAAATCTTTAGAGAGTTACTTCAAACGATTCAAAATAGAAAAATTGTTTTAAGTTAGAGATTCTAGATAAGCAGTTCCTATTAACGTTTTAGGAAGGTGTTAGGCACCTAAAACGTCCGCTAACTTGCGGTTATCCAGACTGTTTGAAAATCGTCTTTGACTAACTTTGGAAAAAAGTTTATTTCTGCAAAGAAAAGCAATTTTAGTGATATTTTAGTTTTTATGCAAAACCAATTTTTAGGCGACTTAGTTAGGGATTTTAACTAAGTTCTCAAAGAAACATGTAAATAAGTAAACGAAAAGAAAAGGGGAGAAAAGTGGGGAAGTAGTGATTTAGGCTTTCAAGCCCAAACCATCGGCCCTGTCCTAATCTAGTTAGGTTTTCAACCCATTTCACCTGTCTTAGTCTAGTTTTCGAGCCTTTGGCTCGAGTCTCGCTCCACCTGCATTAAATTTACAACTTTGGCTTCGAGGCCCAAATGAATAAAGGAATAAATAAACGAATAAAAATAAACAAGGACAACAATGATTAACTAAAATAAAATAAAATAACAAATGAGACTTTTGTCTCTTAGCCGCTTCGAATGTGGGATTTCGACCCCTCCTTCTTCTTTCGACTCCTCTTACTTGTTCTTTATAATCAACGTTCAAAGTCTTCTAAAGGGGGTGAGCCTCAATGACCCAATTCATAATGTGAGAGTCCAACGGGACTCCCAAGCGGGTCCATGCAAAGAAAAAGGTGAATGGATTAATGTATGTTCTCAAGAGTCCTTACATTTATAGATAAATTATTCAACAAAAAATACAACATTTTAGGCAAAGGAAAACAGTGATTCACTTGCTACCTATAAACATGTGGACTATAAAAAATGTCTAAATACATCAATCTCGAGATTATGAAAAGTATGGCTTGTAATCGAGTCAATTAGTTAAAGAATATGTCAATCATAACACTCACACAAATAGATCCACACACTACAATCTCCACATTATTTCAAAGAAATGTTAAGGAGCTTAATTGACCAAGTCTCCGCTACTTTTGATCACGTATGGTACCAATATAATCATAAAATTTTCAGAAAAGAGTTAAACCAGATTATTCAACAAATATATGAGGCAAATCAATTCACTGCCTTAAGTTGGGACCCAAAAAAAAAAGAAAGCTAATCAACGAAGGGAACAGTCAGCTTTATGGAAACTAAGATCCTGTATTATTTGTATCAAAAGAAAGATAAGAGCATTTTCATAACATGATACTTGCAGACATTAAAGACAAAAAGTAAGGATTTGACACCTGAAAGGTAAATCCCAGTGTTTTCTTCTTGACATTGTAAGTCAGGAAAAACAAAGTGAAGAGTCCTCTTTTAACCAAGAAACGACGAGATGAACGATGCTAAAATGTGCGTAGAACTCGAAACATCTTTTAAAAAATATCACTCAAAAAAGACATAAAATTTAAATCATTCCATAATAACCAAGAGATATAAGATTTACATCATTCTATAGTAACCATTCTGAGCAATTAAGTATCAATAGAGTATGAATAATAGCATCTCCAGAGAGGGTCAAATAATTTTGAATAGTGCAAATTTTGGGCAAATTTGCGCAACGTTCATCAAAGTACAAACTTAACTTCAATCATCAAACCAATCATGACACAGGTAAGATGATGGAAAAACAATTTAATGCCTCATACTCTAACAGTACCTACACTAGGGGGGAAATTAACTTGAACATGCAAAGGGAATGCATTTTCTTTTAGCTATAGCAACTTACAACCAACAAGAAATGAATGTGTTTAGAAAATTGCAAAGAAAAAAATGAACATATCAGCATACCAAAACGTCAATTGTCACCATATAATAGTGAGATAAAGCTGAAACATTTAAGAACTGAATGGAAAGAATGTTACCTGTTCGAGGATCAGCAAAATGGGAACAAAAGAGCTATCATCAGTGTCTCAACCACCATAGATCATTCCTCAATATTTCGGACACCAATACAAAAGAAGTGAGAACAAAACTCCCTCAAAATCCTCTTTGAAGAAAAGAAAGAAGACCCCAGATTTTCAACTACGATTTTCGACCTAAATTTTGAAACAGAATTCGAGTTCCCAAAGATTTTTCTAAACACAATTCTAGACCCTACAATTCTTCCCCTCTTAGAACCCTAGAGTCAAGACCAAAAAAAAACTCTCCCTCACAGTGACCTGATCGATCTTTATATAGGGCTCCAAATTCGGGGGGAATCTAGGTATTTCGAAAGGGGAGTAATTTAAAATTTCACTCGGATCAGGCTACCCCTAATAGATTGTACCCTTTGTACCAAATTCTTGGATGATTCCCAAAGAGGTGGACCAACCACCATTGGAAAAAACGAATCCCCCCTTCCAACCACTAAAAAATACCCAAATATGTACTACATTCGTACCCCTATCCCGAAATTCATGGAATTGAATGTTGGAGGACACCTCAACACTATTCTAAAAGATTCGAAATTCCTCAACGTATGCATTCACATGGGGGTCACGCAATCCATACGAACTGATAGTGAAAGGATGTATTTGGGTTTTCTTCGGGTTGAAAATAAGTTGAACTTGGGTCAATGGATTTAGGGTTGATTTTGCAATTGTTGCTGTTTTTCTCTTTTATTCGATATTGCTCACCGTTGTTTGAGCGTATTGTGAAGAGAAAGGCTGAAGGATAATCGAGTATTTGGAGCTAAAGGGATCGGGTTACACCGTTGTTGGGGAATAGGTCATTTGGTTGAGATCGTTTATGGCTAAAGGTTTGAGAATGGGTGTTGTTGAGAAGATAAGGGGGGTTTGGTCCGAGTTCTTGAGAGTATTGGGCCAATTTGGAGGTTGGTATTGCTGATTGGAAAAAATGAAGGGGAATGGGCCACTAGAGTTGGTTGTTGCTTGGGCCCAGAATTGTTAGTGTTGGGCCTGTTTAATTGAAAAGGGAGAAATGGGCTACTATTTGAAGAAAATATGAAATGGGCCCAGGTGTTTGGCAAAATTGGGTTTAAAATTGGGATGGATAGTTTAGAAAAATAGTTTCAATTAACATTTAACCCATTCTAATTAAATTTTAATCAAATTAAAGGCTAATTGGCCAAATTTATTGCGATTGTGGCCAATTTTATTTTCAATTTATGATCAAATTTAATAGATTTATTAAATTGAATTGAAATTAAATACGAATTAATACTTCTTTTAATCCTGAGTTTCTTGATTTAATAAAACCAAACAAGTAATTCTCCAAATAAATTATTTGTGAGAATAAATTATAGTTAAATCAAGATTTAATTATTTAAATTATTTTCCAAATAATCCTTAATTTAAAGTCCAATTTTGATGAAAATGTTCATTTAAATGACATCATTTGTACAATACAAATACGAAAATAAATAATTATCACCTGAATGACAAAATTAGCCCAACTACCTATTTTAAAATGCATTTATTTGAAAAAAATAATTGTTGTAGTTTTATTTGAAAATTGAAGAAACTCGAGATTAAATGTAGTTGTGGAGGGCAAAAGTTAGGTGTCAACAACTGCCCCCTCCCTTTGGCTGTGGTGGATGTAAGTAACCCTGGGCAAAGGGAGGTTGACGTTCCTAATTTTTGTCCGACCACAAATTCGTTTCTAAAAAAGGTTGGTTTTCCGTACGAGTTTCAGGAATTATGGTCGAACCACGGTATCAGGTTTCCTACATATCTCAGGCTTCATGAGAATTCAGGCCACATGTAGTTCATAAAGTTTGATTTTGAGCATGATCTTCAAGAAAATTCACCAACTATCACGATGTTAGAGTGTTTTGGTTAAACCGAGAAGCTGGGGAATATAGGGATTTGGGGGGAAATTGGAATGCAGTTGAGTTTTCTACATAGAGCCCAGCCTACATATCCCCAAGACTCAGGGAATCAGACTGCTTGTAGTTCGACTCAATCGGTAGAAAAGATAGTCTTTTATTTTAGACGATCTTTAGCTTGGGATGAGTGACAAGTTAATCAAGTTGTGGAAAAGAGGCTTGTAACCTCTTAACCATGAACATGGAGCTCTTCACATCCATAGGTAAGAACTTACGTAAGCATAATTTTCAAAACTCTAAGTGTGTTGCCACCCAAATTTGAAAGAAAAAGAAAGCTCCCCTCAGTATGAGTTAAAAAACATCCCAAAGGTAAAGGTGAGACCAGAATATCCGAAAAATAACCACATGCCTTCTAATAGAGGCATGGTTAAATGGTGGTGGTGATTATCATTTTGCTCGCGTCTAAAGAGTTCGAGATCTCTCTCCAGACTATGTCCTATTTTGCTGCTGAGAAAGAGTTCCACGTTGTGCTGCATCCTTTTTGGAGTCGTCCGCACCTGTGGTTTTGATTTGAGATTTTCATCCTCTCGGATGATCTCGACAATGCTTCAGGAAAAAGTGTTAGTGTTAAACATAATTCACGAAAGAGGTAAGTAATCTTTTATCATATCTCCACGTGAGTTGTGGCCTAAAAAGCGAAGTCATCCTTTATTGTACCTATTTGATGGGAAATGACTTGCAATAACAGACGCAATAACCTCCTTGGTTGTTGTATAGTTAGCTCATCTGTCGAGCGAATATGTTTTCAAAGTGGGGTGGCCCTTTTGGTTACCTATATCACTTGTTGTATGTGACATGATAACCTCTCCGATTGTAGCCGATGATCGATTTATAAATTTTCCCTAAATTTTCAATCTCCAGATGTTCTTGTGCATTATTTGATGTTGGAAATGAGGCGACTTATAGATATACTTTGAATTTCTAGGTTTTAGGTAATCCTGCAAATCATCCGACTTTGGATAAGAGATGATTTACAGATATCCCTCCAATCGCTAGCTTTCAGGTCTTCTTGAACATCATCCGACCTTGGATACAATATGACTTATAGATAATCCCTCAAATTGGTCATCTTTGGGTAATCCTAAACATAATCAATATTGGATATGACGCGGCTTATAGAGAACCCTTGGACGTATCAATTTAACAATATTGCATATCCTCTGGTAAGGATTTAGTTGCGACTTACGAATAACCTTTGAACTATCAACTTTTGGGAGATCTTGCACACTATCTGATTAGGATGTTACTGTGGCTTACGGATGACCTACATGCTATCAACTCATAGGTGATCTTGCACACTATCGTATTTCAAATAATATGACTTATAGATGACCTTCAAATTATCAATTGCTAGGAAATCTTATATATTATTCATCCTTAGATAGCGACCTGAAGGCGTCCCTACAAATCATGTACTCTTAATGTATTCAGATGCTGATTTATGAAAAGATGATGATATCCTCGACGCCAGTGTTGTGTCTTGCGTGTCAGCAAATATATTGAATGCGGATGATATCCTTGATGCCAGCATTGTGTCTAGCATGTCAACAGATATATTAAATGCTGATGATATCCTCAACGCCAGCATTGTGTCTAGCGTGTCGACAGATATATTGGATACTGATGATATCCTCTATGCCATCATTGTGTCTAGCGTGTCAATAGATATATTAGATGTTGATGATATCCTCTATGCCAGCGTTGTGTCTAGTGTGTTGATAGATATATTAGATGCTGATGATATCCTCTATGCTAGCGTTGTGTTTAGCGTGTCAACAGATATTGAATAATGATGATATCCTCAATGCCAGCATTGTGTCTAGCGCGTCAATCGATATTGAATGCTGATGATATCCTCGACGCCAGCATTGTGTCTAGCGGTCAACAGATATTGAATACTGATGATATCCTCGACGCCAGCGTTGTGTCTAGTACATCAACAGATGTATAATGGCCTCTGCGGCAATGATATGTGATGGCCTTTGCGGCAATGATATGCAATGGCTATTGTGGCAATGATAAAATAATTTTACCTAGCTTCATTTATCAGTGTCCTTCTTTCTACATGTACCTGTACTCAGTAGACACAAACTCACTTTTACTAGCGACTATTTTTAAGAAACTTCTAAATATGATACTTGTAATGAAGACAAAGTGCTTTTGTTTGTCGCCTACGATCTCAAGAAATGAGATGGACAAATCAAAAGGTCCTCAATAAATGGGCATTAAACCTATTTTCAGGGCTGCCCTAAAATACCATTCTTGGGCATTAATGATTTGTGGTGGCTCCCAATTTGCTTAGGGATTTTTGAAAGAGACTCTCATTTTGCGTATTGATCCCTGCATCCACAGAAAAATGATTAGTTGAATGAAATTACTCCATGTTGACCTTCTTCGATCCTTGATTTGCTCCTTGCCATCTCTTAGGCATTCCACCATATTGAGACTTCCACCCTGACACTCTATCCCAAATGATGTCTAGGCAAGTACTAAGTAAGTGAGTCGTAAGATTTTTGAAAATAGTCTTAAATTTTGAAAATAATTTTGAAAACTTTTGTAAAATTTTAGAAAATTTCTGCCAGTCATGTCATGTACTAGCTCAATGAACATCTTCCTCGCGGTTCTGGCTATATTCGATGGAGGGTTTCTTCAAGTAGTTCTATCATACCCAAAAATTGAGTCTACCCAGACTTTGTTACAGTTGGTGGTTTCCAAAGATTTAACCTCTGGTGCTGGGGAATTTGGAATATGTTCCGGCATTTGGTGGAAATTTTGAGATCTTCCTTAACATTTCTGCCTCAGTTTAAACTTGTTTGAGATAATACCAATCTGAGTGGATCTGAAATCTTTGCTGATCTTCATTCTCTTTGTTGGATGTCAATCTTATCTTGTGAATTTTCGGGATTCCTTCTCAAAAATTCTGCCTCAGTTTCCATTTCCTAGGGTTATATGACCGAGCTGTTGGGGCGCCTACGTATCCCGTTGAAGTAGTAATCAGGGAAAACGTAGTTTAGGCCTACGCTAGGGATATATATAGAAAAATCTAATGGGTTGACCGAAGCCGACATAGGCCGCCTACGTATCCCTTTCTTGGGAATTCAGGTCAAATGTATTTCGTACATAAAGAGAAATGATAAATTATCCTAAGGGTTGACCGAAGCCGACATAGGCTGCCTACGTATCCCTTTATTGGGAATTTAGGTCAAACGTAGTTTGTACATAAAGAGAAACGATAAATTATCCTAAGGGGTTGACCGAAGCTAACATAGGCCGCCTACGTATCCCTTTCTTGGGAATTCAGGTCAAACGTAGTTTGTACATACAGAGAAACGATAAATTATCCTAAGGGGTTGACCGAAGCCGATATAGGCCGCCTACGTATCCCTTTCTTGGGAATTCAGGTCAAACATAATTCGTACATAAAGGGAAAGGATTCTAGGCAGTTACACACTAGCAAACAACATTATTACAAAGGTGATTACAAACAAACTAAGGAAACACAAAAACTAGAACGTCATTCAAACATAGTATCTCTTTACCGCATCAGAATTGATTGGTTTGGTCCACTTTGTGCCATCCATCTCAGACAAAATTAGAGCTCCTCCAGATAGCACCTTGTGAACTATGTATGGCCATTCCCAGTTTGGAGCGAACTTGACCTTGTACTCCTCTTGGTGAGGGAATATTCATTTGAGAACCAGTTGCCCCACTTCAAATGCTCGAGTTCTTTCCTTCTAGTTAAAGGCAGGAACCATCCTGTGTTGATACAGCTGACTATGGCATACAGCGGCCATTCTCTTTTCATCAATTAACATGAATTGTTCATAGCGAGCACGGACCCATTCTTCGTTACTCAGTCCAGCTTCCTAAATAATCCTTAGGGAGGGTATTTCGACCTCAGCGGGTATCACAGCTTCATTCCCGTAAACTAGTAAATAGGGAGATGCTCCTCTGGAGGTTTGAACTATTTTTCGATACCCTAGCAAGGCGTAAGGTAACATCTCGTGCCATGATCTATCATTTTCGACCATCTTTCTCAAGATCTTCTTGATATTCTTGTTAGCAGCTTCTACGGCTCCATTCATTTGGGGACGGTACGCCGTCGAGTTATAATGCACAATCTTGAACTGATCACAAATTTCTTTCATCAAGTGACTATTCAGGTATGCCCCATTATCAGTAATAATTGATTCCAGCACTTCGAATCAGCAAATTAAGTTATTCCTGATGAAATCTGCAACCACTTTCTTAGTGACGGCTCTGTACAAAGAAGCTTTAACCCACTTAGTGAAATAATCAGTGGCAACAAAAATAAATCTATGCCCATTCGATGCTAGTGGCTCTATTGGTCCGATGACATCCATGCCCTAAGCTACGAAAGGCCAAGGAGAATTCATTGCGTGAAGCTCGTGTGGAGGCATTTGAATCAGATCTCCGTGTATTTGACATTTTGGACATCTCTGCACAAACTTACTATAATCATTTTCCATAATCATCCAGAAGTAACCAGTTCTCATGATCTTTCTGAAAAGGACAAACCCATTCATATGGGGGCCACAAACTCCAGCGTGTACCTCGTTTATCAACTTATTGGCTTCCGCTGCATGGATGCATCTTAGGAATCCCAAATCAGGAGTCCTCTTAAAATGAATTTCTCCACTTGGAAAGTAATTCTTTGCCAACTCTAGATTGTCTTCTTTTGGTTGTTACTAGCCTCTTCAGGATATATTCCAGATTCCAAATACCTCTTAATGTCATAGTACTAAGTCTTTCCATCAGGCTCCTCTTCCATGTGTATGTAATGCGTGGGTTGCTCCTTCAGGCTTATTTCCAAAGGATCGATATAACTCTGGTTCGGGTGCTGAATCATGGAAGATATCATGGCCAAAGCATCAGCAAACTCGTTTTATGTCTGTGGGATATGTCTGAAATCAACATCCTTTAATCTTCTGCATAATTCTTGCACCAGCTCCACATAAGGAGTAATCTTGGAGTTTTTTACCGCCCATTCTCCCCATACGTGGTGAATCAGTAAATTTGAATCTCCGATGGCTAGCAATTCACAAAATCCCATATCAAGTGCCAATTTGAGCCCCATGATACAAGCTTTATATTCAGCCATGTTGTTAATGCATGGAAAACGTAACTTAGCAGTTACCGGATAATGCTGGCCCGTTTCTGACAGCAAAACTGCTCCAATTCCTAAACCTTTGAAGTTGACCGCCCCATCAAAAAATAGCCTTCATCCGGGGTAGAGTTCTGTGATATCTTTTCCATGAACAAAACTTTCTCTTCCATAAAGTATCTCTGAAGTGGCTCGTATTCCTCATCAACTGGGTTTTCATCCAAATGATCTGCTAAGGCTTGCCCCTTGATTGCTTTTTGGGTTACATACACAATGTCAAACACACTCAACAACATTTGCCACTTGGCTAGCTTTCCTGTAGGCATGGCCTTCTAGAATTTATACTTTAATAGATCTATTCTCGAGATGAGGTAAGTTGTGTAGGACGACAGATAATGCCTCAACTTTTGTGCCATCCAAGTCAAAGCACAACATGTCCTTTATATAAGAGTGTAACGGGCTTCATATGGTGTGAACTTTTTACTCAAGTAGTCAATGGCTTTCTTTTTCCTGCCAGTCTCATCATGTTGCCCGAGGACGCATCCAAAAGCATTTTCTTAGACTGACAGGTAAAGTAATAATGGAATTCCTTCTCTCGGTGGGACCAAAACTGGTGGTGCAGACAATTATTCCTTGATGCGATCAAAAGCTTTCTGAAATTCTTCTGTCCACTCATTTAGTACAGTTTTCTTCAACACCTTGAGAATTGGCTCGCATATGACTGTTGATTGAGTGATGAATCTGCTAATGTAATTCAGATGACCCATGAAACTCATAACTTCTTTCTTGGTCCTCGGCGGTGGCTAGTCTTGAATTGTCTTGATTTTGGATGGGTCTAGCTCGGTCCCCCTTCTGCTGACTATGAACCCCAGCAACTTCCCTGATGGCACACCAAAAGCACACTTAGCAGGATTTAACTTCAAACTGTACCTTCTTAATTGGTTGAAGAATTTCTCCAGATGAGTTAGATGATCCGAACTCTCGCGGGATTTGATAATTTCATCATCCACGTACACCTCAATCTCCTTATGGGTCATATCATGGAAAACCATCGTCATGGCCCTTATATATGTCGCACCTATATTCTTGAGACCAAACGGCATTACCCTGTAATGATAAACACCCCAGGGCATAATAAAAGCGGTTTTTTCTACATCTTCCTTATCCATCAGTATCTGATGATAGCCGACGAACAGTCAACGAATGACTGCATTTTATGTTTCGCACAGTTATCAATGAAAATGTGGATGTTGGGCAATGGAAAATTATCTTTAGGACTGGCTCTATTCAAGTCTCTATAGTCAACACAAATTCGAATCTTCCCATCCTTCTTTGGCACAGGGACGATGTTGGCCAACCATGTCGGATATTTTTTGACCTCGATAAGCTTAGACTGGATTTGTTTTGTCACTTCTTCCTTGATCTTTAGAATTAAATCTATCTTGAATTTTCTCATATTTTGCTTGACTGGATCAAACTCAGAATTTATCGGCAATTTATGTGACACAATGCTGGTGCTCAACCCTGGCATATCATCATAGGACCAAGCAAACACGTCGATATACTCCCGCAACAGGTGGATGAGCTCTTCCCTTTATGGCGCCGCAAGGTGGACACTGATACTGGTCTCTTTGATTTCATCGTGATCTCCCAAGTTAACTATTTTAGTTTCTTCCAGATTGGGTTTTTCGCGATTCTCAAATTCCTTCATATTTTCAACTAACCATTCCTCGTCATCGTCCTTCCAACCATCATCGTCCCCTTTATTTTATTCATTCAAGATTTGACATGACACAACATTGGTAGGTTTTAAGCTACTATTACTGTAATGGACAAACAAACTAAGTTAGATGATAAGAAAATAACAAAACATATGACTAGGAGCATTTTAGAACTAATATAGTTTTCCAAATAAATGAAGGCCTTTTCATTGAAATTTGAGAAATAATTACAATACCATGGCTTGTGACTTGCACAAATACAACCCCCGCCCCTCGCCTTTTTTAAAAGCAGGAAGATACAAAAATAAAGTTTTGAGATATAAAAGATGGATTGTGGGGCCTCCTCCAGATCATCACCGATTTCAAAACTATTAGTAATTGCCCTTTCGTCTATGACGACGGGCGAGGGTTATGAGTGGAGTGGAGGTCTAATTTTGCAAAGCCTCCCCTGGCGCAATCTGCTTCACCCCGCTGGACTCTGGGAGATCTTCTAGTACAACATTGCATCCTTCAAACAAATCTCCTATCCTATCCCCAAGACCATCATCATCTGATATCTCTCGTACGGGAAATAACTGGAACAGGAATGGTAAGGACCTTAACAGACTCTTTTCTAGCTCATCCTCAACCCTATTTTTTCTAGTAGGCTGATACCCTAACCCATGCTTAGAGCTTTTCTCTGGTATCATAATAGGCTCGATAACTCCTTGTAAATTCTTGCCCAAGCCTCGACCAGGTTCGAACCTATTTCTTAACATCACAATTGCAATCATTTTGTAGACAGAAGACATTGATATTTTGGGTGTCGAATCTCTTTTCGCAGTGTTTACAATTTCCACTGTATAGAAACTACTACCTTTGGGAACATCTTCAATCATCGGCACATAACCATTGGGAAGGTCTGCCCGACTTCCTTCTCCTTGGATGACTACTTCATGATCTTTCCAAATGAACTTCAATAATTGATGAAGGGGTGATGAAATTTTCTTTGCCCCGTGTATCCATGGTCTTCCCAAAAGTAGGTTGTAGCTAGGATGGATATCCATAACATGAAACTTAGTCTTAAACTCAGCAGGACCCATTTGGATATACAAATCAATCTCTCCTATGGTATCTCACTGCCCTCTATCGAATGCTCTCACATTTACGTGGATTTGACGAATTTTCCCCAGATCATAGCCCATTTGGACCAACGTTGGGAGGGGATAAATATTCACACCAAATCCGTCATCTATTAATACGTGATTAATTGTATAATCTCGACAAATGACGGTGACATGCATGGCTTTATTGTGCATTGCTCCTTTAAACGATAAATCTTCATCACTGAATGATATGCGATGGTTCCCCACAACGTTCCCTATCATCTCAGCCAAATTCTCAATGCTTGTTCCTGCGGGAACATACACTTCCTCCAAGACCTTCGATAGAGCTTATCGGTGGTGTTGCAAGCTCAATAATAGTGCTAAGACAGAGATTTGGGCTGGCGTTTTCTCCAAGTGTTTGACAATTAAGTAATCTTTTGGTTGCATACGCCTCCAAAATTCCTCAGCCTCTCCTTCAGTGATTGGCCTTTTCTGTGAATCTTTCTTGTTGGTCAATTCCTTAGGGATGTAACATCGTCCTGATCACATCATCCCCTGGGCAGCGGCGGTTTGCACAATAAATTCCTTCTTTGGAGAGGGAGCGTACACTTGAGTTGGTGCAGTCATCACTATAAATGGGGATTTCTCGCTGATACTTAAGGCAGCCACAACTTTCTCTATCTTTCCTACCTCTTCCGCCCTTTTGCGCTTTTCAGAGTTCACTTGAGTAATGGTCTTGCTAGATGCCCATTTGTCTTCTATTTCAATTATGTTAACTGTAGATCCTCCATGGTTGGGCAGTGGATTACTGCTAATATTTGGAGTAGGTGCCTGGAGCGTGATGACCTTTTGATTAATCAGATCTTTGATTCTGTGTTTCAAGATAAGATAGTCCTCGGTACTATGCCCTGATTCCCCTGAATGATAAGAATAATTTTGATCAGGGTGATAAAACCAAGAGCTAGGATTGACAGGCTTTGGCTGTACTGGTTGCAAATGACCAACATTCTTCAATTTTTCAAACAATTAGGTACGACTTTCAGCTAGTGGGGTAAAGTTTCGGGGAGGTTTCTTTTTGTGGTTTGGACGCTAGGGGTTATAAGGGCTCAGGTTTGTAGGAGAGGGTACTTGGTGGTAATTTGGAGGTGTTTGGAAATATATTCGGCTATTTGGGGGAGTAGTTTGGAAATGAGACTGAAAATTTGGAGGTGGAACTGGGTATTGGGGAAAGATATTTGGCTGTGGAGCTTGGTATGATGGTGGGATATTTAGGAGTGGAGTTTGGTATTGGGGGTGGACGTAGAATGCGTGCGGAAGGTTAGGTGATGGCGGGGAAGATAAAACATTTCTAAAGTTGAACCGCTATTTCAATTTTGTAACAGAATTGGTAGAAACCCCAGCTACCTCTTCCTTTTTCTTCTTAGAAAACATGGCAGTTCTAGTTGATGTCGGGGTTTAGGCAATTTTTCCTGTCCGAATACCTTCCTCTAATGATTCTCTTATTTTTACCAAATCTACAAAGGTCGCTCTGATAGCGGACACCATCCTGGTATAATATTCTCCTTCTTAAGCACGAGAGAACACGGATACCATTTTCTTCTCGGACATAGGGGGCTGCACTTTGGCATCTTCTTTCCTCTAACGAAAAGCATAATCTCAAAAACTCTCAACGCTCTTTTGTTTAATTCGATTTAGTGAATAACGATCAGGGACTATTTCAATGTTGAATGCGAACCGGTCAAGGAAACTCCTGGCCAATGTCTTCCAACCAGTCCACCTTTTTGGCTCCTGAGACATGAACCACTCCAAGGCTTCAACATTCAAACTTTGACTGAATAGGCGCATTAATAACGCCTCGTTTTTCCCTATCCCTACTAGTTGCTCGTAGTATCTTCTTAGATGGGCCACTGGATTTTCAGTACCGTCAAATACCTCAAACTTAGGGACCTTGTACCCTTCTGGTAGGTCTACTCCTGGGTGAATACACAAATCGTCATACCCCAAACCGTCGGGGTCCTAGGCCCCGTGAGACTCTTTTATCCTCATGATCTTTCTTGCATGGATAGTAAATTCCTTTTATGTTGGGCTCTCCATTTCTTCTCCTTCTCCTCATAATGGTCCATCTCGGGGTTAGGAAAGGGTTCATAAATATCAGGGGATATAATGGCTTAAGGGGGATTTGGAAGGAAGGCTTGATTTGGCAGATGGAGAGAATTTAGTTGGTAAGTGGGGAGAACTTTTTGGAAATTGGGAAGGTTATATGGGCCTTGTAAGTAGTTTGGTGGAATATGAGAGGGATTTTGTGGATTTAGAAATGAATTTAGTGGATTATAAGGTAGGTTTGCCGTATTTTGTGGATTTGGGAATGGGTTTTGTTGATTTGAGAATGTGTTTTGAGGATTTGGGAATGGATTTGAAGACGGGTTCTGTGGGGTTGCGGATGGATTTTGTGGAAGGTAGGCGTCTCGATTATTTTCACGATTAGTGTTTTGGACAAATGGAGGAGCAGAGCCGGATGATACATTAGTTGGTTGGTCCCCGAGAATATGGGTACTGAGGGGAGGGATTTGGAGTGGAGTCTCGTGTCCCCCCGGAGCAGGGGCATTGACGGTGATGGCCAAGTTAGCCAATTCTTGAGTGCAATTTATTTCCTCCTGAAGCAATTCTAATTTTCTTGCAAGTTCCACAATCATCTCATTCTGTTCCGCTATCACATTATCCCGGATAGCTAGTGCGCTTTCTTCGTCATTTCCTATCATTTTTGAATGATGGTCCGAGGATGGGATTTTCTATTCTTTCAATCGGGTGAAGTAGGGATGTTCTTCCAGTTTATAAACATGGAGTAATTTTTGTTATCTACAAAGTGAAACAACTCAAAGGCAAATGTGTTAGTTTCTATATGTGATAAGTAATGCAAAATATTTGACAGGAAATAATCACACAAAGTTGTTTGAGTCATACCCAAATTCATCCGTAGGTCATAGTGTATAAACTTGCCTTTGATCTCAACCAACGCATATAAGCATATAAAACAGTTATATCACATAAGACATTAAAATAACGCGTATCCTAATTGGGGTGACCCTTTTTGAGCCAAGGGTTCTGGCCTAACGATTTTTTGAAGAAAATATATGCTTCCTCAAAGTCAATCCATTAACCCCCAACTCTCATAGACACAAAAAGGGCATAAATACCTACAAAAGATAACGAAACAGGGATACAATTTTTAGGGAAAAGGGGAAATAACATGAAAGAAGATAAGTTCCCGCGCAGGGGAGAATAGAAAAGCTAGCTACTGGAGGCTTCTTCGTCTGTTTTCGCCTTCTTTGCCTTGTTTACCTCATGTGCTATTTGATACCTATTGATGATAAGGTGACTCCCGCATAATTTTTTCTTGCAGTCTTAATACGCTGTCGAGTTGGGGGGCCATGCTATCGCCCAAATCGATTAGGCATTGCCTGGCATCATCAACGTCTTCCCTAGATCTTTTCAAATCTTCCCTCAATGTATGTATGGTCAAAGCGTCTTCCATGTGCATCTGCCAGTGCGCAATTTCACTTTTTTGGAACTCATCTTGTAGCCTGTGAAGCCGAATTTGATGCTCGGATTCTACATCCCCAACCCGAGTGGGCACATTTTGTCCCGGATTCAATGCTCCGACGAGGCTCTTTTTCAACCACTCCTTGTAAGTGTCGCTGACTTCAGGTTCATACCCTATACGGAAAGAGACTTCAACCCACTTTTTCCTTCTCCATCTATTTATCATGTAGTCTTTGAGCGAGGGCTTACTTTCATCATATTCGATAAACAATCTGAGCATAGAATCGATTTGAGGCGTCTCCTGCTTGATCTCGAATTTCCTAAGAACTCTGCCAGTATTGTAGGGGCGGGTTCCCTTGAGACTCGGGAGCACTAAAAAAAGCCATTCACCCCCTCGAATGATGTATTTCCCTGAACGAAGATAGTTAAGGGACCATTGGACATCGCCATCTTTTAATTCTCCAAGAGTCTTAAACCAAAATTTGTGGGATGCTTCCCTTTTGAACTTGTGTAAAAATAACCACATGTAGTGCTATTCTAGCAGATTTCTCCTTGTTTTGTGATCAGGTTGTGCCGTTCTAGGATTTTTCACCAAATGCATCATCATCCACCATTGTAATATAAGGTTGCAGCCTTGAAAGAAACGATTCTCGACTTGACATCTTCCTAAAGCGCGATATATGTCGGCGACAATCATGGGGGATAAGTTGTGGAATACTTTTTTAGAATTGTATTCTATTCCAAAGAAGAGTGCATGGGTCACTGTGACAACCCTCGGATGAATTGTGCCATTTTCCCCCTACGGGAACACAATGGTTCCAAGTAGGCCTACCGCGAATGCAAAAGCTGTTGTTTCCTTCCATTTTTCTTCTGACTCCAATTTATGCCCAAATTTGTGAAAAGAGTTGAATCTTCCGAACTGATGGTACAACTCACGAAAAGTGATATTTTCTCCATCCCGTTCTCCTAGCCAGGTGTCGTCATCATTTAAAAATGCTTCCTTGATCTTTTGACGATCCCACACATCCGGGACTAAAATATTCTTATCTGGTGTCTCCTTTCTCTTAAAACACATTTCCGTACTCTCATAGCAAATCAATACCTCTTCAATGGTGGGGGTCAATTCAACATCCCCAAAGCGAAATACCATGTTCTGATCATCCCAAAAAGTTGTTAGTATATGGATCATTTCGGGCCAAGCGTCCATCTCGATCAAAGAAGGAAGATGCCCAATGTGTGTTCTAACAATCTTTCTCTCTTCTGTACCTATGTAATCCCACCACAGTTTCAGGTAATCATTGGGTTTGGTGACCATCTTGAACTTCTCACGAGAATGTAATTGAGCCATATCTACATAAAAGAAGACAAAATAAGCCTTTCCCCGACCCCAAAGGATAATGGATTTAATTTAGACACGCATATATTTCTTCAACACATAAGCATGGTTCGTCTGTGATTGACTCGGGGTCAAATAGACATAGGGAAGGTTTTCTAATGGGCCCAATACCCCGCTCGAATATTGGGTCATCCTAGGCACATGCCTAAAATAGGATTTTGGTTTCGTTCTATCCTCAGTGTCTAGAGTGGGCTTGGACACTGGTTCTCAAGCGGACAACTTGAGTTTGAAAATACGAACAGCGTCAGACGACTCCCGTGCTGATAAGCTGTTCGTATTTCCAACACATTTTAGAATTGAACAACAAGGGCTAGGACATCCACGAAACCCCAAAACAGTTTATAAGTGCAGGAAATCCCATGAGATGCGATAATTAAACTTTACATAATCGAAACACATAAACAGTTAATCAAAGACGAAATAAATCATTTGGTTAGAACCTAGTTAGATCCCCAGCAGAGTCGCTATTTTTGTTTTGCAGAGAAATTTTGACTTTTTGAGAAGAGTCGCCACTTAATTTTGAACAGGAATTAAGAAACCTTTAGAGATTTACTTCAAACTATTCAAAACAGAAAAATCATTTTAAGTTAGAGATTCTAGATAAGAGGTTCCTATTAACATTTTAGGAAGGTGTTAGGCACCTAAAACTTTTGCTAAATTGCGGTTATCCGGACTGTTTGAAAATCTTCTTTGACTAACTTTGAAAAAAATTTGATTTCTACAAAGAAAAGCAATTTTAGTGATATTTTAGTGTTTATGCAAAACCTGTTTTTAGGCGACTTAGTTAGGGATTTTAACTAAGTTCGTAAACAAACATGTAAATAAGTAAACGAAAGGAAAAGGGGAGAAAAGTGGGGAAGTAGTGATTTAGGATTTCAAGCCCAAACCATCGGCCCTGTCCTAATCTAGTTAGGTTTTCAACCCATTTCACCTGTCTTAGTCTAGTTTTCGAGCGTTTGGCTCGAGTCTCGCTCCACCTGCATTAAATTTACAACTTTGGCTTCGAGGTCCAAATGAATAAAGGAATAAATAAATGAATAAAAATAAACAAGGACAACAATTATTAACTAAAATAAAATAAAATAACAAATGAGACTTTTGTCTCTTAGCCGCTTCGAATGTGGGATTTCGACGCCTGATTCTTCTTTCGACTCCTCTTACTTGTTCTTTATAATCAACGTTCAAATTCTTCTAAAGGGGGTGGGCCTCAATGGCCCAATTCATAATGTGAGAGTCCAACGGGACTCCCAAGCGAGTTCATGCAAAGAAAAAGGTGAATGAATTAATGTATGTTCTCAAGAGTCCTTACATTTATAGATAAATTATTCAACAAAAAATACAACTTTTAGGCAAAGGAAAACAGTGATTCACTTGCTACCTATAAACATGTGGACTATAAAAAATGTCTAAATAAATCAATCTCGAGATTATGAAAAGTATGGCTTGCAATCGAGTCAATTAGTTAAAGAATATGTCAATCATAACACTCACACAAATAGATCCACACACTACAATCTCCACATTATTTCAAAGCAATGTTAAGGAGCTTAATTGACCAAGTCTCCGCTACTTTTGATCACGTATGGTACCACTATAACCATAAATTTTTTAGAAAAGAGTTAAACCAGATTATTCAATGAATATATGAGGCCAATCAATTCACTACCTTAAGTTGGGACCCAAAAAAAATAAAAAAGCTAATCAACGATGGGAACAGTCAGCTTTATGGAAACTAAGATCCTGTATTATTTGTATCAAAAGAAAGATAAGAGCATTTTCATAACATGATACTTGCAGACATTAAAGACAAAAAGTAAGGATTTGACACCTGAAAGGTAAATCCCAGTGTTTTCTTCTTGACATTTTAAGTCAGGGAAAACAAAGTGAAGAGTCCTCTTTTAACCAAGAAATGACGAGACGAACGATGCTAAAATGTGAGTAGAACTCGAAACATCTTTTGCAAAATATCACTCCAAAAAGACGTAAAATTTACATCATTCCGTAATAACCAAGAGATATAAGATTTACGTCATTCTATAATAACCATTCTAAGCAATTAAGTATCAACAGAGTATGAATAATAACATCTCAAGAGAGGGTCAAATAACTTTGAATCGAGCAAATTCTGGGAAAATTTGTGCAACGTTCATCAAAGCACAAACTTAACGTCCATCATCAAACCAAGCATGACACAGGTAAGACGACGCAAAAACAATTTAATGCATCATGCTCTAACAGTACCTACACGAGGGGGGAAATTAACTTGAACATGCAAAGGGAATGCATTTTCTTTTAGCTATAGCAACTTACAACCAACAAGAAATGAATGTGTTTAGAAAAATTCAAAGAAAACAATGAACATCTCAGCTTACAAAAAGTCAATTGTCACCATATAATAGCGAGATAAAGCTGAAATAATTAAGAACTGAATGGAAAGAACGTTACCTGTTTGGGGAGCAGCAATTTGGGAAAAAACGAGCTATCAGCAGTGTCTCAATCACCAGAGATCATCCCTCAATCTTATAAACACCAAGATGAAATAAGTGAGAACAAAACTTCCTCAAATTCCTCTTTGAAGAAAAGAAAGATACCCCCAGATTTTCAACTACGATTTTCGACCTAAATTTCGAAATAGAATTCGAGTTCCCAAAGCTTTTTCTAAACACAATTTCTAGACCCTCCAATTTCTCCCCTCTTAGAACCCTAGAGTCAAGACAAAAAAAACTCTCCCTCAAAGTGTCCTGATCGGTCTTTATATAGGGCTCCAAATTTGGGGGGAATCTAGGTGTTTCGAAAGGGGAGTAATTCAAAATTTCACTTGGATCAGGCTACCCCTAATAGATTGTACCCCTTTGTACCAAATTCTTGGATGATTCCCAAATAGGTGGACCAATCACCATTGGAAAAAATGTATCCCCCTTCCAACCACTAAAAACACCCAAATATGTACCAGATTTGTACCCCTATCCTGAAATTAACGGAATTGAACATTGGAGGACACCTCAACACTGTTCTAGAAGGTTTGAAATTCCTCGACATACGCATTCATGTGGAGGTCACGCAATCCATACGAACTGATGGTGAAAGAATGTATTTGGGTTTTTTCGGGTTGAAAATGGGTCGAACTTGGGTCGATGGATTTGGGGTTGATTTTGCGATTTTTGCTATTGTTCTATGATATTCGATGTTGCTCGCTGTTGTTTGAGCGTATTGTGAAGACAAGGGCTGAAGGATAATCGGTTATTTGGAGCTGAAGGGATTGGATTTCACCGTTGTTGAGGAATGGGTCATTTGGTTGAGATCGTTTATGGCTAAGGGTTTGAGAGTGGGTGTTGATGAGATGATAAGGGAGGTTTGGGCCGGGTTCTTGAGAGTATTGGGCCAATTTGGGGGCTAGTATTGCTGATTGGAAAAAATGAAGGGGAATGGGCCACTGGAGTTGGTTGTTTCTTGGGCCCGAAATTCTTAGTGTTGGGCCTGTTTGATTGAAAAGCGAGAAATGGGCCACTGTTTGAAGAAAATATGAAATGGACCTAGGTGTTTGGCAAAATTGGGTTTAAAATTAGGATGGATAGTTTAGAAAAATAGTTTCAATTAACATTTAACCCATTCTAATTAAATTTTGATCAAACTAAAGGCTAATTGGCCAAATGTATTGCGATTGTGGCCAATTTTATTTTCAATTTATGATCAAATTTAATAGATTGATTAAATTGAATTGAAATTAAATACGAATTAATACTTCTTTTAATCCCAAGTTTCTTGATTTAATAATACCAAACAAGTAATTATCCAAATACATTAGTTGTGAGAATAAATTATATTTAAATCAAGATTTAATTATTTAAATTATTTTCCAAATAATCCTTAATTTAAAGTCCAATTTTGATGAAAATGTTCATTTAAATGACATCATTTGTACAATGCAAATACGAAAATAAATAATTATCACCTGAATGACAAAATTAGCCCAACTACCTATTTTAAAATGTATTTATTTGTAAAAAATAATTGTTGTAGTTTTATTTGAAAATCGAAGAAACTCGAGATTAAACGTAGTTGTGGAGGGCAAAAATTAGGTGCCAACAGTCATTTCTATGCGTAGATGATCCAAAATCCATAAATCCTATGCAAATTTTCCATGTTAATCAATTATGTAGTGTGGTAACCTATTTGAGCATGAATTGAGATCATAAAGGTCCCCTAACTCAAGGGCAAGTTGAAAACTTTCCTATCCTTCGAGTTTTAGTGAGCGTCAAAACTTGATTTAACTTCAATCGACCATATTTCGTTGTATATAATGAAATGGGTGGCCTACTATACATCAAATGAAATATCTTTGAATTAGCTTTCCATCGATACCAAATTCGCCTAAAACGGACTCTCGTTGAAGAAGTTGGAGCATTTTTAGTGTCAGCGTTCCCGATTGACTGACCACCACGTCGCTATGAGCCTTAAATTGACAATTGTCAATTCCAGTAGCTCACCGCAATTTCCAACGCATCGCGGTGAAGCTTTTTACGGCGTTCCAGTCCCGTATTTTAAATTCCAAGGTCAAACTAGACATTTCTCATGGCCTCAAACCCATCCAAACACGGGATTTAATCCTAAATACACCTAAATACATACACTTTCACAAAAATTCATCAAGAACTCTCTCTAGGATTTCAAACAAGAATCCCAAATAACTCAAGATTCAACCATGGGTTTTCAAAAGTGATTGAAGATTTGAAAGCCCCAATCCGTAAGCTTCGAGAATTACCTATTATCTTTTGAGGTTAAGGTACGCAAGATTTTTCTAAAATCTAATGGGCATAGAAATCATGATTTTAAGAAAGGGGTTTTCAGATATATGAATACATTCATGTTTTAGAAATCTTCACGGTATTGTTTTGGTCTTTTGACCTTCCCCACATTGATTTGAAATTGTATATATATAAATGTATGTGATTTAAGTTAATATTAGAATTGAGAGCATGACTCACATGAAATCCCTCTCTTGATGTGATTGTTCCCATGTTTCACTTGATGTGGATTTTTTTTAAAATGCATCTTGAAAAGCAAATTACGAAGTATCTTGATTGATGAATGATTTGGTTATGAATCTTGAATTCAAAAGAGCGGGTTGTTTGTATTGAAAAATGTTGAAAATACATATAATGAAAGAGTGCATGGATTTTGCCAAAAGCACATGTTCAAACGTTTCCAAGTATTATAGCTCAGGCAGTTCATTAACCTGGTGCGATCTTAGACATGTTGCCTCATGATTTGTACTTGCATAAGTTATCAATTCTCAATTCAATATGTATGATTTGATCATAAACACTTCAAGGGAATCTTAAACTCTCAACATGAATCTTCCCCTTGAAGTAAGTGAAGTCATCTCAGAATTCAGTTTCATGGTAGAAGTTTAAATGTTTCAGATCAGTTATATCCTTTCTTAGAAGACACATCAGGTCAACGTTATTCCATACCTTTAAGCTTCAACATTCCTACCCATCATTCGGGGATGAATGATCACAAGGGGGAGATATTGTAACGCCATGTGTTTCGGGCTAGAATAAAAACTGTCATTTCTATGCATAGATGATCCAAAAGCCATAAATCCTATACAAATTTTCCGTGTTAATCAAGTATGTAGTGTGGTAACCGATTTGAGCATGAATTTAGATCATAAAGGTTCCCTAACTCAAGGACAAGTTGAAAGCTTTCCTATCGTTCAAGTTGTAGTGAGCGGCAAAACTTGAGTCAACTTCAATCGACCATATCTCCCTGTATATAATGAACTGGGTAGCCTACTATATATCAAATGAAATATCTTTGAATTATCTTTCTATCGATACCAAATTCACCTAAAACAAATACTTTTTAAAGAAGTTGGAGCATTTTTAGTGTCAGCATTCCCGATTGACTGATCACCGCATTGCGATGAGCCTTAAATTGTCAATTCTAGTAGCTCACCGTGATTTCCAGCGCATCGCGGTGAAACTTTTTATGGCGTTCTAGACCTGGATTTTAAATTCCAAGGTCAAACTAGGCATTTCCCATGGCCCCAAACCCATCCAAACACGGGATTTAATCCCAAATACACCTAAATACATACTCTTTCACCAAAATTTATCAAGAACTCTCTCTAGGGTTTCAAACAAGAATCCCAAATAACTCAAGATTCAATCATGGATTTTCAAAAGCGATTGAAGATTTGAAATCCCCAATCCACAAGATTCTAGAATTACCTATTATCTTTCGAGGTTAAGGTCCGCGGGGTTTTACTAAAATCTCATGGGCATAGAAATCATGATTTTAAGAAAGGGGTTTTCAGATTTATGAATACATTTATGTTTTATAAATCTTTACGGTATTGTTTTGGTCTTTTGACCTTCCCCACATTGATTTCAAATTTTATATATATAAATTTATGTGATTTAAGTTAATATTCGAATTGAGAGCATGACTCACATGAAATTCCTCTCTTGATGTAATTGTTCCCATGTTTCACATGATATGGATTGTTTTTGAAATGCATCTTGAAAAGCATGTTACAAAGTGTCTTAATTTATGAAAGATTTGGTTATGAATCTTGAATTCAAAAGAGAGGGTTGTTCGTATTGAAAAATGTTGAAAATACATATAATGAAAGAGTGCATGGATTTTGCCAAAAGTACATGACCACCTTATGTTTGAAGAGTTCTTTCATAGTTTTGACTTATGCTTTCGGAACATGAAATCTCTTATAATATTTGCATGTTTGGGTGGTCTGAACTATGTTTTAATGAAAGAATTATGCATGATGCATTATGGCTCAGAAATAGGGCTTGCAAGTCTTGGTGTGACGACACCAGTTCAGATTATGCCATGATAATTTCAAAATAGAATAGAATGCATGTTTGAAATCAGACTTTTCAGATGTTGAAACTAGAAAATGCATGATTCAGAACAGGATAAAAATGGACATAAAGAGAGCTTAGGTGGTTCTCTAAAGAAGGCATGAGTTCAGACAACTCATTATCCAAAACCATGATTTACCGATCCAGATATATTATATTATGCTGGCCTAGTGTCGTGTGGCGTATCAGAATCAAAAAATCCTACCCTTGCGGCACACTCAGGTTGGGGGCTTCCCCGCCGAGTCAATGGAGGATTCCATACCTCCCGTGGAATATCAGAATTGTAGGGGAGAGCCACCTAACTCAGAATTTATACAAAGATCAGACATTGTATTGACAAGAATGATTTGTGATTTTCAGAAAGTGCCCATGTGTTTTAGAACTATTTCATCAATGGTATTTGATAAATTGCTCTCCAACTATTCTATTTATATAAAAGCTTTATTTTGGAATACTTTGCGTACCACTACATCTGTATTGACCCCCCTCCTCCCTCTAGGATCTGAGGCTCAGTCTAGGGGTCCAGAAAGGCAGTAGATTATTTCAAACAAAGTTGTTGTGTCCAGTTAGTGAGGCTTCTCTATCCCAGAAGGCCTGTCTTTTTAGATTATGTCACTTATTATCGTTTTGGTCTACTGGGGGACTTATCCCAGTTCTTTGATAGTTGTCCGATTTTTATGTAGTAGAGATTTCGCAGACTGAGTCAGATGTTATTTAGATGTAGTTGTACTACAGTTTTCGTACTTATGTTGAAATTAGAATTTGACTATGTTTCCGTAGCTGATTATTTTTTTGCATCTTCTTTATTTATATGAATGTTGTGCATGATTACCAGATAGAGAAGGGCGATCTGGGCCTTCATGGTTCGGGATGTCCGTCATGGCCAGGCCCTATTTCGGGTCATGACACCCAACCTGGGGCCCTATCCGTGATGGGCATCCTGAATCATGGAGGCTTGGGCGCCCTTCCACATCTGGTAATCATGCGCAATACTTGTATAATAAAGAAAGAATGCAGAAATATAATAAACGGAATCATGTTCATATTCTGAGTCCTATTTAACAATACATAAATAAATTTATCAACATTTTTTTCAGTCTGCGAAATCTCTACTACATATGACATCAACAAACTGTCTGAATCTGGGACAAGGCCCCTAGTGGACCTAAACCAAAATAAATAATAAGTGACTGAAAAGAAATAGGCCTTCCAAATTAGAGAAGGCTCACCAACTGCACACTTCACTTCTGTTTGAATAATTCAACGGCTTAGCAGAACCTCTAGACTAAGCCTCAGACCCTAAAATATAGGGGGTCAATACAATTGTACTGGTACGCAGAGCAATCCAAAATAATTAATTTATACATATATAACATAGGTAAGAGTAAGTCATAGAATATTATGCATGAAATAGTTTAAAATATGCGAGTCATCTCAAATACTCTTAAAATAATCATGTAAATGCAACTATATGCTTTGTATTACTTTTGAGCTAGGTGGTATACCCTACAACTCTGAAATTCTACAGGCAATATGTAATCTACCCTTGACTCAGCAGCCAAGCCCCCAACTCAAATTTTCCATAAGAGTTGGAGTCTCTGTCACTAATCCTCCACAGGGCACTAAGACAATGTTTGACCCCTCTTGGGGAACTAATGAAACTCATATCGGCAAAACACGGTTATGGGCTAAGAGTTATTTGAACTCAATCCTTCTTCGGGAAACCACCTAACCCTCTTTAAGCCCATTTTTAGCTCTTCAAGACATGTGTTCTCTGAAATCAAATCTGAAACTCTTACTCTATTGTGGCATTCATTTATATGGTATTGTCATACCATTGACTTGCAAGTCAAAGCTCTAAGCCATAAAATATCATATTATAATCTCTTCTTTCAAAATATAAAGTTTGGACCACCATACTTCAAATAATTCAAGAAGATTCATACTTAAAACATTTGTCAAATTATGCAAAGAATCTCTCTTTTCAACATTTTAACAAATATGTTGTGGTCATGTATTTTTTATAGACCATGCAATTCTTTCATTATATATTTTCAACATTTATCAACATGTGAAACCCTCTCTCTTCAATTCAAAACCATAATCAAATCATAAATAATAATCAAGACATTTGTATCACGCTTCTCAAAATGCATTAAAGTAATCCATATCATATGAAAAGAATGGAAAATCATAGAAAGAGAGTGATTCTATATGTTTGTGCTCTCAATTAAATATTCAAACCCAATTTCATACATACATATATATGAGTACAAATAAATTTGGGGAAAAGGCCTCAAAACCAAAACTTTATCATCAATAAGGTTTCATAATACATAACTGTAATTGTAAATCCAAAACCCCTTTGTAAGTTCATGATTTCTAAATATTTTTCCATCATTAAATCAATTTTACCATGCCCATGTAGTTTTACGTCACAACCCGAACCGAGGCCCTGGCTGTGATGAGCATCCCAAACCATGAAGGCCTAGACGCCCTTCTCTATCTAGTAATCATGCACAATATTCATAAATTATAATAGAAGATGCGGAATTATAAATCATTACTGAAATATGGTCATACTCTGAGTTCAATTAAACTATGAAAAATGAAATCCAATATCAACTACACAATATCTGAACCAGTCTGCGAAATCTCTACTACATCTGAAAAAAACAACTGTCTGAAACTGGGACAAGGACCCCAGTGGACCTAAACCAAAATAAATAACATAGTCTGAAAGACATAGGCCTTCTAGAATAAAGAAGGCGTACCAACTGCACACATCACTGCTGTCTAAAAACTCTACAATTTTGCAGAACCTCTGAACTGAGCTTTAGATCCTGGGAGGAAGGGGGCCAATACAAATATACTGGTATGTGAAGAAATCCAAAATAAAGCTTGTATATAAATAAAAAAAATTGAGAGATTGTCATAATCATCATGAAAGATATCATTTCAAAACATATGGGCATTTTTTATAATCATAAAACTTTTCTGTCAATGTAATTTCTGATCTTTGTATTACTTCTGAGTTAGGTGGCACTCCCCTACAAGTTTTATATTCCACAGCCTATATGGAATCCACCATGACTCGGTGGGGAAGCCCCCAACCTAAGTGTGCTGCAAGGATTGGAGTGTCTGAGACTAATACTCCGCAGGGCACTAGGCCAGCCTATAATAATATACCCGGATCGGCAAATCACGGTATTGGGCAATGAGTTGTCTGAACTCGTGCCTTCTTTGGGGAACCACCTAAGCACTCTCTATGCCCAATTTTAGTCTGTTCTGAAATATGCGCCATTCTAGTTTCAAAATCTGAAAATCTGATTTCAAACATGCATTCTATTCTGTTCTGAATTAACATGGCATTATCTGAGTTGGTGTCGTCATACCAAGATTTGCAAGTCCTATTTCTGAGCCATAATGCATCATGCATGATTCTTTCATCAAAAATTCAATTCAGACCACCCAAACATGCAAATAGTATAAGAGATTTCATGTTCCGAAAGCACAAGTCAAAACTATGCAAGGATTATCATTCTTTCAATAACAATGTGGTGGTCCTGAAATCTTTGTCAAACCATACAACTCTTTCCATTAGATATTTATATTCAATATTTATCAATACAAACAATCCTCTCTTTTGATTCAGAAATCATATTATGTCATTGTATAAATCAATGCATTTTTTATCATGCTTTTCAAGATGCATTTCAAAATAATCCATATCATATAAAATATGGGATAAATCATATCAAAGTAGGGATTTCAGGTGAGTCATGCTCTCAATTCAAACATCACATTAAAAAACATACATACATATACATAGGATTTCAAATCACTTTGGGGGAAGGCCTAAAGACCAAAACAATATCATCAAGGCTTCTAAAAACATGATTAAAATCGTAAATTCAAAATCCTTTTCTTAAAAATCATGATTTCTAAACCCTTTGCATAATTTAAAGAAGATTTCTATGCCCATGAAATTTTAGGAAAACTCCACGTACCTTAAATTATAAGATCTGAAAGATGGAACCTACATCTTTATAGATGAAACCCGGATCTTGATTTGTTTCATGGAGATTTTGAACTTAAGGCTTGATTTTCTTGAATTTCTTGTTCTTGGAGAAAACCCTAATTGATCTTATTTTAGAATGAAGAGGAAGTTTATGATGTTGTAAAATTGATAATGATTGATTAATAACATTTAAGGGGTGATTTAATTCGTGTGAAAGGTTTTTAGAGTGAGGGAAAGACCAAAATACACCTAAGGAATTCAAAAAAATTGCATAATTGCATCAGTTGATGACCAGGGTTGACGGGCCGTCACTCAGGTGATAAGTCGTCACCCAGGTCATTAATTTTGGGATGCCTTTCACCATTCACTATCTTAGGCTGAAGACCAGGTCTGACGGGCCGTCAGACAGCTGATAAGTAGTCAGCCTCATCGTCACGTTTTGGTAGACAGACACTTCAAAGTAAAATGAGCATAACTTTCTATTCTGATATCGGATTAAAGCAAAACCAGTGGTGCTGGAAAGAGGACTCAAAGAACTTTAATTTGATATATAGTAGGCCTCCTAATTATTTATATATAAAGAGTTATGATAGATTTAATTTGACCCTAGTTTCGACGCTCACTCAAACTCGAATGATAGGAAAGCTTTCAACTCGTCCTTGAACTAGGGAACCTCTATGATCTCAATTCATGGTTAAATAGGTTCCCACACTACATAATTGATTAAAATACAAAATTTGCATAGGATTTATGGCTTTTGGATCATCTACGCATAGAAATGATAATTTTCATTCTAGCCCGAAATGCGGAGTGTTACATTTTAGAAAAATTCCACGTACCTTAGATTTGTATTTAGAAGAATGGAAATCCGAATCTTAATCAGTTTCTTGGAAGTATTGAACTTAAAGGCTTGAATTATTCATCTTTGGGGAAGGAAAAGTTGAATCTTGTTCTTGGAGAGGTGGTTAGGTTTTTCAATCTTTTGAGAGAAAAATTGAATAAAGATGCAATTGATGCTTCTTGGGGATGGAATTTTATGTTATGGATGAATTAGGGTGAAGTAAACGACCCTTTTGTACTTAAAAATATGAAAAAAGAACCTGGGAAATAGCTGGGGCGATGAAGCGCGCGCCGAGGGCATATCGCCTCGACTTACTGCCTCTTCACGAAAATGGTTGTAATTTTTTGTTCGGGTATAAGATTTTGGAAAATTTGGTATCCTTGGAAAGAGGACTCAAAGAACTCTAATTCGCTATATACACAAAGTTATGATCGATTGAAGTTGACCCAAGTTTAGACGCTCACCAAAACTCAATCGATAGAAAGGCTTTCAACTCGTCCTTGAGTTAGGGGACCTCTATGATCTCAATTCATGATCAACTAGATTCCCACACTACATAATTGATTAACACACTTGAAAATGTGGGGTGTTACATTGAGAGACCTGCAGGGCTTGTTCTTGGGTAATAACAAACTTGAACTCTTGTTTTAACCAATTAAAATTATTCTGTTTTAAGAAATAACTAGTAAATTTGAACTCCTGTTGGTAGTTAGCTAACTTCTAATAAAGTATCAGTTTATATTTGAGTCCATTTAAAAATACAAACCTTCACTATAAGAAATTCATTAAAAAAAAAAAAAAAAGCAGCCCGGTGCACATCAGAAATTCATAGAAAATTAAATTAAGAAATTTAATGGAGAAAAAAAAAATATAGTATTTACATCCTTCTTAAGACTTTGATCAATACCAATTTTTTGAGTTCTTGTCGACACCTTTTCATCAGGTCAAACTAAAGCATGAATCACATAGATAAGCATTGGTTTCATTTTATTTTTTTTCGTTTTAGTACTTGGTTTGTGGATGATTTCATTTTCAGAAATGCTAGCTGTTACTATGAATCTTACTGCTTCCTCTTTAAATTGAATAACAAAAACCAAATTGATCCTTTTGAAAATCTCGAATCGGAATGAATTTGTTTTGAATTCTTAGAGGAATTAACTGTATGAACACAGATATGCAAATAATATGAATGTTTTACATTGCAAGCACTAACAGGGCATATAACATTATGACAACAAGCATAACGGGAAATGACAAAAAATGCTATATATAATAAATCTAAATGATAAAAAAGGCAGCTCATGCGGGATATGGAGAAGGATCACCCCGAGGTATTGTAACACAGCCAACCTACCTGACACAAATAGCAATGACTGATTCCATGACTTAAACTCGTGACCTATAGGTCATGCTTCTCCAAAAGCTTATATGACGATAAGTGAAGAAAAAAAATAATTTGCATTATCTTTTTACATTCTTTTTTCAATACAATACCTATATGAAACTCTAATGAAGCAGCAAATCAGGCAACATTCTTCAAGATTTTCCAAATCAACCAATTAAGACTAGAGAAAAATTAGTTAGACCCCTCAATGTTAATTTCTAATTTCTTAAGTTATGATTACAAAACTTCATGTATTCTGCACTTTGTCCGAGTCCATTTCGCGGCCATACCGAGCCCGTACATTTAACAATGGACAGTTAGTTAAATTGGCTCCAGGGTCTACCTCCTGTGTTAATCTTCCACATTTTGTTCGAGTAATAGGTCACAGCCGGTTTTGTGGAAAAAGCTAAAGATGATTTTTTTTGGAAAAGTATAGATTTATCTAGAATGTCCTAGTATAGATATTTAGATTATCATCTTGTAGAAATAATCTAGATATTTTAGAGCATTGTAGTGGATAAAGTTGCTAGATTATTTTTGTAGATGTTTCTAGAAGAATTTCTAGAACCATCCATAGACTAGTATAAATAGAGATGGGTCTTGTACATTTGTATCCATCCAAAAACAAATCCAATACAAAGAATATTCAAGGAGTCTTCTTCTATACCTAAGCTCTCTTATTCAATATCTTCCTTCTACTTTCATAGCTTCCTCTTTTTTAGTTGAATTTTCCGATCTTAGTTAACGATCTTAGGCTAGCAGAAGGTCTCTCCAACTACACCTTTCTTCTGCTATTCTCTACATGGTATCAGAGCCATAGCCATACATTGGCTTCTGAATTTTATTTCAACTTATTTCTCTCTATGGATTTTAGCGGCCGTGGTAATGGACTGGGCATGGTGTTGTTAAATAGTCCAATTACAAGGTATGGAAGGTATGTATGGAATCATACCTTGTGGGTGAGAACTTGTGGGATATTGTCAACGGAAGTAACACAAGTCCTCCTATCGACGAACCGAAAAATGATGGTGCATATAAGAAGTGGAAGCAGACTAATCCGAAGGCGGAGTTCATAGTGAAGAAATCCATATCCTCTAGTTTATTTGATCATATTATAAGGTGCAAATCAGCCCACAAAATGTGGAGGACCCTCAATCAGTTATTCAATAAGAAGAATGAAGCTTAGCTGCAGATATTGGAGAATGAATTGGTGTAACGCCCCAATTTTCTGAATCAAAACACTACACGGTGATCATGACCCCGAAGGACCACAAGATAACCCATGACTGATATCTGTACCTGTAAACTGCATAATATCTCATAAAATATGCGGAAACATGAACTGTAAGGTCATAAGGTTCAATACTGATACATATCTGAAAAACATGGTATAACAATACCAAAAAGAAATATAAATACTGAAGTCTGAACATCTAATCTGTCATCTAGTCTGAAAGCCTCTAATTGAACTGAATAAGGAGTTGAAGGAACATGTCTCCAACTAACTCCATGAACTGAAAAACTAATCTAAAATACTGTAATAAAGTAATAATAATATTTTCCTCGAATGAAGAGGAACACTGACTGCTAAAATCTGCAATGCTACTGCTGCTCTGAAACTCGTGCCTCCGTACCTATGGCGTCAAATAAAACACCATAGCGTGAATGCGTCAGTACGACTGAATGTACTGAGTATATGACTGAGGTAGGCTAAATGCAAAGGGTTTTATATGCATGAACAATGCTGACTGATATGAACGTGAGAATACATACATACATACTAACTGCAACTAAACTCATGGTGATACTGACTACTGAGTCTGAATACTGACAACATGAGTTTACTAATGCTGAGATACTGAATGACTGAGTTTACTAATATTGAGATACTGAATGACTGAGTTTACTGATATTGATATGTAATTCACTAATAAGTGAGGAACTAATACTGTATTATTGAATACCGGAAGACTGATACTATATTACTGATAAAGGAATGATTGTTTCTAATAGTTTTGATTATGAAGAACTGATTTGATTGATCGTATATAACAATCCTGAAACTGAGCTCGTGATAACATGACTAATGAGTATAAATATTGATGACATATATTTACTGATAACATATCATGAATGATAACTGAATTTTGATAACTGATATATCTGATAATATGAGTTCTAATAACTAATAGCATGAATGACTGTATCTGACAGACCTAAATCTGATGGAACTAGCTGAGTTCCATACTATATCTAAGTTGACTGTATCTAACAGTCCTGATATCCTGAAGAACTTTCTGAGTTCTTTGACTAAGACTGATACTGAAACTGTGGAAAGTAGTTATCTAACTAACATGCCCCAAATATGCTATAATAGCTAAGCTGGGGTCCAATCTCTGCCCTGATTAGAAGGGTGTCAATACCGTGCCACTGGTAAGGACAAGCTGTGAGTAGCCCTCATCTGGCAGGTACTCTAATGAGAACGGTGGGAACTCTTATCTGACAGGTTAAGCCACCTCATCTACCCTCAACTGATAGGTATTGATGTCTCAACCTATGCTGGCTACATAGTTTTAGAACACAAGGAGTGCTTCTAAAAATCACACCCTCTACTGGCAGGTAAGTTCCCATCCTTGGGTTCGCTCGGTGCAGAATCCTACTCCCAACTGAATGACACTGAACTGATTATACTGAACTGATTTTCTAGTTCATACTAGAATTAACTGAACTATTACTGATTGTTCTGTTTAACTGAACTGAACATGGACTGAGTTTATTGATTTTCGATGACTAGCGGAACACTACTGAATTCTGTTAACTGAATAAATGCTATTGAGTTCTGTTAGCTGACTGAGTTTATTAATGTCTGAACTGAATACTGAACTAAATTTTACTGATACTAAGATTTACTGAATTCAATAGATTGACGGAATATTACTGTGATTACGTAGATTACTGAGTACTGAGTAAAACTGAATTGATACTGCCTTTACATGAGTTTTCCTGAGTCATGAGACTGACTGAAATCTACTGAACATGGCTTGACTGAGAGTATCATGAAAACATGACATGGCTCTAGGCACACAGCTATATTTTTTCGGGTACAAGTACCCCCAGGACTCGATAGAAGGAAACTGACACTTCTTGGCATTCTTGAATACATGATCAGTATCAACCATTCATAATAAATTAAGTTGGGGATTTTATGAAGTACATGGTTAACGTAATCTTGTCCATGGTAGGAATGTATATAATTAAGATCATAATTTCATACTCTAACATCATGACATTCCAACAACATATTCATTGTACAACAATAGCATGTAACCCATTCAAGCATGAGGTCAATGGCATGAATTCACCTTTTAGGCCATATTAATCCATACTACATGTTTCTTGTTTCTCTTAAACATTTAATCAAACACCTTTCATGCACAACTTAGGCATAGATTAAATCATAAAATTTTCACAAAGTATAAATCACCAAATTCATGGACTTCAACTTTTATTTCAACATAGTTTCATGATTTCACATAAAGATCCCAACTTGGGAATCATTCAACACCAACAACATGATCATCAACATCCAACTTGCAATTTCAAGAACTCAACATAAAGTTCATATGAATAATATTACAAAATAAATTAGTTTTCATGATTCTTGAGATAACTCATGGAATTAAAAACTCAATTTAACATCATCAACATGAACATAATCATCCCACCACAAAATATTCATGATACATAACTTAAAAATTGATTCTTGCACTCCATGGATGAATACTATGCACACCTTAGTTCTTCATTTTAACAAAGATCGATGGAGAGAATTTCTTGAAATTAAATCCCCAATTGCA